>NC_045553.1:44194999-44494999 GCF_009769535.1 Thamnophis elegans
GCCCCCATCTATTCTCTGCCCCTCGACTCCCAGCTGATTAGGAGGGAATGGGGATTTTGCAGTATCCTCCCTCTGCCATGCCCACCAAGCCATGCCACACCCACCAAGCCACGCTTACAGAACCAGTAGTAAAAAAAAATTGAATCCCACCACTGGCACGCGCCCATGCGAGCAAAGCGCATATGTGGAAGGCCAGTCGCATGCACGGAAGCCGCCTGTGCAGCTGGGGAACCGGTTGTAATGAAATGTGCAATCCACTGCTGGGTTAAGGTTAGGGATGGTAGGAAAGCAATTTTGACTCTCTTTAACCCTACAAACTAATCAAACGTCTATACTTGTTGTCAGGAATGAAGCTGAGCTGGGAACCAAAGGTGAATGAAAGTCGAGACTGTGCTGAAGTTATTTTTTTCCCATAACGTGGTGCCAATTTTCTTCTTTTTGTCTCCAACATCCTTGCCATCATTTGCCCTTAATTCTACTGCAATCCACAAAGTGTTTGTTTCAAGGTCCCATTGTTGGGTTCATGACATTACCAGCAAAAATCATGTGAGTTTTCCCAATTTATAGCAATGAAGAGTCAAGAGGGGAAATGAATCTGAGGATAATGAAGGAAGGGAAAGACCTGTGAAGTCCACAAAAATGTGCAAGTGGTTGAAAATGAGAGATCTTTTTTGACCCTTCCAATGATGGATAGCCTCAACTCAACTATCTCTAAAAAAAACAACAACCTTAAAACCATTCTTTTCTGATGGAGACCAAGATAATTTCACACAGATACACGCACACACACAAAACCCCTGAGTGATGCCATAGCTAACAAGCCTCCATTAGATCCATCTCTAGCTAGTGTTATCATGTCTCACTTTCTTGAACACACAATTATTTTTGTTAAAGCCAAGAGGACTTAATAGGATAACGAGTGAAACTAAATTGACGCATTAGCTCTGAGATTTTCACAAGGCTATTCACTGCACACCGGAAAAAGATTGTCAAGAGCTTTTGTGAAGACGATGAATTTTGGCGGAGGAAGAGATGCAACAGGCATAGCTTATTTGTACAGATCTCTGAAAATTAAAAAGACAATGGCAACATTTGCTCCAAGTTATACATGTCAATACTTGTCATTTCTAACAGTCACAGTTATTAACTTTGCTTTGGATGTTGCAACAACTGTTCAGAAATGTAAAGAAGCTACAATAAGCTACAGATCAAATGACGATCTTGTGGCCAAGCGATGACATGATCGAGCCATCACAGATTCACCCCGAGAGGCGAAATATTTCTATTTTCTACCTACAAAAATGATCTAGGTTTAGTCATCCTTAAAGCAAATGTAATGTAATGTAAATGCAATCACTTGGGTCAGTCTCATAATTCTTAAGTTCTATTCATTCCAGTGGACCTGTTGTTATTGTTCAGTCTCTAAGCCAGGGGTGTCAAACTCAAGGCCTGCGGGCCGCATTCGGGCCGCAATGTGGCTGAATCCGACCCGCAAGACTGTCCTAGAAAATGTAAGAGGCTGGTCCATGTCGCTTTGGCCCGGTCTACCCAATGCGAAGAAAAAACATGCCAGCAGTTTGGGGTGTAGCATCAAGCTGGCCACACCCACCCAGTTGGCCACACCCACCCAGTCAGACATGCCCGCCCAGCTCCCCGAGGTCAACCGCAGCCCTCAATGAAATTTGATACCCCTGCTCTAAGTCATGCCCTACTTTTTGTGACTCTATGGAGCACCACACACCAGGTTCCCCTCCCTCTACTCTCTCCAAGAATTGGCCCAAATTCATGTTCATTGCATTGATGTCACTATCTAACCATCTCCTCCTCTGCCGTCCGTCTTCCATCTTTCCCAGTATCAGAGTCTTTTCTAAGAAATCCTCTCTTCTCATCGATTTCCTTTAAGTGTTAGGGTTCTGAGTAATATGCCATGAACAAACAGGACTCCAAGGCAAGCAAGTTCCTCAAAGAATTGTGTCAGGCCTGCATTTATATTCCTTTTAGAATTTTGGCCTGCCACACATTCTCTTATTTCATTATGCTGTTTCTTTAAGTATAGTCAATGGGAGGGGCGATTAGAAGGAGTAGGACTTTGGAATGTATTGTTTTTCATTCTGTGCTAGAAGCCAAGGTCATCATTTTTCTCCACACTTTCACACCTGACAGGAAGAAGCTGGGCATGGACGCCAGCGTGGAAGAAGAAGATTGGACCATGTGATGGATTGTGGGTGTGGGGACAAGATTATGAACTTTTAACTGGGTGGGATTCTGATGTAACTTTCAGAGTTGGAATCCTCACAGCTATGTGCCAACATGCCTATTTTATTAAACTGGAACTTTAAGCATAGTTTTGCCTTCGACTCTGATTTAATTCTACATGGTATTTGGAACGCTGACAAATTGGTTTATTGGACATAACATACTGGCAAAAGCTGGTGAAAACTGATTCTGAAGGTTCCCGTTGTTTCCACCTAATTAAAAGTATAAGTTTTCTTCCTTCCCCAAGCAATCAGTCACATGGTCCAATCAAGGTGCCTTCAGGGTGCCTGGTAACTTCACTCCTCCTTTCTCTCTCTGGCCACCTGTTGGAATGTCCTTGGTTCCGAGGAGAAAGTCTTCTGTTTTGGCTACAAAACCCCAGCTATCTCTATCTACCCCCCACCCCCGGTCCCTCAGCTGCAGTATGGCAACACTGAAGCTTCAAAATGGCTTTGGTCAGGTCAGCTTTGGGGTTGACATGAGGATTGACTGATTTGATCTCCTTACAGTCCAAGGGTTTCTTTTGAGTGATCCTACCCTAGTTAGACCCTTTGGAAACACGAGAGGGCATCGTCTCCATATTATGTACACATGTGTACAAGACTGGCAGTTGAACCCTACTTGAACACTAACAATATTTATAGACGAAACCTCTCATGAGTACCTACAACTGACTGCTCAAACCATTTGCTTCAACCTACAAAATAACGGAGCTGGAAGGGACCTTGGAGATCTTCTCGTCCAACCCCTTGCACAAGAAAGAGCCCGGATACCATTTCAGACAGATGCTTGTCCAGTCTCTTCTTAAAAACCTCCAGTGATGGAGGCACCTGCAACTTCAGGAGGCCAGCGTGTTCCACTGATTCATTGTTCTCCCTCTCAGAGAACTTCTCCTTAATTCCAGGTTGCTCCTCTCCTTGGTTGTTTCTTGTCCAGCCTTCAGGTGCTTTGGAAAATAAGTTGACTTCTCCTTTCTTTATGGCAGCCCCTCAAATATTGGAAAACAGCTATCGTGTCACCTGTTTAATTATAGGGCCAATCTGACAATGATACTATGCATGTGGGAAACGGCCAAAAGAAAGAAACAACGTGCTTTCTGGTTCAGTGTGTTGTGCAAATCCAACCAGCTATGGATGGTGTATTCAATTAATATATATATATATATATATATATATATATATATATATATATATATATATATATATATATATATATATATATATATATATATATATATATATACACATACATACATACATACATACATACATACATACATACATACATGGCTCTGTGTGTGTGTGTGTGTGTGTGTGTGTGTTCTAGCATAACTCTGGAACATCTCAAGCAGATGACTTACTCTCTGGAAACAAATACTGTGGGGGGGGGTAAGACACCCCTAAAATACCTCGGGGTGTGTGTTCTGTTAAGATACAGTCTGTTGTGCCTTAAAACGGCTTCTACTGTACTGCTGTAAAATGGCTTCTACTGTGTAGCACAGTGGAGTTGTCATGGTAACAGCTTCACAGTACTCCACAAGGGGGCTCCCTCTGGTAAGGGGGAAAATCCAACATTATAAATTATCCAGACATTTTCCTTCTATAAATAAATACCCGGGCAATGCTGGGTTATCGTCTGGTTATAGTGAAATAAGTGATGGTAATGTCTGCACCAGGTCAAGGAATGACTGTGGATTCCAGCTATCCATAATACATTTATATCTTCTTCTGTCCTCTTAAGAATGAAAGCCAGCTCCATGCCAACTTCTTATCTCTCAACTCCCAAGTTTGAAACCAACTGTAAAATTAAATCCTGATGATCCAGATATGCCGTTCATCCAAGTGACAACACTTCACCCCAACTACCAGTTTTCAAGGGGTGGGGGGATCATACATTGGATAGTCCAGCTGCCAACTATTAGCAATGACAAATACTTGCTTTGCTAGTGATGTACAACATAAGCTGGTAATAAGATTGTCAGAGAAATCCCATTATCAAGTGATGGGTGTAAGGGAAACCATCCCCATATAGGATTCCTTCATATTTCAGCCCTGAGTGTTGTAATTCTCCCTGAGACTTTTATGAACTCTGTCCACGAGTGATATTAATGGTAGATGCCATGCTGGGTTGCAGCAGCAATCCCCTGCATTATTTATCTTGCCAGAAATGTCTACAGAGTAGTCATAAATTTGACTTCTAATTTAGAGGGTAACTTGCTTTTAATTGCATGTCATTAAAGCCTCTTAAATAAGCATGATCTTGGAGTATTTCTTTTATAAAGATCAAGCCACTTTGGTATCATTCCGCTGGATGAAGGAAATTTTAATTGAAAAAACTCAGAAACCAGATGGACTTTCTAAATGGCCCAGGATGACTCTGGAACATCCCTGTTCTACGGTGATAAAAATGACCAAGAGTTTCTGCTTTCATACACATATCACCACAGTGTGATCCTTAACAAAGGCCGTTATTGGACTGGTGTGAGCCATTCTTCATTTCCTTCTCCCAAACTCTTCTGAAACCAGGTTGCTATCTATCCAGAGGGGAGTTTCACATACTTTTGCCAGCTTGCCATTCACCAAAATTGTTTGTGCGTGCCTTCTGCACATGTGCTTTGCTTGCATGCATGGCTTGCAGATGAGTGTGTGTCTTGGAAAACGTGGCTAAACAGGACGATATAGAGTCGGGGAAGTTGGGTCGCAGGTCGTCACAACCAGTTCACCCAAACCAGTCCGAACTGGCTGAATACCACCAATGAATGTCTGTCTGTCTGTCTGTCTGTCTCTCCCTACCCACCCACCCACCCACATCCATCCATCCATCCACCCACATCCATCCATCTATCATCCATCCATCTATCATCCATCCATCTATCATCCATCCATCCATCCATCCATCCATCCATCCACCCATCTATCATCCATCCATCCATCCATCCATCCATCCATCCATCATCCATCTATCATCCATCCATCCATCATCCATCTATCCATCCATCTATCATCCATCCATGCATCCATCCATCTATCATCCATCCATCTACCATCCATCCATCCATTATCCATCTATCATCTATCCATCCATCATCCATCTATCCATCCATCCATCCATCCATCAACCATCCACCTATCCATCTATCATCCACCCATCCACCTACCTACCTACCTCCATCCATCCATCCATCCATCCATCCATCCATCAACCATCCACCTATCCATCTATCATCCACCCATCCACCTACCTACCTACCTACCTCCATCCATCCATCCATCCATCCATCCATCCATCCATCCATCCATCCATCCATCCATCCATCCATCTATCTATCTATCTATCTATCTATCTATCTATCTATCTAATCTATTTTTTGGCAGGCTCCCAAGATTCTGTTACAATACTCTAACTGCCTTGGAAGAGTTTCTGTGCTGCTTGTTCCCTGACCTGGCCTTCCTTAAAGGCTCTTAAGTGCCCACTTATTTTTTCTTTCCTTTCAGAGGAAAGTTTTGGGTGGATAAAAAGAAGGCTGATAATGTGTGTGGTGTGAGTGTGTATGCGTGTGAGGAATTGTAAAACTTGGAATCCTGCATTGAAAACTGACCATAGAGGCCTCTTCAGCAGTAAGCCAAAATTACATCCTTTTTGGCCTCTTTTCTTTTTACTTTTTTCCTATCTGCCTCCTGCTGAAGAAAGTTACTTTATCTCCATCCTTTCCCGCCCTTTCCTTCATTTCATTACCTGTAATGGTGGTGAAAGGTTATTTTTTTTTCTTTCACAATGCCCCGGAGAGTTCTGGATTGAAAAGAAGTGGTGGGAGCTTACATTTCTTGTTAACAAAGGAATGCAATTTCTGTAACATAAGAAGTAAGGGGGGGGGGAAAAAGAAAAAGAAGAAGGAGAATCAGAAACAAAGAGGTTGCATCAGCCTTGAGCTAACAGCTCTCTTGCTCAGGTTCAGATATACACCGTGAGCCATTGAATGTTTAATCCTCCTCTGTTTTTCTTTCTTTTTCTTTTTAAACAAACTACAATAGAATGAGCTTCTAGAAACATTGAGCTGAAGGTTGCGATTTACACAATCCAACGGCTGGATGAACACAATGCACTCTGCTGAACGTAAAACAAACGACTTAGGGTTGAGACAAATATGTAAATAAAATCCAGAGTTAGTTCCTTGTTATTCCATTCCAGCAAGCAATCTACAGTTTCCAGGTTGGCTTTAAGAAATGGAATTTGCTTTCCTTCCATCATTCAAGAGGTGAGCAGATGCGATGTTCTGTCAACAATTCATGTTTATAAGAATCCAGTTTTTAACTATAAGATCATTTCAGCCACTTATTCATTTATCTTGCTTGCATTGTTATGCCAGCAATGCTTGGTTGGTTTTAACTCTTACTAGTATTCCCTTCACCTTTCTCCCTTCCTTCCTTCCTTCCTTCCTTCCTTCCTTCCTTCCTTCCTTCCTTCTCTGACTGGATCGTGAGGAATGGAAGGATTTGAGGTTTGAGGTTTTGAGGTTTTATTTGCATTTGTAGGCCGCCCTTTTCCCTGAGGGGACTCAGGGCGGCTCACAGAAAACCAGGGAAGGGGGAAATACAACATTGAGACAACAACACATAATAAAATAATGAGCAACATGCATACAACATTCGGGCGGGGTAGGAATCCTTATCCCCAGGCCTGACGGGCGAGCCAGTTCTTCAAGGCAGTGCGGAAGGCCTGGACGGTGGAGAGGGTACGAATCTCCACGGGGAGCTCGTTCCAAAGGGTCGGGGCTACTGCTGAGAAGGCCCTCCTCCTTGTGGTTGCCAGCCGACACTGGCTGGCCGATGGAATGCGGAGGAGGCCTAATCTATGAGATCTTATAGGTCGTAGGGAGGTAATTGGCAGAAGGCGGTCTCTCAAGTATCCAGATCCACTGCCATGTAGGGCTTTATGGGTGATCAATAGCACCTTGAAGCGCATCCGGAGATCGACAGGTAGCCAGCGCAGCTCGCGGAGGATAGGTGTAATGCGGGTGAATCGGGGTGCACCCGCAATCACTCGCGCGGCTGCGTTCTGTACTAGCTGAAGTCGCCGGATGCTCCTCAAGGGCAGCCCCATGTAGAGCACGTTGCAGTATTCCAGCCTAGAGGTCACAAGGGCCCGAGTGACTGTTGTGAGGGCCTCCCGATTCAGGTAGGGTCGCAACTGGCGCACCAGGCGTACCTGGGCGAATGCCCCCCTGGTCACAGCCGCTATATGATGGTCGAATGACAGCTGTGGATCCAGGAGGACTCCCAAGTTGCGGACCCTCTCTGAGGGGTGTAAAATTTGACCCCCCAGCCTGAGTGTTGGATTATTGGCCAAATCTTTATACTCCTTGCAGACTGCTGGACATTTGCATTATTTTAGTGAGTCATTAATGCCACCTGGAGCTTTATCTGTGTCCTTGGAGTCACCTGAGTATTGCAAATGTGTGTGGAGCTTTCTTGGAACTGTTGAAGTTCAGTTGCCTCTTGAAAACAGCACCATTGGGGACAACCATGACCTGGATGACTGGGAATCCCCATAGACATTGGATTTGAACATGAGATGACTCCCTTGTGCTCATGAAGTTGGCTTGTTCCTAGAATTTTAGCGAGGACATGTGCTAAACTGAGAGGAAGAACTTGCTATGGTCAGAGTAGATATACTCACAAACAGAAATAGGGCTTAGGGACTTAGTAACAAGGGCTTAGTAACAAGCTGAAACACTTTGGAGCCTGGGTGTGGCTTAGCTCTGTAGCTTTGAGTCTGTGCTAAAGCTAAGTCTAGTCTGAACTCTGAACTCAACTGGAAACCAATCTCTCCTCTCTCCTACGTTGGAAGAACCACTCTTGGTATTGTTTCATATGTCTCATATATTATATATAAAGAGAAGTACATGGATCCTGCTGAATCAGTTACCTGTGTGTGCTTTCTGGATTTGATTGCTGCAACAAACTCTGACAGCTATTAAGTCTACCAGGAAAGCAGTGAGTTTTCAAGGACTTTGAGTAAGCTACGAAGAGTGAAAAAATTGTTTGCTTTTAAAGTAGATAAAGATGGTTCCTTCTTAAAAACAACCCCCCTCCAAATCCCACTTTAAACAAGTTGAGAAAGTGGCTTTCTTAATATAATTAAGATGGATTTTTTTCCTTCATCTAGAAGAAAATGTCCTTCTGACTTCCCAAAGCCCTCTGCCCCTTCGCAGGGTGGACCATTTAAAGAAGCCTTTGCAATTTGTTTTCTTTCGCATCAAGCAAGGTGACCAGGGTCATAAATGACAGATAGGTTTTTAAAGACTTTCTGGTCAATTGTTGTAACCTTTAATGATACTGGTACTTCAGTCTGACGAACAAAGGGCACCATAGGGCATGGCAGAAAGACGCAAGCAAAAACCTTAGATTGTAAAAAAAAATCCTCATTATGATAGCCGTTCAGCATGAAAAGGGATCAGATTTAGGAGTGGGAATTTTTAATATTTGTTTGATGACTCAGGCGGCTCGGAGCCTAGAGGTGACTTAGATTGACTGATTTGTACATGAGAGTTGCTTTGTCGTTGCAATATAGCCTTTGTATTATATAGAGTCAAGGTGGCGCAGTGGGTAGAGTGCAGTACTGCAGGCCACTTCAGCTGACTGCTATCTCTGTGCTCTGTGCATGCACAGAAGCAAAAAACCAAGATGGCGGTGCCTATGACGCTGCCCAGAAAATCAGTTCGGGGGCATGTTAGGCCTGGGTCACTGCTGGTTCCAGTGACCCAGGCTGCCAAACCACTACCAATTCGGCCAAACCAGTCCAAACCAGTAGGAACCCACCACTGTTCTGGAGGCAAGTTGTTTCACAATTTAATTGTTCTAACTGTTAGGAAATTTCTTCTTAGTTCTAGCTTGGTTATCTCCTTGATTAGTTTCCATCCATATCGATATCCAAAGACTAAACATATTTGGAATGATAAAAAAAAGTATGAGTCAATGCTCTCTGCCTGGAGAGATTTCAGATTTTAAGCCAGAATATCGCTTGTATTTCCATCCAGATTGCTTTGGCTTACAAATGTGATTTGTCTCCTCACAAACCACCATCTGTTCAGATCACAGATCACCCATGGGGTGCTAAATAGTTTTTTGCCATCTAGCTAATTTCCAACCTATTTATCACTGTCTGCCACCAAGCCACAACACATAATATTGGGGTGAATCCAATCTTGACAGTTCAAAATGGTTTACGGCTTAGCATGTTGCATATACCATGATTTTTAATAAAAAAAATGACATATAAAATCAGTCACAGGTGAACAGTTGTGGTTGTGACTTATTTGTTAAACCATGGGTTAGTGAAATGGTAGGAGAGAAAGACCTTGAGAGACAGGATGAGGAAATGTGGCATACAGAAGCAACGTCTTGGTCCCTGCAAAACCTCTATTATTTACAGGACTGTGAATTCCTTTCATTCATAGTCAGCAAGGCTTAACAAACAGTCTTTCAGAGGAAGGTTTATCAACATGCACCTTATCTCATTTGGAGAGTTGCCAAATAACTAGTTTCCAAAGGCAGGGCAAGGCAACACTTGGCACAGAGTCTCTTATAGTCACAAAGAGAACTTTCCACTATTGAAACAACCGAAGGAACAGATCGTTTCCTGCAAAAGCCCCCTCCCCATTTGCTCCTCTTTTGTTTCCTTTGGGAGGGGTCAATCACCTCCAAGGTGTGGCTTTACTCCCAAGTCAATCCTGCTTTCTTAGTTGTTCTTGTCTTCTGGCAGCTCTGCTCATGTGTCCATTGGGAACAGGCTCCAGCTGTTCCTCTGCCTCACTGCTATCTAGCTCCCTCTCTGCTTCTGACGCAGAGCCCTCATGTGAGCTTTCCTCAGCCCCCAGGACTGGCCCATGTTCCTCCCCAACCTCCTCACTGTCCAACTCTGCTGCCAGCTCCGCTGGCCGCCAGTGGGCCACAACACTCCTACCTAGATTCTCAGGCTGTTAAAGAGATGGTGAGAGACTCGTACTTTCAGACTTGCAAGCATCTGTTAATGCAGTCTTACAATGAAGAAAAATTAGTCCTCTGGTTATGTTTCTTGTCTGATTTACCTGGTATGGCTGACATCAATCTTGTAAGTCTCAAAGTGCAAATCTCTCACTGTCTCCTCAACACCCTGAGAAACTAGGGAGGGTCTCTTCTAAGTCTCTTTCATCATTATTTCCCTTTAATGATCCCTTAATCCCTTGAGGGGTGGAGTCTGGGCAACTGAATGGAGCAGAGTGTTTACTGGCCGGATGACTTTCCTGTTGCCAATGAGGAGTTCTGTTCAGCAGATATATTCTCATTGTGCCCAGAGAGAGAAATATCTGCCTCTACCTAGGATTGAACTCATATCCTGCTGATTGTGAGGCGAGAGCCCCACCTCTAGGCCACCACACCACTCTTTGTCCACCCATTATTCAGCTGTGGGCTATATCCTCTCTTATTTGACTGTTCCTTAGGCAATCTTTCTTTACCCCATCTGTCAAAGTCCTTCTCACATACCATTACAGTCAGTTTAATGCGTGGCTGGATGGGGAATACCACGAGTCCAGATATCTTCCAAGTTACCAAGGTTGAGAAATGCTACTCTAGGCCTATAAGCAGGTGGCCCGAACCAGTGGCTCTTCTGGGAGCAGATTTCCTAACCCTACTTTGAATTCCTAGGGGAAGGTCCTGCCATCTGGCTGAGATCTGTAACCTCCTTGTCTTCCCATTGCGCCTGTAGACTCTGGAAGAAGGTTCGCAATAATTCAACGATAAATCTCCCCGTTCTTTGTCATGAGAAATCCCAGCATGTTTTATGCCTTTTTGGCTGACATTTAATATCTGAAAACCCAGCTGTTACTCTGATACTATCAGCCAGAGACAGATCAAAACACTTACTCGTGTCTGCCTGCTGTCATATCAGCAAAAAGCAATCGCATCTCTGAAATTCCAGATAGTCTCCTCCTGAGGGAAGACATGGGGGAGAGTTCACCATTCCTCCAGATTTTTTTCTGGAGCATATACAGTAGACTAAAAGAGTTGCAAAGGACCTTGGAGGTCTTCTAGTCCAACCCCCTGCTTAGGCAGGAAACCCTACACCACTTCAGACAGATGGTTATCCAATCTCTTCTTAAAAACTTCCAGTGTTGGAGCATTCTCAACTTCTGGAGGCAAGTCGTTCCACTGATTAATTGTTCTAATTGTCAGGAAATTTCTCCTCAGTTCTAAGTTGCTTCTCTCCTTGATTAGTTTCCACCCATTGTTTCTTGTTCTACCCTCAGGTGCTTTTGGAGAATAGCTTGACTCCCTCTTCTTTGAGGCAGCCCCTGAGATATTGGAAAAGTGCTATTGTGTCTCCCCTAGTCCTTCTTTTCATTAAACTAGACATACCCAATTCCTGCAACCCTTCTTCATATGTTTTAGCCTCCAGCCTTCTAATCCTCTTTGTTCTCTGCACTCTTTCTAGAGTCTCCACATCTTTTCTACATCATGGCGACTGAAACTGGATGCAGTATTCCAAGTATGGCCTTACCAAGGCATTATAAAGTGATATTAACACTTCACATGATCTTGATTCTATCCCTCTTTATGCAGCCTAGAACTGTGTTGGCTTTTTTGGCAGCTGCTGCACACGGCTGGCTCATATTTAATCCCTCTCACCGTTTCACATACTGTACCTGTGCATTTAGTTTTTCTTGCCTAAATGTTGTATCACATGTTGAATCCGTTTCATTCTCATAGGAGTCATAGTTTGGATTGAACCAGGATTAAAACTGTCATGAACCTTGACATAAGCTAGTGATTTAGTCTCCTTCCAACTGGTTTTCAACTATAGTCCTATAAGAAAAATCAAATTCAGATTAGAGTGGTTTGCAGGGATAACATATAGACTCACATCACTGAAAAAAAATAGTAGTTGAATTGAGATACAAAGGATTTTCCAAGCAATTCATCTCAAACGTCAATAAAAATGATGATTTATCCAATGGCCATTTCTCATTGTAATACCAGTGAGTTCCATAATTACTAAATGCTCTTTTGATGGAAAGTGAAGTCATTGCAATCTATTTTCCTATCTGGCCGTATCATTATAAAATATTTTCATTAAATTTAATTCCATTTTCATTACATTGAGAGAGGACTGGGTTCTCTTTCTCCCATTTCTTTCACTCCTTTCAAGCTTTCATATCCAGATTAGAATAGTTGTCCAACAAAAGTGATTCCCACTCCTTTGGCAATATATCTGACCACACATCTTAAAGAAATGAAGGCCAGCATAAAATACCGAAAGCAGAGACAGCAGCATTCTCTCCTTCCAATCAGTGCTCAAAATGTAGCTGAAATTCTGCATCTTCTAGACCAGGGCTCGACAACCTTAAACAATGAAAGAGCCACAAAAGTCCTAACCGGAAGCCCCCCCCCCCCCCCGCCTTCAATTCTGGAGCCCGACCAGAAGTCTGGTTTCTCCACCATAGAGTCTCCTCCAAGTGCAGCATCCTTTTTCTTCCAACTGTCCTAACAGAAAGTCCTATCAATTGTGGAGCTGACCGGAAAACCCGCCCCTTGCCATAGAGTCTCTTCCTGCCATGCCCTGCTCCCCCCCAATTGAAAGCTCCTCTCAAAATTGTGGTGCTGACTGGCGACAGGAAGCCACGGCAGAGGGATGAAAGAGCCATATTGCTTCTTGTTCTACCTTCAGGTGCTTTGGAGAATAGCTTGACTCCCTCTTCTTTGGGGCAGCCCCTGAGATATTAGAACACTACTATCATGTCTCCCCTAGTCCTTCTTTTCATCAAACTAGACATACCCAGTTCCTGCAACCGTTCTTTTTATGTTTTAGCCTCCAGTCTCTTTGTTGCTCTTCTCTGCATTCTTTCTAGAGTCTCAACATCTTTTTTACCTCATGGCGACCAAAGGATCTTTTGGGATCCTTCAAGGTCAACCAGGTTCTGCCATTGGCTAAAGGGCAAGAACTAAGTAGGCGAAGCTCATCAATATCCTAGAACAAAGCTTCTACAGAAGGAGATAACCTCCTTTCCCCAACTGCCTCTAATTGATGAGTGTAATCCCTGCTTGGTCCTCTAAATCTCTTTGTTACTATAGTTTCCAGCATTTAGCAAGTCATTATCCCTCTTTGAAGTATTTGGAGATAAAAAGTGATGGGGACAACTTGGATAGGAAAAGGATAATATCTATCTGTCACCCCTAAAAGAAACCTCGGAATACAAAAAACCAACCAATTATTTCTCTTGGGGAGAAATAATTCTCTCCAGGACAAATTCTCCTTTGTGTGTGTTTGTGTGTGTGTGTGTATGTGTATATATGTGTATATATGTGTATGTGTATGTGTATGTGTATATGTATATGTATATGTATATGTATATGTATATGTATATGTATATGTATATGTATATGTATATGTATATGTATATGTATGTATGTATATGTGTATGTGTGTGTGTGTGTTTGTGTGTACATACAGTATATACAGTACACACACATATGTATGTATGTGTATGTGTGTGTGTGTGTATATATATATGGAGGAAGAAATGTGTCTGTTGCCTAGCAACATCCTTCTCCAGTACGTTGTCAAGAGGCCAGTACAGTATAGCTTGTTAGAAAAAATTGGGGAGGAGTATTCCTATTTAGGCATATATAAAGGTAAAGGTTCCCATCACACATATGTGCTAGTCATTCCTGACTCTAGGGGGCGGTACTCATCTCCGTTCCAAAGCTGAAGAGCCAGCGCTGTCCAAAGACGTCTCCATGGTCATGTGGCTGGCATGACTCAGCACCGAAGGCGCACAGAACGCTGTTCCCTTCCCACCAAGATGGTCCCTATTTTTCTACTTGCATTTTTACATGCTTTCGAACTGCTAGGTTAGCAGAAGCTGGGACAAGTAACAGGAGCTCACTCCATTACGCTGCACTAGGGATTCGAACTGCCGACATTTCTGATTGACAAGCTTGACAAGTCTTAGCCACTGAGCCCATGAATAACTATGTTTTAGAAGAAGCCGTTGCTGAGAAAAATGGCGATTTTCTGCATGTCTTTGCATATTTGAGATTAAGGCTGTTCCCTTTCTCTCTAGACTTCATTTTTCAACTGCTGTCATATTACTTTCTCCATCGTTACATTTTATTCTGAATCCGTCTTCTCTTCCCGGTCTTTTGTCGATACTGTTATGAATTAATACTGTACAAGAATCTTACTTGCACATCCTCAAATATTTTCTTCCACTGGAACAGAATGTTGAGTTTTGTTTTGTTTGTGTATCTGATATTCAGGATGCTTAAAACTTTCTTTAAATTTCTCTTGATGGAATTTTAGAGTTTCCCGTGTTGGAAACATCAAGGGGTCCATTAAGGCCTGAGCCAGTCTATTCTACCTAACAGAGATCTACCTCCTTCAGGCAGAGCCATAGTAGGAATTGTCCAGTCCCTTCATTGTATCATCATCACCCAGCAAAAGCTCAACCAAGCTTGGGACTCAGGATAGCCTACAGTGTTACCCCTGCATGGCCCCATGGGAGTCTGACAACCAATCAGAATACAAGATCAAATCCATCTCTTCCCTTTTTGCCCCACAACCTCAAACCATATGGGATTCAAAAAAATTTATTACCAGTTCTGTGGGCGTGGCTTGGTGGGCATGGCTTGGTGGGTATGTCAGGGGAAGTTTACTGCAAAATCCCCATTTCTTCCTGATCAGCTGGGACTCAGGAGGCAGAGAATGGATGTGGGCAGGGGCAGTCAGAGGTGGTATTTACCGGTTCTCTGAATTACTCACAATTTCAGCTACTGGTTCTCCAGAACTGGTCAGAACCTGCTGAATACCACCTCTGGTCCGGTCCATCATCAATAAACCTTCATTCCAAGCAACTTCCATGAATGCCGTGGGTCTTTTTCCCCACTTGGAACTGAACCCAGAAGGACATTTCTTCCAACAACTGAAAATAAAATGGCTATATTTTCTAGGAGGAAATACACTTCTTGGGCCTGTCCTCCCCCTCTACAATACCCAAAAGCAGAATAACCCGAGCATTAGAGAAATCCAGAATTATGCAGAGCAAAAACCTTACATATTATTGCATCATCTACACACACACACACACACACACACACACACACACACGCACACGGGGTCTTGAACCGGTAATCTCAAGCCTTCTTCCTGATGACCCAAAAGAGCGACCTGATTGAAAACATGAAAAATAGGCCCCCATGAGTTAGATTTAATTAATGAATCAATTACCCTTCAAAATTAATTCGAATCAAATCACTTTGAGGGCTGCGTTCTTCTAGGTTCAGGCTGTGCAGTAAATCACAGTTATAAAGCATATGAATTATGGTAATACGATCTGGAAATATATATCCCCCCCAAAAGTCTGGCAGGTTTCCCTGTCTCATCAGGCAAGCAGTACAGAAGCCTCTGGGTGGGCAATTTTCCCTTTCCCAGCACATCAGCTGAGCGAAGACTTTTCAGGTAGAAAATGTCTGAATTAGCAAAAGCCCTTTTTATTCTCGTTCCTTAAGTTTGCTCCCAATTTGGCTCTTGCAAACACTTCAGGAAAAAAAAAAGCCCATTTAGGCTGGGAGAAATTAAGCAGTGACACTTTGGGGAAATTGATGACAAATAGTCGCACCATCGCTGCTTTTTTAACCTCACCAGTATATTAAGACAAAGTAAACATCGGGGAGATTACAAGAAAAAAGAGGCAGATTTAGTGGCGGGAGGGAATATTCAATATGCAGAGCAAATGCAGCATAAATCTACATACTGCTAATGGGGAACGCTTTCTGGAAGCACCATCCGGGCTGAATGTTAAGTGCAATAAACAGGAATCATCACAAAGGGCCCTTTTCTTCTTTTCTTTTTTCCACTGCCAGGAAAGATATTACAGGAATCACGAAGGAAAGGTGCTCCGGTCATCCCTCAAGCCATAGATCAATGGGAAAGCTGTGAGGTAGTAACTTAGAAACATGCTTCATTCAAAACACGTCTCGGAGTTGAACTCTCGTTGATGAGTTGGACACCGGGAGCCTTGTAAAATCCCTTCCTAGATTCGGAGGCCAAGGAATGAGAAGGAAAGATTTCTGTGAATGTATTTATTTAGTTTGTCAAACGTGTACAAGATAGCAGGTATAAGTATGAACATGGACATGAACATTTGCCTACTATTCAAGAATGGACATTAAAAGTAACAAACCTAGCAGAGATGGCTAAAATATCAGCATATCTCAAGGACCACTCAAATGAGAGATATAAACTGGAGTGGAGAAAATGGATTGACTATATTCAAAATAAATACGGGACTAAGAAATTCCAGATAGTTTATGACTGAAGAAACAAGGAATGATATAATCTGTTTAGATTTAGCCTAGCTAAGAGGAGTTAAAGCTCAAATGAAAGATGATACCAACTTTTAAAAAGTTTATTTTAGAATAAAATAATGCGAATGCTGGCTGGGGGATTCTGGGAGTTGAAGTCCAGACATCTTCAAGTAGCCAAGGTTGAGAAACACTACAATAGACCATATTATACCCTATTTCACTGCAATCCTATCTCCTTTCCCTCTCTCCTCCTCCCTACCACCTTTCTTCCATCTGCCATCCCTCTCTTCTCTACTTCCCCTTCCTCTCTCCTTCTCCTCTCTCTTCTTTCCACTCCTTCTTTCTCTCCTACTTCTCCTCTCCCTTCTATTTCCTTCTCTCCTGCCTCATCTCTTTCTCCTTACCTCTACCTTTCCTTTTCACTCTCTCCAATTAATGTGCATTTCAGCATCTGAGCACACTTCATTTAATATTTGTTGTAGCAGACAATTTTGTGCAGTAAGCTTAGGTCAGACCGTAGGTGGTACAGTTCTAGGGTGTCCAAGCCCAAGATTTTGAGCCTGGTGGCATAAGGGATTCGGTTGTGAGCAGAGGAGTGGAGGACTCTTCTCGTGAAATACCTCTGGACTTGCTCAATTGTGTTAATGTCCAATATACAGTGTGGATTCCAGGCAGATGAATTACTCCAGGGAGTGGAGAACTTTTATATATTTATAGCAGAGGTCTCCAACCACCAGACCATGGACTGGGTGGACTGGATCTATAAGGAATCAGGCTGCACAGCTGGAGGTGAGTGGCAGGCAAGCGAGTGAAACTTCATCTGTATTTGCAACAGGTCCCCAACTCTAACATCACTGCCTCATCTCCACCTGAGGTAATCAGGCATTAAATTCTCATAGGACCGCAAACCCTATTGTAAATTGTGTAAGCAAGGGATTGTTGCGGCCCGCCAGCAGTCAGCAGAGCTGGCAGCAGATTTGGACAGTGAAGAGGTTGGGGAGAAAGATGGGCCAGTCCTGGAGTCGGGAACGTTCGAATGAGGGCTCTCTGTCAGAGGTAGAGAGGGGGCCAAGGCTGTATGTCAGTTATCAGCCGCCTTCAGAATCAGATATCAGTGAGGCAGACGAACAGCTGGAGCCTGTTCCCAGTGTGGGCATGCACAGAGTTGCCAAACGAAGGGAACAGCTAAGGAAAAGGGATCAACTTGGGAGTAAGGCCACAGGTGGACATTGAATGCCCCCTCCTATAGGGAATAGAAGAGGAGTGAAAGGGGAGTGGAGTTTGCAGGAGAAAATTAGTTCCCTTAATTGGTTCATGACTCTCCGAGGCTCCTTGCCAAGTTTTGCAGATATCGGCCTAGCAGCTCTCCAAGTCAGATAAGGTCTGTGACTGTAAATCCTCCTTTGAAAGACTTTGCTGAATGTGAATGAGCAGAATTCGCAGTCAATTAATAAAAGGGGTTTTTGTTGGGACCAGGAGTTTGCTTTATGCTCTTGGGAAGCCTCAGTCAGGACAGGGATCTAGGCTACTGTGCTGGCTAGGGAGAGGACCTAAAGGGACAGGGCACCAGCAACACAATCGCAGGCCATTTTGTAGATGACTCTTCCTCTCACAGGAAGCCACATCCTTTGATCTTCTTCTGTAAGGCAGAGACGATATGGGGGAGGTTAGGACTTATTTCAAGCCTTTTGAAATCTCCACAAAAATTCTAGGGATGCTAATTTGAAGTTTTAAGCTGCTGCTGTGCTTTCAGGGGGGAAAACACGTTAAATAAAAGAAACGGAAGAGAGGGGGAAGTCAACTCCATGATGTAAGTAGGACCATCTGCCAGTGTGCCAAAAAAAAAAAAAAAAAGCTTCAAAACACCACCAAAAGAATTTATAAAACTGCTCTCGAGCAGCCTGAGAATTCAGTCGAAAACAACAAAAGCGTCTCTTGTGAGATAGGGGAAGATTTTTTTTCTGGAAACGGGAAAACAGATTTGAATGCAGAAATATTCCACCCGCTGGGCTTTCTCGTTCTCCCGAGACTCGTCCCACGGCTGCTCCAAATGGGATCTGCGACGCTTACATCTAAACCTACTTTAAGGAGGCCTGGTGAGGACCACATGGGAGTGAAGATCCTCCAGTGGTGATATCTGTTGCAACGGCCTCTTTACACAGTGACTACCTTCTTCAGCGTTGTTTCATTTCATCACAAGGGGAAGCCATCATAGAACTGTCATGGAGAACCTATGGCACGCGTGACAGAAGTGGCATGCAGAGCCACCCTCCAGGCACACCAGCACTCGCCTGTTGCTCTTCTGGGTTCCGGCGTGCACAAGTGGGCTGGCCAGCTGGTCTTCACGCATGTGGGAGCACTAGAAACTGGAGGAGCAGTTTCCTGGCACACATGCGCATGCTGGGAAGCTGAGCTTCCAGTTTTCAGCATGCGCATGGACGCCAGCCAGTTGGTCTTTGCATGCGTGCCAGAAACTAGAAGCTCGGCTCTTCCGGTTTCTGGTGCTCCCTCACGTGTGCACGCTCCCATTTCGGCAGTTGGTGCAGAAAAGGTCATAGGATTTAGATAATCATGTGTGAATTCATCCCGTTTTCTGGATCCCACAATGCTCAGAGATCTTCTTGCAAGGCAGCCAGCTCTGCTCCAGTAAGGGCAAAATCTTCGTCTGAATCGATGCTTTGCTGGTTACAGAATGAGAGAATTAAAGGTGACCATTGGAGGTCAAGTGAACAGAGTTGGAAGGGAACCTTGGAGGTCATCTAGTCCCACCCCCCCCAAGCAAAAGACCCTACACCATTTCTGACAAATGGCAGTCCAATCTCTTCTTGAAAGTTTCCTGTGATGAAGCTCCCACTTCTTAGGTCTTCTTAGCCCAATCCCCCTGCTCAAGGAGGAGAACACCATTCAAACAAATGGTTGTCCAATTTCTTCTTAAATCCCCCCAATTTTGGAGGACCCACAACTTCTGGAGGGAAATCTTATCCCTGATTAATTGTTCTAACCATCAGGAAATTTCTCCTCAGTTCTAGTTTGCTTTTCTCCTTAATTAGTTTCCATCTGTTGTTTCTTGTCTGGCCTTCTAATGTTTTGGAAAATAGATTGTCCCCCTCTTCTTCGTGGCAGCCCCTGAGATATCAGAACACTGCTATCATGTCTCCCCTAATCCTTCTTTTCATTAAACTAGAGATACCAAGTTCCTGCAACCGTTCTTCATATGTTTTAGCCTCCAGTCCCCTAATCATCTTTGTTGCTCTTATCTGCACTCTTCCCAGAGTCTCAACATTTTTTTTTATATCGTGGCAATCATAACTGGATGCACTATTCCAAGTGTGGTCTCACCAAAGGTGGTATTCAGAAGGTTATGACCAGTTCTGGAGAACTGGTAGTGGAAATTTTGAGTAATTTGGAGAACCGGCAAATACCACCTCTGGCTGGCCGCGCCCCTATCTATTCTCTGCCTCCCAAGTCCCAGCTGATCGGGAGGGAATGGAGATTTTGCAGTAGCCTTCCCCTGTCAGGCCCACCAAGCCACAGAACTGGTAGTAAAACACTTTGAATCCCACCACTGGGTCTTACTAAGGCATTATAAAGTGGCAAGAAAAACTGGGCCATACAGATGGATCCTTGTGCATGAACCAAGGGCTGCTGTTTCATGCAGAGGAATGAGGGGGAAAAAGATTCTTCAGAAAGGATTTTAACTCTGCCTGTTGTTATGAGCTTGGTCTGGATCCCCCCCCCTCCCCAGCTGTGTTTATTTACATTCACTTGCCTGAACCTTGTTTAACAGATACAAAAGTATTTCAAATAAAGGCCTTGAGAGATTTGAAATGTAGTGGTGCTTTCTACAGTCTTCTGAAACCATCCTGCTAAACTCCTTGCTGGAGGCAATTTGACTGCCTTTCAACAGCTCAAGGAAGGTGGCGGGGGGGGGGGTGGAGTTGTCTGTGTGAACCAACACAACTCATTCCTGTGCTCGCTCCCTTCTGCCTCCATCAAGGAAGGGCGGCTGGTTCAACTAGAACTAGGCTAAGATAGGGGGGCAAAAAATCTCTAGGCAAATTGCTGTTTTTATCACAAGCATTTGAGAACTGGTTTTTAATGCTTAGAGCTTTTCACACTACGTTATTATGCTTTTGGCTTTACTTTGATGTATGTTCTGCGTAGATCTTTTTAAAAAACAATCTGTTGCAGGGCTTTTAAAAATTGAAGTAGTTCATTGTTTTGGATGTTCTTGTCCATTAGGAAGGAGGAAGAGAAAGAGGGAGGGAAGGAGGGAGGGAGGGAGGAAGGACGACTAAATGTATGCTGTCAGAAAATTGGAAATGTAGAATAATATGTTCCTCTTAGCCAGCTAAGCTTGAAGGAGAAGGAGAAAGGAGAAGGGAGAAGGAGGGTAAGAAGGATAAGGATAAGCAGGAGAAGAAAAAGGATAAAGGAGAAGGGAGAAGGAGTAGAAGGATAAACAGGAAAAAGAGAAAGAAGAAAGGAGAAGGAGAAAGAGGAGAAAAGAGAAGGGAGAAGGAGAAGGGGGATAAGGAGAAGGATAAGTAGGAGGAGAAAGAAGAAAGAGAAGGAGGAGAAGGGCGAATGAGGAGAAGGAGAAGGAGAGGGAGGGGGAGAGGGAGAAGGGAGAAGAGGGAGAAGGAAATCTTTAGCATTTGGTAGTTTTACATTAGCTGGAAATCTTTCTGCCTATTCATCTGTGATGGATTCAGCCATATGAGATGGGTAGTGTAGTTGAAAGGAACTGTTTCACAAGAAGTGCATCCCATACACTCATTAACTGAAAGAAGGCCCCCAAAGCAATACGATAAAACTCAGTTTCCCACAAACCTTGGATGCACTGAGACAGAATTTCGACCAGAATTTGCTTAGAACTAATGACAAATCCTTGCATCCAAAGTGGTCCAGATGAAGCACTTAAATTTTCATCAACTTTCATTATCTTTGCATCCCTGAATGATTTTATAGACTAGCGGAAGATCCTGGCGGCGTGTGAGCTAGTAATCTATGCCCCCCCCCGAGCCTGTCTCTGTAGGACTCCAGTATTCTACCCATCAAATCCTGTCTAAGTTGCAGATCCACCTGAATTATCATTATTAAATAAAGATGTTGGACTACACCTCTACGAAGCCCTGCAGCTTCCTTACCGCTATTTCCTTACAGCACATATATTTTATGTGCCTTTTGTCTTCCTATCCTACATCTGCGAACAGATAAAATGCCCAATTCTCAGTCGAATCACAGCAGTGTCTTCTAAAAGAAATGGGCGATAATAAGCAAGGAGAGATGGAAGGTGATCAAATCTGTTTTCTTATTTGGGAAAGATCGGGACCTTGTCAACCTTCCAACTGTACAAGCTTCTTGCTTTCTGGTAAAAGTCATCCAGATTGTAGCGAGCAAACAAGATACTTTACATAGTAAATAGCCAAGGCCGGCTACAATACAGAAGGGATTCTCCAACATCTGTGTGATGCGATGAGCTTGAACTTTATAAATCATGGTTGGCTGTGGGGGCTTGGTGTTTTCTGAATGTGGAGACATTTCATGACCCACTAAGTAACAACATCAAGAGCCGTGGTGGCACAGCGGCTAGAATTCAGTATCGCAGGGTACTTCTGCTGACTGCCAGCTGACTGCAATTCGGTAGTTCGAGTCTCACCGGCTCAAAATTGACTCCCAACCAGTGGTGGGTTTCAAAAATTGTTCAAACCTACTCTGTGGGTGTGGCCTCCTTTGTGGGAGTGGCTTGCCACCCATGTGACCGGATGGGAGTGGCTTGCCTCCCATGTGACCGGATATGAAGATGCCGATGATACTTGTCAGAACCACCTTAAATTACCTCACACACAGCACTGGCATGCATAAGAATAGGATGTCAACTTGTTTTTTAAAAGGCATCTTTGGTTTGCGTTAAAACAACTTCAACACACGCAATGTTCTGATTGCACCACAAACGCAGTAGTCATCCTTACCTTTCACAGAGGCACTGAGCTTTATAAATAGGAGCATGATAGAGTAGAATCATCATATCCAAGGACCGGTGGTGGGTTTCAAAAATTTTTGGAACCTCTTCTGTAGGTGTGGCCTGCTTTCCGGGTCCACTGGTGGAACCTCTTCTAACCGGTTCGGTAGATTTGATTAACCGGTTCTACCAAATAGGTGCGAACTGGTAGGAACCCACCTCTGCTCCCAACCTTCTTCTAAGGTTGGTAAAATGAGGACCCAGATTGTTGGGGGCAATATGCTGACTCTGTAAACTGCTTAGAGAGTGCTGCAAAGCGCTGTGAAGTGGTATATAAGTCTAAGTGCTATTGCTATCACCAGTCCATCATTGGCACTGATGATGTTACCTAGTTGGGTCACGAAATGTCTGCAAGAAAACTACCACTCACTCAGAAAGCACCAAGGACTTCATAGTTAACCATGAGTTTTCTTCTATTGGTAGAACTAACTTGGTTTTCTCTGAAGGCACTGAGATGAATGGATGCTAAGATAATAGTGTAGTCCGTAGACTTGCTCTCGCATTTTGAAATGCATTTTGAAAGAGTACAGGCAGTCCTATGCACAATCAGCTTAACAATCATTTGTTGAAGGTGTTAACATGTGGTCTAGAAACTGGGAGACTGGGAGTTCTAGCCCTGCCTTAGGCAGGAATGCCAGCTGGGTGATTTTGGGCTAATGCCAGGAGATGGTGAGCGCTAGTCCCACATTAAGCATGAAACCTGGCTGGGTGACTTTGGGCCAATCACCAGGTGGCAGTGAGTTCTAGTCCTGCTTTAGGCATGAAAGCCAGCTGGGTGCCTTTGGGCCAATCACCAGGTGACAGTGAGTTCTAGTCCTTCCTTAGGCACGAAAGCCAGCTGGGTGACTTTGGGCCAATCACTCTCTCTTAGCCCAATGCACCTCACAGTGTGTTGTTGGGTGGGGGGGTGGCGAGTAGGAGGAGGAAGGGGTATTATGTTATGTTTGCCACCTTGAGTTACTTATAAAGTAATAAAGATGGGATTTTTAAAACCTTAATAAATTAAATAAACAAAATAGGGCTAGCCCAGCCTATCCTCCAGTTTTCACGTATCCTGGCAGTTCATGTAGAATTGTCGACCTGATTCGGAGCTGAACAATTCCATTTGAAGTGTGAAAACCAGTAGCTAGCTAAACCGTGAGGCAGGGCACCTAATCAAGATGGATAGATAGACAGAGAGACATTTTCAATATGACTTTCCTGCATCAGAGTAAAAAAATAGGACCAACACGCTAGTGAGCAAACAGTGATATGAGTTGGGAACTAATTTCTTCATTTTGTTCTCTTAATGTAGCCTCGCTTTCTTTTCTTTTTAATTTTTTTTATTGAATAAACATTAAAAACATTAGACACAGAGGGACCTTTCTGGTTTCATCATTTCCGTATGTATTTTAACATAACAACAAATGCAATTTCTACTTTTTGTACATGACTACATTAATCTTATTAACACATCCCTTATCCTCCTTTATATATTTATCTATGTGTTATACAGTTCCAATTGTACAATCCTCAAATATTCTGTTCCCACTCCTTTTCCTCATTTCCAACCATTGATACATTTTATTCCAAATTTCATAATATTCTGTCTCATCTCTGTTTTTCATTTCTAGTGTCAATCTGTCCATTTCTGCACAGACCAAAATGTTCTTTATTACCTCTTCTTCGGTGGGGGCATCTCTGTTTTTCCAATTTTGTGCATAAACCAATCTCGTTGCAGTTATCATATATAGCATTAAATACAATGCAATAGCAGAGTTGGAAGGGACTTTGGAGGTCTTCTAGTCCAACCCCCTGTCTAGGCAGGAAACCCTATATCGTTTCAGACAAATGGCTATCCAACATCTTCTTAAAGACTTCCAGTGTTGGGGCAGTCACAACTTCTGGAGGCAAGCTGTTCCACTGATTAATTGTTCTAACTGTCAAGAAATATGTCACTCCTTTACTATATTTTTCTTCTATTATTCCTAACAGAAATAGTTCTGGTTTTTAATCTATCTTTGGGTCTAACTTCTCTTCCAATCATGTCTATGTCTCGCTTTCTTTTCGCTTCTTCCTTTCACCCATCTAACTGGATCCTGTACTTCCATCCAACCCTGGATGAAAGTGTAGGATTTGTTATTAAGGTGGGAGGAACTTGACTATTGGCCAATATCTTATGTTAATGTGGGCCTCTTGTGATGACATCGGATATCCAAAGCTTTATAATCCCATATTTTCTCATCAGTATGAAAATGACTAATATCGATAAGCATGATTAGATTTTTTTTTTAAAAGCATCCATCACTGTCTAGGTCACTTTTCTTGATATCCTTAGGAGTGTTACATTTCAAGCTCATAAAATCCCTGACAGGAGAAATTAAATCCATTCCGTCTTAATACAATAAATCAACAGATTAATTTCCTGTTTAATCAATTCCTGCCAGGTTTCAAAAATGATTTTTTTTCTTTTTTACTAGAAAAGGCAACGAGCAGAGAGATTCTCCCAATGGTTGTCTTTATATTCGGCAGTTCTTCATTTCAGTATATAATGCATATATTTTAAAGGGAAAATACTTTGATGGGGAGATCCTGTATTCTAGTAAAATGGAAGACTTTCTTTCAATAATATTTAATAGTGTTGGCAGTATTATTGAGGTAGGAAGTTAACATAAGGGCTGCAAAAGAATCTACAAGAACTGATACCATCATTGGCCATCACTAATATTATTCATGACTTCATTGATATCTATCTATCTATCAGTGATATGCGGTGAAGACGAGGAGGAGTGAGGCAGCGGCGGTGGCTCCTCAGGGACGGTGACAGAAGGGGCTCCGGACACCTGCGCCATCTCCCGCCCGTCTTCCGGGACTCGCCCAGCCCGGCGCGCGGCACTTTAAAGTGCATGCCGCCACCCCGGCCATACAGCGGGACCTGCTTTATGGCCGGAAGGCATGCTGGCACTTTAAAGGCACACACACACACACACAAATTACTTATAATAAAACAAATTACAATTACTTACAAATAATTTTGAATTCCTCCCCCCTGCCCCCTCCCTACAACCCACATACCTTTTCCAGCTGTGTCAGAGGATTTCAACTCTCCTCTTGTCCGTCATGATGAAAATGTAAAAAGAAAAAGGCAAGAGCTGCTCTAGCCAGGCTAGGATAGTTGCTGCTAGAGTTACCACGTGAATAACTCTGCTTAACTGTTTAAAAAAAGCCTCTAAACAAAGTGCCCTCTGCAGGAGGAGGCGAGAGAACCACGTGCCTCCTTTGCATAAGGAATTTTTCGCCTTTTAACCCTTGCTTAACTCTGTTCAAGTAATCATAAAGCTATAGTTGTTCTCTCGCTTCCCCCTGCAGTTAAGCACTAACCAGAGTCATCCACTGTGACTCTGGCAGCAACTACCTCTGCCGTTTTCCTTTTAATTTTGTTTTTGTTTTCATCATGACAGTGGTGAGGCCCTGCCTCCCCTGCCTCCCCTGACTGCACGTCACTGCTATCTATCTATCTATCTATCTATCTATCTATCTATCTATCTATCTATCCATCTATCCATCCATCCATCCATCCATCCATCCATCCATCTATCTATCATCCATCCATCTAGCTATCTAGCGATCTATCATCCATTCATCATCCATCTGCCCACCCACCCACCTATCTATCTATCATCCATTCATTCATCCATCCATCCATCTAGCTAGCTACTTCGCTATCTAGCTATCTCTCATCCATCCATCCATCATCCATCCACCCATCCACCCACCCATCTATCATCTATCCATCCATCCATCCATCCATCCATCTAGCTACTTAGCTATCTAGCTATCTAGCTATCTATCATCCATCCATCATCCATCTGCCCACCCACCCACCTATCTATCTATCATCCATTCATTCATCCATCCATCCATCTAGCTAGCTACTTCGTTATCTAGCTATCTCTCATCCATCCATCCATCATCCATCCACCCATCCACCCACCCATCTATCATCTATCCATCCATCCATCCATCCATCCATCCATCCATCCATCTAGCTACTTAGCTATCTAGCTATCTAGCTATCTATCATCCATCCATCATCCATCTGCCCACCCACCCACCTATCTATCTATCATCCATTCATTCATCCATCCATCCATCTAGCTAGCTACTTCGTTATCTAGCTATCTCTCATCCATCCATCCATCATCCATCCACCCATCCACCCACCCATCTATCATCCATCCACCCACCCATCTATCATCTATCCATCCATCCCTCCATCCATCCATCCATCCATCCATCCATCCATCCATCCATCCATCCATCCATCTATCTATCTATCTATCTATCTATCTATCTATCTATCCACACACTCACACCACCACATGGCAACAACCAAGTCTTGAACACAGAGCCAAGGTGGCGCAGTGGTTAAATGCAGCACTGCAGGCTACTGCTAGATCAGCAGTTCAGCAGTTCAAATCTCACCGGCTCAGGGTTGACTCAGCCTTCCATCCTTCCGAGGTGGGTAAAATGAGGATCCAGATTGTTGGGGGCAATATGCTGACTCTCTGTAAACCGCTTAGAGAGGGCTGAAAGCCCTATGAAGCGGTATATAAGTCTACTGCTATTGCTATTGCTGATTGTCACCCCAGAGTCCTAACCAGATGAGCCCCCACACTGCAACTCAACTCAACTCAACTCAACCCATCTCAACTCAAAGGTAAACTAATTTAGTGGGGAAATGAAGCATTAACCCTCCAGTTGTACAAAGTGAGGAAGCAATAAGACAGATGAACTTGCACATTAGAAACTTTCACTAGACAAATGCCCCCATTAGCATGGGTAATTTACAGATGTCCATAAATCACACCCACGCAGGAGCACAATGTATCAAGCAGTAGGATGGATTGGCAGACCAAAGCCAGGCTTTGACTGGGATCAACTGAGCAAAAGATTCCAGCTCCAGAATAAATATTTGGTAAGCATGGAAGTCCCAGCCAACAGCAACTCTATGAATGCATGGGTGGATGAGCGGAGATGATACGCCAGCTCACAAACACGAGTGACTGGATAGCTCAATCTGTCAACACATCTTTTCACACATCTATTCCCCCCCCTCCCACCACTCGCTAAATTTCTTGTCTGAACAAAGCTGTAATCACCGAGGAACTCATTGTTAAATTATGTTAGAAACCAGCCTGACCCAATCATTTCCATTGCTGGAAGTAATTCATAAGTGTGATAGTTTCATTATCGGCTACCTCACACTACATGCCCGGTGAAGAAGGCTGCTTGCACATGATAAATAGGAGGTATGTGCCAATGAATAATGCAGTGTTATGGATGGATGATGTGCCATGGAATAAACACAGATGCTAATGTCCTTGGATGTTACGGTGGGCTCTGCCTTCCTGCTCTCCTTCAAGACAGCTGGTGGGAAGAAGCAACATGGGAAGGAGACGAAATTATAAATCTGCAGACTGAGATGTGGGGCACAAGGATGGCCACCCAGCCACAAAAATCAAGGAATGGAAACTTCAGCTAATTGTTCCCCTCAGCAGCCACCAGCAGCAATTTTGCACAGCATCAGGTTGCAGACAACATTCTGGGATGATGTCTGAATGAGGACATAGAAGGCAAACCTCCTGAAGAAAAACCCATATAGCAAATACAGCAATACCACTAAGACGTATACAGTATATCACCCTATGGTACTTTAAAGACCTCTCTAAATGGTTTGCAGCCTATTGCCCCCAACAATCGGGCTCCTCATTTGACCAACTTCAGAAGGGTAGAAGGCTGAGTCAACCTTGAGACGGTCAGTTTCGAACTGCTGGCAGTCGGCAGAATTCACCTGCAATTTAGCCTGCTAAAGGGACACGGTGGCTCAGGGGATAAGACACTGTGCTTGTTGATCAGAAGGTCGGCAGTTCAGCGGTTCGAATCCCTAGCGCTGTGTAATGGACTGAGCTCCCGTGACTTGTCCCAGCTTCTGCCAACCTAGCAGTTTGAAAGCACGTAAAAATGCAAGTGGAAAAAATAGGGACCAACTTTGGTGGGAAGGTAACAGCGTTCCATGCACCTTCAGCATTTAGTCATGTCAGCCACGTGACCATGGAGATGTCTTAGGACAGCGCTGGCTCTTCAGCTTTGAAACGGAGATGAGCACCGCCCCCTAGAGTCAGGAACGACTAGCACATATGTGCGAGGGGAACCTTTACCTTTACTGCATTCTAACCACTGTGCCACTATGCAAGGTGATGTCCCATCTGTCAGAAACACTGCCAACAGAAGAGAATATTTGTCACTCAGGGTTGAACTGTGGAATCCTTGGTACTCTCTCAGCTTGGTTGGTTTCTTCCAAATGTTGTGTTACCCAACTAGGTAACATCATCAGTGCTAGAAGGCAAATTCCACTCCCTTCTAGCACCAACGATGTACCAAGTTGGGTAATGCAATGTCTCAAGGAAATAATGAAGCCCAGAGAGCTCCGAGGGCCCCACAGAAACACGTCCTTGAAATGCTACCGCTTGAAAACTCTAGGTTCCAAAAGAACGCCTCCGTCCACCAGATTACACATGAATGGGGTTAAATTTATGAGTGAGAACATCTTTGTAGATTATTAAAAGCAAGGTTTTGTATTTCCTATTCTCCGTGGCAGCCTTTATTTTATGGGATCTCTTCCAATGCAACAGTATATTGTAAATATTCTGATAGCAAGCCAAGGTTGTATGGTTTTAATGAGTCATTGGCTGCTAATAGTCTTGAGCTGGGGTGTTGTTCATGCTCGATATCTAATGTTGGGGCGTTGCAATGATGCATTTTGAATTAGTGCATTTCTATATGGTTCTCCGTCTTCTGGGTTTGGAGTAGTTTATAAGCAGTGTGGATGGACGGATCGATGGTTTCAATTAAGAGCCCAGACCGGGGGTCTGCAGCCTGCAGCTCTGGAACCACATGCGGCTCTTTGGGCTCTCTGCTGTGGCTCCCTGTCGGGTGATTCCACTACTGGCTGGCCCCGCCCCTCATCTTTCCCTCCCAGTCACTCCTCACCTTGCCTGAGAGGGTAAGGGCAATGGCAGAGTATGGAGAAGCGACTGGGGTTGATTCTCCAGGGCCTCACTCTTGCTGGAGCTTCTTCCCCTTCTTGGTGCTGGGGGTGCCTCGATCTTGTTTTGTGGTTTTGTGGTTTCTGATGTTTTTTAACAACCAGTTGTCTGCCCTAATGATTGGCTGGGTAGGTGTGGCTTGGGGGGGGTGTCATGTGACTTGGTGACAGCAACTGACATCAAGCTGGCCATGCCCACCCAGGTTTTGTGGCTCCCAATGTTTTCTTTTCTATAAGAAATGGGTCTAAATGACTCTTTGAGTGTTTAAGGATGGAGACCCCTGGCCCAGACAAATAGATATGGGATCCAATAGATCTTTTCCCTTCCCAATTCATGCAAGGTTTTTTTTTAAAACAAAATCTCATGATTAACATTCATCTTGAAATGAAAAGGCCCCTTTTTCATCTTTCCTATTCTGAGTCTTCTAAGTAAATCTGACAACTGCTAATAGGATGGAAGAACCGTATTATTGTCATTATTAAGTTGTAAGATTCAATTCTCAGTTGAATTACTACGTGTTGAATGAAGGCATCCTTCTGAGGCATCTGATCTACTTGATAAAACACGCATTTTCACAAGAGCAGGAATTTGATATAAAGTTTGGGGCTGCATCTAAAGCATTGATTTTAGCATTATGCAGGTGAAAATAGGAAGAATATTTTGTAAAAGGAATCATCATACTGAAAAAAAAAACGGTTTTCTCTCCTTCTGTGCTCCATGCAGCTAAAGTTTTTATTTCTGTATTTTTTTTAAACTATACCACGGTTTGCCTTTTGTTGATGTCAGATCTGGAATGGTGGTTACCTGAATAGAGAAATAATAGATCTATAAAGCCTTAGTAAGACCACACCTAGAATATTGCATCCAGTTTTGGTCCCCACTCTATAAAAAAGATGTTGAGACACTAGAATGCAGAGAAGAGCAACCAAGATGATTAGGGGACTGGAGGCTAAAACATACGACGAACCGTTGCAAGAACTGGGCATAGCTAGTCTAGTGAAGAGAAGGACCAGGGGAGACAGGATAGCAGTCTTCCAATATTTGAGGGGCTGCCACAGAGAGGAGAGGGGTCAAGCTGTTTTCCAAAGGCCAGACAAGGAATCATGGATGGACACTGACCAAGGAGAGATTCAACCTAGAAATAAGGAGGAACGTTCTGACAGAGAGAACAATCAACCAATGGAACAGAAGTTGCCTTCAGAAGTTGTGGGAGCTTAATCACTGGAAGCTTTCAAGAAGAGACTGGGCTGCCATCTGTCAGAAATGGTGTACAGTCTTCTGCTTGGGTGGGAATGTTGGACTAGAAGACCTACAAGGTCCCTTTCAATTCTGTTGCTCTGTTAGGTCAATGTGGATTTTGGTCCTGGTGCCATAAACTGAGATTTGAGCATTAACTAAAGCTGAGCATTTCAGGGGTACTTGGTGGTCGCTGAGCTTGGTTGTTTTCTTGGAGATGTTTCATTACCCAACGAGGTAACATCATCAGTGGTGTTACCTGATGATGATAATGACTGATGTCACCTAGTCAGGTAATAAAATCTCTGTAGCAACCGAGCTCAGAGATCACCAAGGACCCCGCAGTTTAACCTGAGTTACAAATATTCTCTTCTATTGGTGTTGAGCATTTTATGGAAATCAATATTGGGGAACAACCAAGCACATCATCTTCCTTAGAAGACCATCCAGCTGGTGACCCTGCTACTTGAGGGACTAAGGTTGTATGTCTCCATTCCATCTCTCAAGAATAGCAATAGCAATAGCAGTTAGACTTATATACTGCTTCATAGGGCTTTCAGCCCTCTCTAAGCGGTTTACAGAGTCAGCATATCGCCCCCACAGTCTGGGTCCTCATTTCACCCACCTCGGAAGGATGGAAGGCTGAGTCAACCTTGAGCCGGTGAGATTAGAACCGCTGAACTGCAGATAACAGTCAGCTGAAGTGGCCTGCAGTACTGCACCCTAACCACTGCGCCACCTCGGCTCTTAGAATGCAGCTAAGAAGGCAGCTTGTCTGCCTGACAGCTGAGAACTGTCAGACGGCCCTGTCCCCCTCTCTGCCTCCAACTCAGAGCCCTCGTCTGAGCTTTCCCCAGAGTCCAGCACTGGCCCATGCTCCTTCCCAACATCCTCACTGCCCGAATCTGCTGCCAGCTCCACTGGCTGCTGGCAGGCCACAACAGAAACGGACCATCTATTTCACTCAGTTTGGGACAAAACCTCAACATCTCTCGAATTCCTCATTAAAATTTTGTCTCATGGCCATGTAGAATCTATTTCCATGTAAACCAATTTGGTTGTATTTAAGTACAATGACAATAAAGATTATGCTTATACTTATTCTTCGGTTGCCCAAAGTTACATCCTGAGCTACAAGCCCTGTGTGTTTCATTCACCTTCTGAACAAGAAAACTGGATTAAAAAAACAAATGAAATCTGGAATTCTGTACTTTAGATCTATTCATTACTCCCACAGAGCACCTCCCGAAATATGTTCACAAATTCAGGCCTGACCTGAAGCTTGTTAATTAGTCTTCTTCTTGATCAGTGGGTGCCAGCCTGCTACTTGGGAGGTCAGCCGCTCTGTGAAAAAGCCAGTGGAAGAACCAGCCTATCTAATGAACTGTTTAAAATAAGTACCAATTAAAGCATTAAACAAGTTCTTCTCGGGAACCAGCCAAACATTTCACATTGCTAGTTATTAAATTAGGAATTGTATCAGGACTACACACCAAAAAGCCATTAATGCTTTTGCAGGCTCCAAGGGCATGTTTATTGCCGATAAAAATGGGGGAGAAAAAAAAGTAACTTGGGAACGGCAGCAAAAGTATACTTAGAAATGGGTTTCTAGCTATTCCGTTTGGCAGCAGTAATTCACTTGATTGGCCACTGAAATTGGCCAGGGTGAAACATTGAATTTAAGTTAAATATTCCACTCATCTCCTTTATGTGCTATGTACCTAAATTCTGATTTGTTGTTGTTGTTAGCTGTGAAGCTGTGTCCGACGCATCGCGACCCCATGGACAATGTTCCTCCGGGCCTTCTTGTCCTCTACCATCCTCTGGAGTCCATTTAAGCCCACACTGACTGTTTCAGTGACTCCATCCAGCCACCTGATTCTCTGCCCTCCCCTTCTTCTTTTGCCCTCAGTCTTTCCCAGTGTTAGGTTCTTCTCCTGGTGGCCTAAGGGATTCTATTGTGAGCAGAGGAGTGGAGGACTCTTCTCGTGAAATACCTCTGGACCCGTTCAATCATATTAATGTCAGATGTACAGTGTGGATTCCAGGCAGACGAGCTGTATTCGAGAATTGGTCTAGCAAAGGTTTTGTATGCCCTAGTTTGCAGTAAAATGTTACTGGAGAAGAAGCTTTGCAAAATTAGATTAACAACTGTTAATGCCCTTTTGGTGTTACTAATGCTGTTACATTGAGCTCTGGGGCTTAGATAATTTGAAATGAGTACTCCTAGGTCCTTGACAGAGTGAGGGTCGTCTATGAGGTTGTATCCGCGCAGGTGTTTTGATTTTTGTTGCCAATGTGCAACACAAAGCATTTATTAGTTGGACCATCATGGTAGATGATGGTCTACAACTTCCAAAAAATAGGCTTCAACCTTCAATCAATGAATTGATTTGGAAGATGCACAAGCAAATATACTTCCAAAATCATTCAGATACACCTTTGTTTGTATGTAGTAAAGTTCTCCACAAATTGATTTTGATTCCCAGTGACTATACGGACGTATCTGAGTTTCCAGTTTATTTTATTTCTTAAATTTATATACCATCCAATTTGCCCTCAAGGAATGCTTCGATGGCTTACAACAAGCTAAAAATGGAACTATAAAACATGAAACTATATTGCCATTAAAATTAGGAAAGATACCTTAGGGAGGAGCAATATACAACCGGGTGGAGGTAGAATCTTATCTTAATCCACTAACCCCATTGAGAATGGAGCACAGCCATTAGAACCCCAGCCAAACAGCTGAGTCTGGTTTTAAGAGCCTTCCACAAGGCCAAGAATGCAGTTATATATAATTTCCTGCTGTACTCATAAATATTGTAGGTATCCACGCAATAAACTTTTAATAACTTTGTTAACAAATTCCCAGAATGACAGAATTCTTGCACACCCTGTTACTCAGGAGCCAGCAGCCTTCTGCCACCTACAAGGGAGCAGATGTTTGCATACAGAGCATCAATAGATGGGGTATAGGACAATTCACCCTTGCCAATTTGTCCCAGTTGTCTCACCCTGGCTGTCTTGTCTTGGCCAACTCTCTTTGGCCAACTCACCGCAGGACAACTCAACACAGGATAACTCAAGAGAGGGACAAGTGAATTGCAGTGGACTTTGTCTTGCTTTAAGTTCGGACCTTCTCAAGAACCGAGGTGGCGCAGTGGTTAGAGTGCAGTACTGCAGCCACTTCAGCTGACTGCTAACTGCAGTTCGGCGGTTCAAATCTCACCGGCTCAGGGTTGACTCAGCCTTCCATCCTTCCGAGGTGGGTGAAATGAGGACCCAGACTGTGGGGGCGATATGCTGACTCTGTAAACCGCTCAGAGAGGGCTGAAAGCCCTATGAAGTGGTATATAAGTCTAATTGCTATTGCTATTCTCAAGTTAGAAGTCCTCAAGGCTGGGGTGAGCTGCCATTCTGCTTGTCCCTCTCTTGAACTGGCCGGGGTGAGTTGATGATGAGCCTCTCCAGCAAAATATTACTCCATCCATTTCAATCCCTGTTGCCCACCAACTCCTGTTGATATTACCATTTTATTTGTTTTGCTATCACTTTAGTGTCTAGATTTATTAATGTGTGTGGGTGATATTAAGCGCCGGCCTTTAGCTGTCATGAGAACTTCATTCATTAATTTTGTTTTCTTGGCAACAACGCAGCGGTGGGTTGTCATTGGGATTCCTAGTGTCCCAGTTTAATTTACACTTCAAGTTTTTGGAGGTATTTTTGGTGATGGTTTGCCTTCAAAGTATAAATCAAATTCAACCCTGCTTAGCTTTTCTGGAATCAGCCAAGGTCAGTTAAGTATTGTCATCTGTTATATAGAGAAGTGGATCACAAAAACCTCAGCTTTCTCTTGGCGGGGAGCTGCCATAACGAAGCAAATGTTTAAATGTGAATTGCATATCTACAGATTGATTTATTCCTTTTTTTACCACACTGGAGAATTTTATCCTCTGCTTATTTTACCTGGCGAGAGTATCTCGTAAATTTTTACACAGCAGCATCCTTCCACAAATTATTGGTGTGTGTAGATCGCACCACCAGATGCATAAAATTCCACTCGTCTGCTTGAGGCGTTGCCCAAATTGACAAAAAGGCTTTCACGCTGATTCATTGTGACTAGCAGCTTTACTACAGCCTAACCAATTAACAGTTGAGGTGTGCAATCTATCAGAAAGCTAAGTTAAGACAGAAAATGCTATGGAAGTAGGCTAACTCCTTGGTGCTCAACTGTTAGCTTTCTAACGAGTTGACATAATGTTTATATCCCAAATGGCAGAAGACATCTTGAATTAGAGCTATTGTGGGAGTCAAATTGTGGAGTTGCACTATTCAATCTCCTCTTGCCATTAAGTATGGGGGTGGGTGGGAAATTATATATATTCAGACTTTACTATGTGCTTTTCTCAGGCTAACAGAATAACAAAGTTGAAAAGAACTTGGAGGTCTTCTAGTCCAACTAGACCAGAGGTGATATTCAGCCGGTTCTAACTGGTTCTGGCAAACCGGTAGTGGACATTTTTAGTAGTTCCCTAATTGGCAAATACCACCTCTGGCTGGCCCTGCCCCTATCTATTTCCTGCCCCCCAAGTCCCAGCTGATCGGTGTCCCAGCTGATCAGCTGGGTTTTCTTTTGTTGCCCTGCACAGGAGAACGGAGCTGGAAAGCAGGTTAATGGGGTGGGGAGGGAATGGGGATTTTGCAGTATCCTTCCCTGCCATGCCCATCAAGCCTTGCCACCAAGCCATGCCATGCCCACCAAGCCACACCCACAGAACCAGTAATAAAAAGTTTTGAATCCCACCACTGAACCAGACAAATGGTTGTCCAATCTCTTCTTGAAAACCTCCAGTGTTGGAGCACCCACAACTTCTGAAGGCAAGCTCTTCCACTGATTAATTGTCAATTCGCAATGTCAGGAAAGTTCTCCTTAGTCTGAGGTTGGTTCTTTCCTTGACTGGTTTTCATCCATTGCTTCTTGACCTGCCTTTAGGTGCTTTGGAGAACAATTCTCAGTCTGAATTCTCAGAGAGCTCTGGGTCTATTCAGCCTACAGATTTCAAAGACTGCAATCTCACCATTGCAATTGTCCAGATGGAGGAATCCTTTAAGAAGAGTGTAGCCACCTCCAATTAAAGCAGGAGAGTACAGCTTCTACTGACTTGTGGGTCACACCAGATATTATCATGGGCCAGGGATAAACAATATTTTGCCTCTGAACTGCCATAACCCCCTTCCTCCATCGTCAATCTGCACTAAAAGAATCTGAAAATGTTAGTCCCACCCAATAATAGAAGATGACTCTAGGTACCACCACATTGATGATCACAGCTTTGCACCCTATGACCTAAAATGAAGCATCCCCACTCCTGGTCCAGACATTAAATGGCTGGTAATTTCAGAACCCCGTGAACCATCAAAGAACTTTCTAGGTCCTATTTCCACCAGCTTCTATTTGTTGAGTCTCTTGAACCTCCTTCTCCATTAAGCAAACATTTGTGGTAGGTCTCAAGGTCAACCTAACCTAACCTCTCCTTAAAGTCTGTAGAGATTCTCGGTCATCCAGGACCTGGTTGTCCCAAAGGTCCTTTTTTAGGAGGCAACTGGACGTTTCTGTTTTGCTTCTCATCCAAGAAGCTTCTTCATCTCTGACTAGATAGTGGGGAATGGAAGGATTTACAGTATATTCATTGCAGACAGCTGGTCATTTGCATCCTTTTGCAGGATCATTGAGGCCACCTGGAAGTTTATCTGTGTCCTCAGGATCACCTTGAGTTGTCTTGTAGTCTGCAATTTTTTCCCCTCTGGAAAGCCATTCCTACTCCCACACCATCCCAAATTCTATAGCTACAAGTCTGCAGATATTCTCAGTCATTCAGGTCATGGTTGTCCCAAAGATACTTTTTCAGTAGACAACTGGACTTTCTTGTTTTTTTTTCCCTTTGAAGAGATTTCACTTCACACCCAAGAAGCTTCTTCAGCTCTGACAGAATAGTGGGGAATGGAAGGATTGATATTCCTTGCAGACAGCTGGTCATTTGCATCCTTTTAGAGGGTCATTGAGGCCACTTGGAGGTTTATCTGTGTCCTCAGGGTCACTTGAGTAGTGCAAATGGTTCCTATAGTCTGCAATTGCTTCCTCTGGAAATCCATTTCCTCTGGAAATCCATCCCACACCATTCCAAGGGTGTTTATCCAAATTATATAGCTAAAAGTATGTAGAGATTTTCAGTCATCCAGGTCATGGATGCCCTCCTGAAGCCCCCCTTGGACAGTTAAACACCAGTATCCAAATTGAGTGATTTTCTGGGGAGGGGGAGGGGAGAAGTAGGATCCTAACCCCATCCAAATAACCCTTTCCCACTTGAAATGGCAACACCAACAAGCATTCCCTTACTGTTGCTACCTGTTATCCTTTGATTGCATACTGCTGGTCCTTCAACTTCTGTTAATATTGCCTTTGAGGCCCCATGAAAATCAGCTGTGGCTGTGGGTTTACCCTAATTGTTTAATACTCTTTCAAGAAGCATGTTGTGAAATGCAAATCAGCTTATTGCACGTTTTAATGGTGCATCAGTGAGCATTTTTAAAATTCAGCTAGGACCTCTGCTAATTTAGGAATCATGCTGTGTTCAAATTGGTCTGGGGTGGATTTTTTTTGGAATTTGTGGGGGGTTTTGTTTGAAGGGGAGCCTCGTTTACAACCAATTCCAGAGACAAAGAGAATATTCTTTAACGTGGACATTGCAAGCTGCCTTCTCAGCAACTGGAAACAGATGATACTCCATCTAATTCTTTCTAAAAAAAACACACACACAAATCAACATTTCCAATAGGATAGGCAGACATTTCTTCACCTTCTCCCAAGACCTACATTATTATGTCTGCTCAAATAGTTTGGAAATAACCCTTCTTTCAGTCTTTACTTTCTATGATTGATGTGTTTCTCACTAGTCTTCGTCATTTTGTGTGTGACTCACTAGTCTTGGTCACAGTATATGTGGTACCTTGCTCAATAGTAGTAACTGTGAGAGGGATCTTAGAGTCCTAGTAGAGAACCATTTAAATATGAGCCAGCCGTGTGCAGCAGCCGCCAAAAAAGCCAACACAATTCTAGGCTGCTTAAACAGAGGGATGGAATCAAGATCAGGTGAAGTGTTAATACCACTTTATGATGCCTTGATAAGGCCACACTTGGATGACTGCATTCAGTTTTGGTTGCCACGATGTAGAAAAGATGTGGAGACTCTAGAAAAAGTGCAGAGAAGAGCAACCAAGATGATGAGGGGACTGGAGGCTAAAACATATGAAGAACGGTTGCAGGAACTGGGTATGTCTAGTCTGATGAAAAGAAGGACTAGGGGAGACATGATAGCAGTCTTCCAATATCTCAGGAGTTGCCACAAAGAAGAGGGAGTCAAGCTATTCTCCAAAGCACCAGAGGGAAGGAGAGGAAGCAACAAGTGGAAACTAATCAAGGAGAGAAGCAACTTAGAACTAAGGAGAAATTTCCTGACTGTTAGAACAATTAACCAGTGGAACATCTTGCCTCCAGAAGTTGTGAATGCCCCAACACTGGAAGTCTTTAAGAAGATGCTGGATATTCATTTGTCTGAAGTGGTGTTGAGTTTCCTGCCTAAGCAGGGGGTTGGACTAGAAGATGTCCAAGGTACCTTCCAATGTTATTCTATTCTATTCTATTCTATTTCAAGAGGGGAACAATCAGACAGTTCTCTGATTTAGAGAAAGAGAAAAAATTCCTAACACTCTGATTTCCAGTAAATCCAAAAGCTGTCTTCATCCGTCTCACCTACCAAGAATTCATGTATCTCCAGGGCATGTTTTACATCCAAATGTAGGGTAGTATCCAGATTTATTCATGTTTAGAGGTGACCTCTTGTAATCAATGGGGTTTCAGTTAATTAGCTCTACTTTGCCCTGAGATTAGTGAGTTCTCTCTAAACATGTGTGGCTCGCAATATGCTAACTCCAAATGTAGCTTACTTTTAGCTTAGAGTGTAGTCTGTACTTGTCTTTTGAGGTTTATAAATCATGTATCATGGAATAGTGCTTGATGTGATTGGAGCCAGTTAGGGTTTGTTCAGCAAAGAAAAAGATTAAAAAAAAACCTTGCTTAGTTTTAGACAATGTCTAGAACTTGTTCTGACCTAGGGTTCCCAAGAGCATGAAGCAAACTCCTTGTCCCGACGAAAACCCCTTTTATTTATTTACTGTTAATTCTGCTCATTCATATCCAGCAAAGTCTTTTGAGGGAGGATTTACAATCACAGACCTTATCTGACTTGGAGAGCTGCCAGGCCGAGATCTGCAAAACTTGGCAAGGAGTCTCAGAGAGTCACAAACCAATTAGGCGAACTAATTGTCTCCTGCAAACTCCACTCCCCTTTTGCTCCTCTTTTATTTCCTCTGGGAGAGGCCATTCATTGTCCACCTGTGGCCTTACTCCCAAGTCGACTCCTGTTCTTTAGCTGTTCCATTCGCCTGGCAACTCTGTGCATGCGCACACTGGGAACAGGCTCCAGCTGTTCGTCTGCCTCACTGATGTCTGACTCTGAAGGCAGCTGATAACTGGCATACAGCTCTGGCCCCCTCTCTGCCTCCCACGTAGAGCCCTTGCCCGAGCCTTTTCCAGACTCCAGGACTGGCCCATCTTCCTCCCCAACCTCCTCACTGTCTGAATCTGCTGCCAGCTCTGCTGGCCGCTGGCGGGCCACAACAGATCCATCCCACTGCAGTAGAAAAAAGGTGTGGCTGTCCAAACCAAGAACCCCACTATTTTCACAGCAAGCTGCTTCTACCATCATGTATCCATCATGTCAAACAAAGTGGTCTAGAGCTTAAACTATGTGATGAACGGTTAAGGGAATTAGGTAGGTCTAGCTTTGTTCATGACGGCTGTCTTCCAGTACTTGAGGGGTACTGGACAGAGAAGAGAGGGTTGACCTGTTCTCTGGAGCACTTGAGGGCAGGATGACAAGCAGTAGGTGGAAGTTTTTTAAAGGGGCATCCACTTAGAATTAAAGAGCAATTTCCCAACAGTGAGAATAATTAATCAATGGAACAGTTTGTCTCCTAGAGTTGTAACTGCTCCATTGCTGGAGGTTTTCAAGAGTAGACTGAATAGCCATTGTCCAGAATGGTATAAGGTCACCTGCCTTGAGTAGAGAAAGTTGGACTAGAAAACCTCCAAGGCAGGGGTGAAATGCTACTGGTTCGGACCTGTTCGCTGGAACCAGTAGTAAAAAAATGTTACCGGTTTGGGTGAACAGGTAGCATTTTTTTTTTTACTACCGGTTTGGTTCCGACGATCAGCTGTGCAACAATCAGCTGTGGAACAATCAGCTGTGTAACAATCAGCTGTGCTGTGTGATTGTTGCACAGCTGAGCATCAGAACTACAGGTTCGGCTGAAGTGGTAGCATTTTTTTTACTACTGGTTTGGGCAAACCGGTAGTTCCAATGATCAGCTGTGCCATGCGATTTATATTTCGCAGGGAATCCTACTGTCCAATGAATCTAAATTGCGTGGCCCAGCTGTTTCCCACCCCCCTCGCTGTTCTCCTTGCCTTTGCAGGCTCAGAAAAGCTTTCTTAATTCTCCTGTTTCAGCGCTGCAAGGTAGCGCCTGCAGTGCGCGCGGCAAAGCGAACTAGTAACAAAGCGAACTGGTAGCAGACTTCGGAGCATTTCACCCCGGCTCCAAGGTCCCCTCCATCCCTATGATCTTATCCTAGGACAGTGATGGCGAACCTTTCCCTTATGGCGTGCCAAAATTGCATGTGTGCAAGCGTGCCCACTCAATCTCCCGGCCCAACTGTGCAACCCCTCCCCAGGCTCTAGAGGTTCTCCTGAAGCTTAGGGAGGGCAAAAACAGCCACCACCCCCCCTAGAGGCCCTCTGGAAGTTGGAAATGGATTGTTTCCAAACTTCCGGTTTGCCCGTTGTGCACATTTTTTTGCCCTCTCCAGCCTCTGGAGGCTTTCCTGAAGCCTGGGGAGGGCGAAAATGGCCTCTCCTGGCCCGCCGGAAATGTGAAAAATCAGCATGCCATAGTTGACAGCTGGCATGCTGCTCAATATGGCTCGGTGTGTCATAGGTTCGGCATCACGATCCTAGGAATTCTCTTTCTATCCCCACTTGCTCTCTGCCAAAGCGGTCTTTGAACAGGGCAGGCCTTTCTATATTGCTATCCTTCCATTCCTCATTTCACTACTTCCCCCCCTCCTTTTGAGCAACTAAATTGTTTCCTTAGCTCGGGACGAGGGTGATATTAAAGTAAGGAGCTTGACACAAAGCGGTTGAGATGTTCTATTGTCCTATTTGTGGAGCTTTCATCCATCCGGGGGATCGATTATTAGGTTCATATATTTCCACTCTTTAGCTCCCCGTGTTTATTTGCATAAAAACTAATAAATATGTATTCATATGTTGGAGAGGGGGGAGTAATTGCAGATGAATCGAGCAGCCCTTTCCCCCTCTCCTTTGCTGACACGCTATTTCTGAAATTATGGGCTGCGTGAATCTTAGCGAAGCAGAATGCTTAGCTCGGTCCTTTTATTACCGCTGGAATTGATTATTGTCATTTTTTTTTGTTTTTATGTACCAGGGGTCTTGCAAAGTTTCAGTGCCCTCATTTCCCCCCGCGAAGTTGCAGAGTCCAGGAACAAAGCTGCCTTATAAAACCTCAGCTCATACACTGGCTTTTGAGATTCCATGATGAATGAGGTGTGCATACTTATGAGACTCTATGATAGATGTAAAGAGCTGATTAAACCATATTTGGTTTGCCATGTTAAATAATTGAGCAATTCTCCCAGCACAGTATATGAGCAGACTTGTGGGGTATATAAATCAAGGTGAAGCAAATAAATAAAACTCATGAGGGATGGTTATAATAATAGCACTATTTACAATGTCCCTGTTTTGAATCTCCTACCTACATAAGGAAGGGACACGGTGGCTCAGTGGCTAAGATGCTGGGCTTGTCGATCAGAAAGGTCGGCAGTTCGGCGGTTCGAATCCCTGTGCCGCGTAACGGAGTGAACTCCTGTTATTTGTCCCAGCTTCTGCCAACCTAGCGGTTTGAAAGCATGTAAAAATGCTTTTTGCATGACGAACCAACAGTAATGCTGGCAGCAGACCACCCCTGGCCATGCCCATCCAGTCACATGACCACCGAGCCACACCTACCCAGCTGGTCATTAGGGCAGAAAACCGGTGGTTAAATTATTTGAATCCCACCACTGACACAGCCCATTTTCCCATCACAGGGCGACCCAACAGCTGCCTTCTACCATCTGACAGAGATGGTATTCCCCCACCTTGATTGATTGTTGAGGGGTGGAGAGAAGCAGTTGTTTAACTATGCAAGCTCTTGGGTGATTAAGCTCCAAGTACAGCTGCAAGATGAATTCAAGCTCCAAATTAATCTATCCCATTTCTTGGTTATTAGAGATATACTCCAAGATAATATCCGTTTGATGTACAGCAAGGCGCTGGGTTCCCTTTCCAAATGTCACATTAGAGTGGCGTTTGTCATTTTATGGGATCCATCTGTAACCGTCCCAAATCTACCGCACTAATCGGCATAAAAGCCAAGAAAGTGGAAATGCATCGAATAAACAAGTAAAATGATCAAAACGTTTTTTATACCTCTTCAGCCGGAATGCCGACTGGTCTCTTAGTCCCTTTAGTGTGCGAATATTTTCAACCAGGCTTCCTCTTTTTATTTTTTTACTTCATTTCTGCTTATTTATAATGATCTGTTTATATTTAGTTATAGCGGCATTGGAGGAATGCACAGAGTAGAAGCTCAAAAAAACCTACCCCAAGCTGGCGTAGGCTGCGTTTTCCTCCCTTGCTCTAGAGTATATAAATCGTACTGGTTTAGTTCCCCTTAAGACCTTGTTAAGAGTAAACGGGACAATCTCTAATCTTCACATGCTTCTAAATTTGCCGGCTGCCTCCATTCATCATTTCTCCCAAACCAATAATTGGCAGCTTATGCAATTTATCCCCGAAAATGCACTTCCCAGCTTGGGAAATGGAGATAACAAATGAAGAAGTCGAACACCATTGTTTCAATAACAGAAGAATGCCATAAAAGCTCCTTGTTGGGTTTTTCAGCAGAGATGGTATTCAGCCGGTTCTGACCGGTTCTGGAGAAATGGTAGTGGAAATTTTGAGTAGTCTGGAGAACTGGCAAATAGGCTGGCCACGCCCCTACTGCCTCCCAGTCGATCTTCTTTTGTTGCCATGAACGGGAGAATGGAGCTGGAAAGCAGGTGGGGAGGGAATGGAGATTTTGCCATAAACTTCTCCTGCCACACCAACAAAGCCACACCATGCCCACAAAGCCACACCCATAGAATTGGTAGTAAAAATAATAATTCCCACCACTGGTTTTCAGGTGCCTCTTTGTTGTCCTTGTAAATGCCCCTTCCTAGCTCCATTTGAAATTAAATATCCAGAAGCCTTGAATGTAGATCCTGGACTTACTTTCTTTCTTTCTTTCTTTCTTTCTTTCTTTCTTTCTTTCTTTCTTTCTTTCTTTCTTTCTTTCTTTCTCTTCTTTCTCTCTCTCTCTCTCTCTCTCTCTTTCTTTCTTTCTTTCTTTCTCTCTCTCTCTTTTTTCCTTGTATCTCTCACCCCCTTTTCCACACTCCCTTCCCTTCCTTTAATTTTCTATTTTTTCTTCTCTGTTTTGTATTGTATATAATAAAAAATATAAAGAAACAAGAGAAGCAATTGAAAGAAAAATGAGGTAATTCTGCAGACCATTCCAGCTTGACCAAATTCTCGACAAATAAGCCAATTCTGCCTCTTGAATATGATACTGTCGGGGCGCAAAATGAGCCTGCGAGGGATTAAGAAGTCCCTGTCACTGCAAATATTCCAATTGTCTCATTCCTTGTTTACAACTGAGTGAATCCGCGGCCCTGCAAGCCTTCATAAATGAATGGAATAGTTGTGCCGAGCCCTCTTGGTTGATTTTTGGTTTTTTTATTGAGCTGATGTGTGTGAAATTACCTAGTCATGGAGAAAAGGAATTGCTACTGGATGCGCTCCGCTCCCTCCACGCTGCAATATCGCACTCTGCGTATCGAAAAATTGCTGTCGTTGGGTCAGAACTGTCAGTGCATCCCATAATATGCTCCCTTCTAAATGAATCACAGCAACACACGGCACGCTGCTGCCATGGAATTGTGGCGCCTTGAATTTTACCCGCGAGGGTTTGTTGGGAAGCAATCTCGAAATAGAAAAGGAACAAATGAGGAACTAATGTAAAACACGGTAGTAAGAGAATCGTGCAAATGGGCCCAAGCCATTGCTTATCCCCCTCTTAACCTCATCAAGCCTAGGTTGACCTCTTCTTCGTTCTTTCTGGGTTCCCCGGGGCTGAACGACCACCCTACTATTTCCATTTCCTTCTCAGGATTAGAGCTCAATTCTTCTGCATCGCCTCCCCTGTCAGAGTAATCCCCCATTCCTGTTCACAAACATGGGCCAAGCAAGTCATCCATAGTAAAGGACAGAAATATAGAACATAATAACAGAGTTGGAAGGGGCCTTGGAGGTCATCTAGTCCAACCCCCTGCTCAGGCAGGAAACCCTACACCACTTCAGACAAATGGTTCTCCAACATCTTCTTAAAAACTTCCAGTGTTGGAGCATTCACAGCTTCTGGAGGCAAGTCGTTCCACTGATTAATTGTTCTATTCCATATATTTGTTATATACTTAGTATATAACTATATCTAGTTATATAGTTGGTCCACTGGTTAATTGTTCTGTTTCATATATGTGTTATATAGACTGTTCTCATTAGGCTCTGTCTCCTCAAGCAGAGACCTGTTCCACGGCACACATGGTCTTTTTAAATCCCCTACCATGTTTTCCTGAACAGGGAACCCCCCAAATAAGCACATGGCCTTATTTTAGGGGAGGTCTTATTATTTTTTACGTGCAGGAGGCAGCTCGCGTGGTGACCTCATGGCTGCTGCTGTGTTGCAATATTTTTGGGGAAGGCTTATTTTTGAGGGAGGGATTATTTTAGCGCATGTATTCAAAAGCCCGATTGGGCTTATTATCTGGGGAGGGCTTATTTTGGGGAAAACTGGGAACTTCTCTTCATAACCAGGGTTCCACACACAAATAAAACTTCCTGTTACCAGGAGAGGTAAGGGAAGAAGAAAGGGGTAAGGGAAGGTGGGTAGAAGGGAGAGAAAAAGAAGAAGAGGAGGGAAGAAGAGAAAGAAAGAGTAGGAGAGAAGGTAGGAAGGAGAAGAAAAAGGGTAGGAGTAGGGAAGATGTAAGGGAAGGAAGAAGGGGATGGAGAGGAGGAAGGAAGGAAGGAAGTAGAGAAGCAAGGGAGGGAGAAAAGAAAAGAAAGAGAAAACGAGGTGGTGTCTTAGCAGGTGCGAAGGATGGTAAACAAAGCATTTTAAACTATACCTTATAACCTTCCAAATGGAATAATAATAATATAAGAATGGCAAAGAAAAAGAATAATTATGTGAATGTATATCTATAATCTGAATGTAAGAGAATAAATGACAGTAAAAATATAAAGCATAATATAGGTAAATAATATTTGGTCATAAGTAGCTAAGTTTAAATAAATAAAGAAATGTACATAAAAATGCATAACGAATAAGGAGATTATGAGTGAAAGATAGAAATGTATAGTAGGAAAAACACTAACTGCAAAGAAACTGATTCGGAACTGCGGTATGATATACGATGGAACTTATTGTTCCTATGTTATTTTTAAGTTATGTGTTTGTTTTTGTTGATGTGCTTATGTGTTTAAAATAAAATTAAAAATTATCACAAAACTTCCTGTTACCAAATGAAGCAAATATATCTCGGTTTTCAGGCTGTCCACATTTGCAGATTTATTGCGATGGATGGGATGGCGCAACGCAACTATTTCTCACTTAGAGACCAGTCTATCCTGGGTACATTAGAACCAGCCTTTCTGATTTACGTCCTATGGTCCAGTGAAAAAACAGAGCTCTTAAGTGATAATGAGAAAGCTTGAAATAGGCTGTTTATGTAATAGTCTCCCAAATCTTTATCAGTTTGGGAATTGAGTCTTACAATGATAAAGTCGCTCAGGAGGACATGAGACCCATAAGTTATTTACCTGTGCATTTCTCCAAAATAGACTATCAAAATTGTTTTTCTGCCTCCATCTCTTTAGAGGGAGTGGGACTAATCATAGGTAGGTTGCTACCGCTTCGCACTGGTTCGGGCAAACAGATAGTGGAATAGCAATAGCAATAACAGTTAGACTTATATACTGCTTCATAGGGCTTTCAGCCCTCTCTAAGCGGTTTACAGAGTCAGCATATCGCCCCCACAGTCTGGGTCCTCATTTTACCCACCTCGGAAGGATGGAAGGCTGAGTCAACCTTGAGCCGGTGAGATTAGAACCGCCAAACTGCAGACAGCAGTCAGCTGAAGTGGCCTGCAGTACTGCACTCTAACCACTGTGCCACCTCGGCTCTTATGAATGTTGGCATTCTGTTCTTGGTCGCAGAAGCGGCAGTGATTCAGGCTGGCCACGCCTCTGAATCGGTTCCCCGTTCACCGCAGCATGATTTTTTGACATTTTTTTAATGTTCTGCACATGCGCAGAACTATTTACAGGCCACTGCAAGCATGCACAGAGCATGCGCCAGGCGGGTATATGCACCGAACTGGCAGTAACGCTGGCAGCAACCCACCCATGGGACGAATGGCTTAAAGCCTTTGGATATCTGAGGGCTTAAGAGGCAAAATGGCTGCCTTAAGCTTTACTGATTAATACAGCATCTTCTTCGTCGCTTAAGCTCCAGAACTTGCTTGCTCGGTTATGTATTTATTTATCTGATTTTTATACACCTTTATTATTTTATAAGTAACTCACGATAGCAAACATGCATAACATTCCTTCTTCCTCCTCTTTTCCCTTACAACAACAACCACCCTGTGAGGTGGGTTGATATGAATGAGAAGGACTGGCCCAAAGACATTCAGCTAGGGCTTAAGGCAGGACTAGAACTCCCAGTCTCCTGGTGATTGGCCCAAAGTCACCTAGCTCCAGCTCCTGCCTAAGGCAGACTTAAAATTCACTGTTGCCTGATTGGCCCAAAGCCACCCAACCAGCTTTCGTGCCTAAGGCAGGACTAGAACTCCCAGTCTTCTGGTGATTGGCCCAAAGTCCCCAGCTCCATTTCCTGCCTAAGGCTGGACTAATCCTGGTGATTGGCCCAAAGTCACCTAGCCAGCTTTTAGGCCTAAGGCGAGACTAGAACTCACAGTCTCCTGGTGATTGGCCCAAAGTCACCTAGCCAGCTTTTAGGCCTAAGGCGAGACTAGAACTCACAGTCTCCTGGTGATTGACCCAAAGTCACCTAGCCAGCATTTGGGCCTAAGGCGGGATTAGAACTCACAGTCTCCTGCTTTTTAACCCAACACCTTAACCATTATAACAAACTGGGTCTCATATCTCTCATGGTTGATCACTGGCTCTGCCCCCTTTTGGGAGGAGGCTTATATAATGAGCCTCAGCAAACGCAGCCTAGCTTTCCGTTGTGCACTTTTGCATCAGTGGGAGCCTTCGCCTTTGTGCCAGGAGGATTCAGAGAGGCACAAACAATACTGAGCTAGGCATAATCCTGCTCAGTATACAGAGGAGCCAGAGTAGGAGTGGGCCAACCTTTCTGCCTCCTCAGTAGGATACGGCTAACTGTTGAGAGTGAGAATGAAAGGAAGTGAACCAACAAGGCAGGCAGGAACAGTGAAGAACGGCAAGAGCATCTGGTGAGCCCACTGCAGTGCAGTCTAAGGCCTGGGAAATTGCCTATCCTAATGATATCCCCAAGGCATGCTGGCAGCCTGTTGCTGGATGCTGATTTCTAGTTGCAATGAAGAAGAAATCGCTCTGTCTCTCTCTCTCCCTCCCTCCCTCTCTCTCCCCCCTCTCTCTCTCTCTCTGTCTCTCTCCCCCCTCTCTTTCCCCCTCTCTGACTCTCTCCCTCTCTCTCTCTCTCTCCTTCTCTGTCCCTTTTGCTCCCTCTGTCTCTTTCCCCTTCTGTCTCTCTCTCTCCTCCTCTCTGTCCCTCCTCTCTCTCCTTCTGTCTCTCTCCCTCTCCCTTCCTCTCCCCCTCTCTCCCTCTCTGTCTCTGTCTCTGTCTCTCCCCACTCTCCCCCTCTCTGTCTCTCTCTTCCTCCCTCTCCCCCTCTGACTCTCTCTCTCCCCCCTTTCTCTCCCTCTCTGTATCTCTCCCTCTCTCCCCCCTCTCTGACTCTCTCCCTCTCTGTCTCTCTCTCCCCTCTTCCCCATCTCTGTCTCTCTCTCCCCCCTCTCTCCCTCTCTGTCTCTCTCTTTCCCCCCTCTCCTCCTCTCTGACTCTCTCTCCCCCCTTTCTCTCCCTCTCTGTATCTCTCCCTCTCTGTCTCTCTCTCCCCCTCTTTCCCCCATCTCTGTCTCTATCTCTCCCCCTCTCTCCCCCTCTCGCTCCCTCTCTGTCTCTCTCTTCCCCCCTCTCTTTCCCCCTCTCTGACTCTCTCCCCCCTCTCCCTCCTCTCTCCCTCTACCTCTCTCCCTCCCTCTCTCCATTTCTCTCTCTCTCTCTCTCTCTCTCTCTCTCTCTCTCTCTCTCTCTGTTTCTCTCTCCCTCTCTCTCCCTCTCTGTTTCTCTCTGTGTTTCTCTGTCTCTGTCTCTCTCTCTCTGTCTCTGTCTCTCTCTCTGTCAGGGGGGTTGAAGCATGCTTCATTTTGCTTTTCAGATAGTCTGACTGCTGGGTACTTGGCAACCCCCTAAGCCAATTATTTCTGCTGCTGCTAATGATAACAATAATTTAGTGATAATGATAGCAGCAGCGGCAGCAACAATAATCATAATGACAACTTTTGGCCCATTAGCCAGATGTCCTTCTTGCAGGAGAATAGTCACAAGGCCAATGCCTGGGTAACTGGAGACCTGGCTTGATGGGAAGGGGGAATGAAGAGCTATGGTGGCTTCCAAGGAGGATGGGAGAGAGGGAGACGTGGCCAGATCATTGTCTATGGAAAAGGTGATGCAACCTCAGAAGGATCCCAGGAAATCTTATGACGAAAAAGATGCTGAAGCCCTAGAACAACGTTGGCAAACCTTTTCGGCACCAAGTGCTGAAACAGGAGCATGTGCTGGAAGCAGGAAGAAGCAGACGCCAGTTGCGCATGGGTGCACCGGGCGGCTGCTCTTCTAGTTTCTGGTGCATGCATGCACTCTGGCTACCTAGTCTTCCGGTTTCTGGAAGGCATGCGTGTGTGAAGATCAGCTGGTTGCTGTGCATGCATATGCTAGAAACAGGAAGATCATCTTCCTGGTGCACGCATGCATAACGGGTGGTTGTTCTTCTCATTTCTGGGGCTCCTGTGTGCGTGAAGACCAGCTGGCCAGCATACCGGAACCTGGAAGAGCAACGGGTGATGGCTTGCATGCCCAGAGAGTTGGCTCTGCATGTCACTTCCGGCATGTGTGTCATAGGCTCACCATCGCGACCCTAGAAGGAGTGTGGAGAAGAGCAGCCAGAAACCTCAGGAGCTTGGAGGCTAAATTGTATGATTTAACCCAATAACAGGTCAACAGATTTGGAAGGGACCTTGGAGGTCTTCTAGACAAACACACAGCTCAAGCAGAGATTTAAAGGAACTACTCTGTTTCCCTGAAAATAAGACCTCCCTGGATAATAAGCCCAATCAGGCTTTTGCGCTAAGATAAGCCCTCCCTGAAAATATTGCAATGCAGAAGCAGCCGTGAGGTGACCACGCTTGCCGCCTCCTCCACCTTAAAAATAAGACCTGCCTGAAAATAAGGCCAAGCGCTTATTTGGGGGGGTCAAAAGAAAATAAGACCCTGTCTTATTTTGGGGAAAACATGGTAGGTACGTTTAGCCAAGCAGATAGACATTAGGGAGACACGGTAGCATCTTCCAATCCTTGAAGGGCTGTCTTGGGAAGAAGGCATCAATTTGTTCTCCAAAGCACTTGAGGGCAGGAGAAGAAGAAGTGGATGGAAGCTGGTCAGAGAGAGATCCAATCTGGAAAGAAAGAGGAATTTCCTGGCAGTGAGACCTATTAATCAATGGAACACCATATTTTTCAGAGTATAAGATGCACCTTCCCCTCCCTAAAAGAGCATGGAAATGTTGGTGCGTCTTATACACTGAATACAGCCATTTTTTGGCCTCCTGAAGCCCCGCCCCCATATCCTATTTTTGCAAAAAAAGGCCATTTTTCACAAAATCTGAGGCGTTTTTGCCTTCCCCCAGCGCCCAGAAGCACTCTGTGGGCTTCAGCAGGGCTGGGGGAAAGCAAAAATGCCCTTGTTTTTGTGAAAAATGGCCCATTTTCCACCCATTTTTTTTTTTTGCAAAAACAGGGGCATTTTTGCCTTCCCCAAGCCCTGCTGAAGCCTGCAGAGTGCTCCTTGCAGCCGGGGAGGACAAAAACTTTTTTCTTACTTACTTCTTCGAAATCTTGGTGCCTCTTATACACCGGTGCGTCTTATGTCCGAAAAATACAGTAGCTTGTTTCCCAGGAGGTGTGGAGGCTCCATTGCTGGAGGTTTTCAAGAAAATGATTTTTTCCTGGATGGCCTAAGAACTCCTGCCTTAGCCAGGGGGTTGGGCTAGAAGACCTCCAAGGTCTTTTTCAACCCTGTGATCCTATGACATCAGGGCACCTTCTAAGTTATCAGATTGTTTGCTTTGGGTAGGGAAGAGTTAACCATGAACAAAGGCCAATTCATGGGAAGCAACCTGCTTCCTTCTAGAATCCGCTAATTAGGCCTTTGGGGATTTGATCATTGAGAGGCATCAAGGCTCTTAGCGATGCTGTCTGCCAAGCCCTTGGTGGCCCTGGCCTTTTCCCGGGCCCTCCATTAATTTGATGGTTCTATCAAGGCATTTTCTTGAATAAGGAGGGCCTTTTTTAATGGCCAGGATCAAAGCACAGAATCTCACTTCCCTGCATCAGGCTCATTTATCACAAACGTACTGTCCGTCTTCTCTTTAATAAGGAAGTACTGCCTAAATGAGTTTCCTGCTCCAATTTCAGAGTAGCTCCCTAAGATAAATTAAGGCACCTGGCTCTTGCTCACTTAGTGCTTTCCACGGTTAAACACCTGTCTGGAGTGGACTCTCCTATTTTAAACTTAGTGTGAGGTTTGCTGCACTTTCCTTTTGCTCTCTGCGTTTCAACTCCTGCCATTAGTAACCCAGATGAAAGAGGCCAAGAGAAGAGAGAGCCAGAATAAGGAGACCGAGATGAAATTACGACGGGGCCATAATGAATTTCTCTCTTTTGATGATAGCCAGTTAGCCCTCTAGAAATTATAAAGCTGGGAGGATTCCAGATATGCAAAATGAAACCCATTTGAGCAGTGAGCTGGCATTGTTAGGCAAGGCTCCTAAATTTTGTATGAGATAATCTGAATGCTGTATTTGATCTGTATGCTGATGTAGGAAAAGCTTCCTCTATGGGGTTCTTGATGTTCTCTGAGCTTGATGTCGATGGAGCTTCTCAGTCCTCCATGGTGGTCCCCTTTTTTTCAAGGCAACTGGACTTTCTGGTTTTTTTTCTTTGAAGATGTTTCGCTTCTCATCCAAGAAGCTTCTTCAGCTCTGACTGGAGGGTGGGGAATGGAAGGATTTAGACGCCTTGCAGACAGCTGGACAACAGTTCCAAGAAAGCTCCACACCCATTTGCACCACTCGGGTGATTCTGAGGACACAACACCATCACCTGATCCACCATCATTGTCTGCCTGGAATCCACACTGTAGATCAGGAATTAATACAATTGAGTGGATCCAGAGGTATTTCCCGAGAAGAGTCCTCCACTCCTCTACACACAATAGAATCCCTCAAACTTTTGAGCTTAGATTATCTGGAACTGCACTGCCTGCGGTCTGATCTAAGCATAGTACACAAAATTGTCTGCTACAACGTCCTACCTATCAATGACTACTTCAGCTTCAACCTCAATATTACATGGGCAAACAATAGATACAAACTCAAGGTAAACCGCTCCAAACTCAGTTGCAGAAAATACAGCTTCAGCAACAGAGAGGTCAACGCCTGGAATGCTCTACCTGACTCCGTTGTTACATCCTCAAACCCCCACAGCTTCAACCCTAAACTGTCTACTGTGGACCTCACCCTATTCCTAAGAAGTCCGTAAAGGGGGCATGCATAAGTGCACCAGCGTGCCTTCTGCCCATGTCCTACTGTCCCCATTTACTTGTACTGATTTCCTTCGTTCATATCCATGTTCATGCTTATACAGGTTATCTCGTACATGTTTGACAAACTAACTAACTAACTAACTAACTAACTAACTAACTAACTAACTAACTGTTGTGGCCCGGCAGGAGCCTTGGAGCTGCCACCAGACTCCGACCGCAAGGGGCCCTATGAGTCAGCCCTGGAGGATATGGAGGACCCTGGACAGGGTTCCAACTCTGAGCAGGGCGCAGAGAGACTGGTTGCCACCGTGAGTCTGAACTTGTTATTAAAGGACATTCTCATTTAAGCTTGTCTCAGCATTCATTACTGGACGGAGGAGGGGGTCAGAACAACTAACTAACTAACTAACTAACTGAATGAATGAATGAATGAATGAATGAATAATTGTAGCATTCCCCTGCTGCTCCATTTGCTAATTGTTTTTTCCCCAAAACAAGGAGTTGCTTTAAATTGCAGATCGAATTACTTTCTCCTACTCTTTTGATCTGCATGCATCTCGGGGCTTGAGTAGGTTATTCCATTTGGTTGGTAGGGAAAACGTTGGAAGTGAATCGACACTGCGGGCATTGGCGGAAACTGAGAGCAATGGACAACTGGTCCCCCTTCCCCCGATTCTCCTCCTTCGTCTTCCTGCAATTCACTGCTGACTAGCAACGCTTTCCCTGACATAAAATAATTAGAAAATATTCTTCTGAATTTAGCCTCTCCTGGAACCCTTCTAAGCTCAGAAATAAAAAAGAGCTTCTGCTAGGAGGTGATTCAGAACCGCCGCTTGAAAGTTCTTCTTTTAGCATGGAGATGTGGAGAGAACTAATATTTTTTTGAAGAAGACAATGCAAACTAAGTGTACATCGATACATCTGTGCATATTACTCACCCTCTTTTATCTGGATGGCTTGCTACACAAAGTCTCTGAACAAAACAACCAACCTGGGCCACGTTCAGCTTTTTGTGGGCTTGTACATTCAGCTGTTAACACAATTATTTCCATTCTCAAAAATTTGAGATGAGGGGGGAGGGGGGGAATGTGTGGACAAGAGTTCGTCTAATGATCCTTCAGTACCTTGTCAAAACAGATGGCCAATTAAGCAACATCAGTTTTTCAAAGAAATAAAAAAAAACCCATCAATCCAAACCGTCCTAATTGGTTAGTGTAACTGATTTAATTAATCATGTGTCCTTGCTTGTACAGGAAAGTTTGAACACTTTGCAAAGAAGAAAATTCAACACAAAAGGATACTATTATAATTGGACAGTAATTCATATATAAACTCAACCTGAATTTTTTTCCCTGTTCTGTTCCTACACTTATCTAAAGCAAAATCTTCAAGCATCATGTTGTTATTGTTGTTAGTTGCAAAGTCATGTCTGATCCATCACCTCCCCATGGATAGTGTTCGTCCAGGCCTTCCTGTCCTCTACCATCACCTGGAGTCCATTTAAGCTCACACCTACTACTTTGGTAACTCCACCCAACCACCTTAATCTCTGTCATCCCCTTCTTTTTTTGCCCTCAGTCGTTCTGAGCATTAGGCTCTTCTCCAATGACTCCTTCCTTCTCATTAGGTGGCCAAAGTATCTGAGTTTCCTCTTCAGGATCTGGCCTTCTAAAGAGGAGTCAGGGTTGATCTCCTCTAGGACTGACCAGTTGGATGGCCTTGCAGTCCAAGGGACTCGCAGGAGTCTTCTCCAGCACCATAGTTCAAAGGCCTCCATTCTTTGGTGCTCAGGCTTCCTTATGGTCCAATCTTCACAGTCATACATTGCAACTGGGAAAACCATAGCCTTGATTATACGCACTTTTGTTGGCGGGGTGATGCATCTGCTTTTTAGTATGCTGTCTAGATTTGCCATAGCTTTCCTCCCCAGGAGCAAGTGCCTTAATTTCTTGGCTGCATTCCCCATCTGTGGTGACTAGAGCCCAGGAAAATAAAGCATCATAGATAAGAGTTAATCTCATTTCTAACAGCAATTTCCTGATGACCTGTCCAGGGTCCTGAAATCTTAGTATCTACTCATTGGTTTTAACCAATGTTTTTGTGGGTTTGGGTCAATAATATTGAATCAAAACCTATGCTCTAACTTCACTAAGATTTATTTCCTCTGGAAAAAAAATCTATTTTTACAGTATGGCCCTGGGGATAGGTGTTGTGTAGTTGCATTTACTTTTCATTTCTCTGCCACTCCTAGTCTATCTGCAAATCCTAATCTGACAGAAAAAAAGAAGAGGTTTCAGTACATTTTCAACTGAAATGTCCTTGAAGCGTAGAAATCCAGGAAGAACGGTTGAAATTTTCCAAATAAGATTTTTGTGCTACTTGCCAACTTATTTTTAAGGCAAATACAGAAACCCCATTTGTAGTTTTACAATTTTTCCCAATGTATTCTTCTTTGGGAAAACAATTAAACTAATGCTATGCACAAATCACATTCTAGATTTTCTAATACTTCTGAATAGCTTTACTTAATGAAAGAGATCACGTTCAAATTTTATATCGAAGGAGAAGAATGGTTTGGATATTTTTTTTTCCTGGCTGGAATTAGAATAGAAATTGGAATTAGAGTTGAATTTATCCTTGCCAAAGGCTGAGTTTTAATTCCCTTTCTTCCCTTCTATAATTCCTTTTCCAGAAATCTGCAAAGTTCTGGCTTTTTCAAGCCCAAGGGAAGTCATTTGGCTTTCCTTGCGGAAGGGTGGAGGGAAGTTAACTTTATTGGCACTGCTAATTGCATTTTTCCTGCATCTGGTAATAAATGTGATAAGAGAAACAGAATCGCTTTCCAATAAAACGCTCCCAACAAAGCATTTGAGGAACAACACATGTTTCTCTTTTATGAAGCCCTATACCAGAATCGACAAGGCTTCATATGCTGTCGCCCTTCCTATTTAACTTTATATGCAGAGCCCATCATGAGAAAGGCGGGTCTAGATGAATCAAAAGTTGGAATTAAGATTGCCGGGAGAAATCTCAACAACCTTGGATACGCAGATGATACCCCTCTAATGGGAGAAAGTGAAGAGGAACTAGAGAGCCTCTTGATGTGAGTGAAGAAGGAGAGTGCAAAAGTTGGCTTGAAACTCAACATTAAAAAATCTAAGATCACGGCATCCGGTCCTCTCAATTCCTGACAAATAGATGAGGAATAAATGGAAGTACTGATGGATTTAATGTTCTGGGTGAGCTTCCAGTTTCTGGTGCACAAATGTGCACCAGCCAGCTGGTCATTGAACACACATGCGTGCCAGAAACCGGAAGACCAGGTAACCAGTGTGTATGCGCACACAGGACAATGGAAGCTCAGCTTCCTGGCACGCACATGTGTGCCAGGGAATTGCTCTTCTGGTTTCTGTTGCCCCTGTGCATATGTCCCGGGGAGCTGCTCTTACAGTTTTTGGCGTGTGCACACGTATGCACTCCTTTTTCGGCACTCGATCAAAAAAGGTTCACTGGTATAGGATCTCCTGCTTGATCAGGGGGTTGGACTAGAAGACCTCTAAGGTGCCTTCGAACTCTGTTATTCTGCTATTCCTTTTTTCCTTCCTTCCTTTCTTCCTTCCTTCCTTCCTTCCTTCCTTCCTCCCTCCCTCCCTCCCTCCCCATTACTGGAGGTTTTAAAAGAGATTGGGCAGCCATTTGTTTGAAATGGAATAGAGTCTCCTGCTTGAGCAGGGAGTTGGACTAGAAGACCTCCAAGGTCCCTCCAACTCTGTTATTCTGCTATTCTCTTTTTCCTTCCTTCCTTCCTTCCTTCCTTCCTTCCTTCCTTCCTTCCTTCCTTTCTTCTTTCTTTCCCTCCCTCCCTCCCTCCCTCCCTCCCCATTACTGGAGGTTTTAAAAGAGGTTGGGAAGCCATTTGTTTGAAATGTAATAGGGTCTCCTGCTTGATCAGGGGGTTGGACTAGAAGACCTCCCAGGTCCCTTCCAACTCTTGTTCTTCTGTTATGCTTTTTTTCTCCCTTTCTCCGTACCACTGCTGTGTGATTTGGCTTAAAAGGTCCGAGGCTCCCTAATTTTAAATGATTGAGTTGTGTGCAGACACTCCAGGGAGATGCCCGCCTTGCCCGCAGTACTTCTAGGCCTGGTTTCTTCCTCATTTTAGACTTGGGTTGTCTCTCCAGGCAGGCAAGAGGAAAGGAAGAGGTGGAAATTCTGCATTTGCTGTGGACTTGCAGGGAAGGCTTCTTTTATTAATCAATATGGGGGCCTTTGATGAATACTTCATTTTGAAAATAGACGCCGTGTGCACTTCTCCGCAGCTAAAGGCACTAGAAAGATGGGATGAGTTCCTTGGACTAAACACCACACTTTGCTCGAGGAAGCAAGATTCACTTCAACTGGGGAAATCAACTAACGGAGATTTAGAAATCTGGGCAAGATTCAGAGTCAAGCGTTTCCCGGAGAGCTGCATGAGCCAGCAAAACAGCAGCCATCACAGCTCTGTTCATACTTTTTGAAAGAGAAATAATGCCAGGAATACATACCGAATGGAAATATGCAATGAAATGACATTAAGAGGCGAAGTGGCGCAAGGGCTATCTACTTCCCCAGTCACCTACTGGCAGAACTAGAACTCACTGTCTCCTGGTGATTGACCCAAAATCACTCAGCCAGCTTCCAACCCAGATGCCTTTTTTTTTTTGCTTTGACATGTCTCTCATCTTCGTTCCAGATAAATGTTTGTGTTACTCATAAATAAGGAAACCAATAAAGTAGATAGGAACACTCACAAGCGACGGTGGGAGCAATAAGGTTTCCCCTTCCAATCTTGCGCCTTGGAAGTCAACACAGCTGTAATTGCAGCTTGATAAGGAGAGAGAGAGAAAAGTTCCCGATTAGTGAAGTGTTCTCTGAAACATTACAAACAGTCCAACAATGGGGGAAAAAACACCGGGGCAGAATTAATCACTACCTGCAAACAATTTCACACTAGACTAAACAGGGAAACGATAAAAACCATTTTGTAACCCAAGCTTTGACAATAAAATAGAGCAAAATGCACAATTAGTTTGAACTGTGATGGAGAAGCACTCAGTAAATCAGGAAAATACGAGGCTGTAGTTTGTGAAGTTGCGGGAAATGAATTTTTTTCCCAACCAGATCCTAGATCCAAATATTTCTCTGCCCAACAATTCTCCCCCCCCCCCCGGACAATATTTGTCTTGATAATAATATTGGGTTTTTGCATCTGGTGATCATTCATCTCAGTTTTGGATAGCTGATACTCCCGTAAGTGAGGTATTGAACACTGTGATCTCATATTAGACAATAATTAGATATTGACATAGAGGCTTACTTGACATTTACATCAATTGGTCTTCCTTAACAGCCAACAACAGCTAGCAGTTCATTTTGGATGCTGCCAAAACAGTCAACAGATGGTTATACTTTCAATCAGCTCTAAGTGTAAATAGAGCTCCAGGCTCAAAGAGCCAACTCATCTTTTGATTTGAAATTTCCCACTCAGGCTCTGATTTATTTACTTATTTGTTTCCCATCTATTATTTTTTTACAGATAATTCAGGGTAGAGAAGATGTTCAACACACCTTCTTCCTCCTGTTGTCCCCACAACGACAATCCTGTGAGGTGAGTTAGACTGAGAGAGAGTGATTGGCCCAAAGTCATCAGCTGGATTTCATGGATAAGGTAGGACTAGAACTCACTGTCTCCTGGTGATTGGCCCAAAGGCATCCAGTTGGCTTTCATTATAATGTAGGACTAGAACTCACTGTCTCCTGGTGATTGGCCCAAAGTCATCCAGTTGGCTTTCATTATAATGTAGGACTAGAACTCACTGTCTCCTGGTGATTGGCCCAAAGTCATCAGCTGGATTTCATGGATAAGGTAGGACTAGAACTCACTGTCTCCTGGTGATTGGCCCAAAGTCATCCAGTTGGCTTTCATTATAATGTAGGACTAGAACTCACTGTCTCCTGGTGATTGGCCCAATGTCATCCAGTTGGCTTTCATGGATAAGGTAGGACTAGAACTCACTGTCTCCTGGTGATTGGCCCAAAGTCATCCAGTTGGCTTTCATTATAATGTAGGACTAGAACTCACTGTCTCCTGGTGATTGGCCCAAAGTCATCAGCTGGATTTCATGGATAAGGTAGGACTAGAACTCACTGTCTCCTGGTGATTGGCCCAAAGTCATCCAGTTGGCTTTCATTATAATGTAGGACTAGAACTCACTGTCTCCTGGTGATTGGCCCAAAGTCATCCAGCTGGCTTTCATGGATAAGGTAGAACTCACTGTCTCCTGGTGATTGGCCCAAAGTCAGATAGTCAATAATATTCATAGATCAATAAGTAGATTAATCAATAATCTCCAGACATCAGTACATAGGTGGGGGGGAAAATACCGAGCATTGCTTCCATCCTCAACAAACAAAAAAGAAATGAAGAAGAATTCTGTTGGAAGTCTGAAATGTCAAAAAAGCAACTCCTAAGCACCCAGAGGCATTTTTAGACATTTATGGAATTAAAAGGCAAAAGCAAAAACACATAAATGCGCCCAAGCGTTTTGTCTGGAGGAAGTCACAACAGCTAGTGGGGAGGGAGTGGGTGGGGGAGAGAAAAGGAACAGTGTGGAGCAAATCAGGAAGCAAACACACCAGTTCACTGTCTCACAATAACATTTTGTTATGGGTAGGGATACTTCACGCTTTGTCTTGTTGATGTAAGAGATGGTATCTCCCACCCTTCTGCTGAGTATATATTTTTCCATCTTCTGTCACATCCAGGAAGCCGTGTTTTGAGAGTGCCTGCAACCGGGTTGGATTAGTGGTTAAGGCACACCAGGCTAGAAACTGGGAGACAGTGAGTTCTAGTCCTGTCTTAGCATGAAAGCCAACTGTTAAGGCAGCAGGCTAGAAACTGGGAGACAGTGAGTTCTAGTCCTGTCTTAGCATGAAAGCCAACTGTTTGTCTTAGTATGAAAGCCAACTGTTAAGGCAGCAAGCTAGAAACTGGGAGACGGTGAGTTCTAGTCCCATCTTAGCATGAAAGCCAACTGTTAAGGCAGCAGGTTAGAAACTGGGAGACAGTGAGTTTTAGTCCTGTCTTAGCATGAAAGTCAACTGTTTGTCTTAGCATGAAAGCCAACTGTTAAGTCAGCAGGCTAGAAACTGGGAGACAGTGAGTTCTAGTCCCGTCTTAGCATGAAAGCCAACTGTTTGTCTTAACATGAAAGCCAACTGTTAAGTCAGCAGGCTAGAAACTGGGAGACGGTGAGTTCTAGTCCCATCTTAGCATGAAAGCCAACTGTTAAGGCAGCAGGCTAGAAACTGGGAGACAGTGAGTTCTAGTCCCGTCTTAGCATGAAAGCCAACTGTTTGTCTTAGCATGAAAGCCAACTGTTAAGGCAGCAGGTTAGAAACTGGGAGACAGTGAGTTTTAGTCCTGTCTTAGCATGAAAGCCAACTGTTTGCCTTAGCATGAAAGCCAACTGTTAAGTCAGCAGGCTAGTAACTGGGAGACAGTGAGTTCTAGTCCCGTCTTAGCATGAAAGCCAACTGTTTGTCTTAGCATGAAAGCCAACTGTTAAGGCAGCAGACTAGAAACTGGGAGACGGTGAGTTCCAGTCCCATCTTAGCATGAAAGCCAACTGTTAAGGCAGCAGGCTAGAAACCAGGGAACAGTGAGTTCTAGTCCCATTTTAGCATGAAAGCCAACCGTGATTGTTATTGTACAATCACCAGGAGACTGAGAGTTCTAGTCCCATTTGAGGCATGTACCAGGAAACAAGGAGTTCTAGTTCAGCCTTAGCCATGAAAACCAGATGTGTGACGTTGGGCTAGTCCCTCTCTCTTGGACCAGCTCACCTCACATGGTTGTTGTAGGGAAAATAGAAGGAGGAAGTTGTATTGGATAAGTTCTCCATCTTGAGTTAATTGTAAAAATTAAAAAGGGGAGATACAAATTAAATCAGTACAGAAAGATATGCCCTCCATCACAGAGGGTATCCACACAGTTCTCAATCTTTGTCTCTCCTCTCAAAATCACTGAATATGGGCATTTCTTGAGAAGATCCAAGTTGGATTCTACTGTTTTGGTGTCTTTGAGACTCCTCACATCCAGTCTGGAAGAAAGCTATCACTTCGCCATAACATAATAGAGCGGAGGATGTTAAGGTGAAAAGAGTGTATGTTTAAGGTAAAGGTTTCCCTCGCACATACGTGCTAGTCGTTCCTGACTCTCGAGGGCGATGCTCATCTTCGTTTCAAAGCTGAAGAGCCAGCGCTGTCTGAAGACGTCTCCATCATCATGTGGCTGGCATGACTCAATGCTGAAGATGCACAGAATGCTGTTACCTTTCCACCAAAGGTGCTTCTTATTTTTCTACTTGCATTTTTACCTGCTTTCGAACTGCTAGGTTGGCAGAAGCTGGGACAAATAATGGGAACTCACTCTGTTACACGGGCACTAGGGATTTGAACCTCCGAGCTGCCGACCTTTCTGGTCGACAAGCTCAGCCTCTTAGCCACTGAGGCGCCGCATCCCTAGCACATGTTTAAGTTTGAATAAATAACCCTGGTGCTGATTGCTTCTGCGGCTTTCTCTACCCTTTCTCCTTTTTTTTCCACGTGATGCTCGCATCTTAGAAATTTTGGCCTAAATATCAGCGAAACGTTTCCATTTACAGCGCAAATAGGATTTCACGTAGCACTCCATCCATCTCCCACGGCCAACAGCGTGGTTATCCAAGTCCAGAGCACTCAAAGAAAACTTAGAATGCTCCCAGGCTGCCGAATGGTGAACATGTTTTTATTGGCCTAACCTTGTTGTTGAGAGAGCTCTGTCCATTTAGCTATGAATAATTCAGACTGAAACAGAGTTTATTGAAGGATGCTGTTGGGCGCACGCTAGTTAAAGCTCTGGCAGTATTTTCCATTATAAATCTCCTATCTCCAGTAGGTTTTATCACTCCATTACTAAATGGGAACTAAATGGAACGGGCTGGGGAGGGAGATGGTCCTATGGTAGAAGGGAGCAGACAGAGTCCTACATCCAAGTTAAGCAGAACTGCGCTGTGACTTCTAATTTAACGTTATCTATAAACACAACTCTGATAAGATGGATGAGAGAGAGAGAGAGACAGAGAAACAGAGAGAGAGAGACAGGGAGAGAGAGAAAAAGACAGAGGGAGACAGAGAGAGAGGGAGAGACAGAGAGGGAGGGAGAGGGAGGGAGGGAGGCAGAAGAAAGACAGAGGGAGACAGAGGGAGAGAGGAAGACACAGAGAGAGACAGAGATACAGAAAGAGACACAGAGAGAGAGAGAGAGAGGGAGAGAGACAGAGAGACAGAGACACAGAGTGGGGGGCAGAGAGATACAGACAGAGAGGGAGAAAGACAGAGAGACAGACAGACAGAGAGGGAGGGAGGGAGACAGAGATTGAGACAGGGAGAGAGAGACAGAAAGAGAGAGACAGACAGGGAGGGAGGGAGAGCGGAGGGAGAGACAGAAAGTGTGACAGAGACACAGAGAAAGAGAGACGGGGAGAGAGGGAGGGAGACAGAGAGATAGACAGAGAGGGAGAAAGACAGAGAGACAGACAGAGAGGGAGGGAGGGAGACAGAGAGAGAGACAGAACGAGAGAGACAGACAGGGAGGGAGGGAGAGGGGGAGGGAGAGACAGAAAGAGTGACAGAGACACAGAGAAAGAGAGACGGGAGAGAGGGCGGGAGACAGAGATAGACAGAGAGATAGACAGAGAGAGGAAGGGAGAGTGGGAGGGAGAGACAGACAGAGAGGCAGAGAGAGACACACAGAGAGAGAGAGAGAGTCAGAGGGGAAGAGGGAGGGAGAGAGGGAGAGAGACAGAGATACAGACTGAGAGGGAGAGAGACAGAAAGAGAGGGAGGGAGAGAGAGACAGAGAGGCAGAGAGAGACATACAGAGAGAGAGAGGGGGGGGAAGGAGGGAGACAGGGAGAGAGACAGAGACAAAGAGACAGACAGAGAGACAGACAGAGTCATTATGTTCCCATAAACAATCTAATTCCAATCCTTCCTGAGTTCTTTTGACCCTTATCTGGAGCCCATTTAATGCTGTTAGATGACTAGATTCTTAGATATATTTTGATGGAGATTCTCAATCATTCAAGCTTTGGTTGTCCCAAAGGTGCTTTTTCAAAAGGCAACTGAACTTTTGCCCTGAAGATGTTTTGCCTCCTATCCAAGAAGTTTCTCCAATTCTCTACCGAAGGAACTTCTTGGATGAGAAGCAAAATGTTTTCAAGCAAAGCAAGAAAGTTCAATTGCCATTTGAAAAAAGCTCCTTTGGGGCATTTTATGTGCAGACACGAGCAATAAATCAGCTTTCCTGGAACTTAATGTCTGGCCCCAGTTCTTCGTGCCCGACATTTGTTCTGCTAAACCCATTTTGTTGACTTTCAGAAGCAAAGATTTCTGAATTTCCATTGCAATTATTTCAATCCCACCAAACCTCTCTCCCAACATCTTTTTTTCCCCTGACATTTACGTCAGTGGTGGGATTCAATTTTTTTTACTACCGGTTCTGTGGGCGTGGCTTGGTGGGCATGGCGTGGCTTGGTGAATGTGGCTTGCTGGGTGTGGTAGCGGAAGGTTACTGTAAAATCCCCTGGGACTTGGGAGGCAGAGAATAGGTGGGGGCGGGGCCAGCCAGAGGTGGTATTTACTGGTTCTCCGAACTACTCAACATTTCCACTACCGGTTCTCCAGAACATGTTAGAACCTGCTGGATTTCACCCCTGGAGGTGGCCCCTTCCCCTTCCTTCCCTCCATCCTTTTCCATTTTCCTTCCTTCTTTCCCCTCCCTCCCTTTTTTCTTTCTTTCTTTCCTTCCTTCCTCCCTTCCTCCCTTCCTTCCTTCCTCCCCTCTTTCTCCTACCTTCCTTCCTTCTCCATTTTCCTTCCTTTCCCTCCCTCTTTTCCTTCCTTCCTCCTTCCCTCCCTTCTTTCCTCCCTTCCTATCAGAATCCCCAAAGGAAAAACTCCAGAGGGCTCACCACCAGTGGTGAAATTCATTTTTTTTTATTACCAGTTCTGTGGGTGTAGCTTGATGGGCGTGGCATGGCTTGGTGGGTGTGGCTTGGTGGGCATGGCAGTGGAAAGGATCCCCATTCCCTCCCCACTCCAGGGGAAGGATGCTACAAAATCCCCATTCCCTCCCCACTCCAGGGGAAGGATACTGCAAAATCCCCATTCCCTCCCCACTCCAGGGGAAGGATACTGCAAAATCTCCATTCCCTTCCCACTCCAGGGGAAGGATGCTGCAAAATCCCCATTCCCTCCCCACTCCAGGGGAAGGATACTGCAAGATCTCCATTCCCTCCCCACTCCAGTGGAAGGATACTGCCAAATCCACATTCCCTCCCCACCAGGGGTGGGTTTCTCGCCCCGTTCCAACCGGATCGGTTGGAACGAGGCCGGCGGCGTCCTCGCGCACGCACGCGGCGTCCTTGCGCATGCACGCGGCGCGCGCATGCACACTAGTGTCTGCGCGATGCTCCAGCTGCTCCTGGAGGATCGCGCAGGCGCTGTATGCGTTCTGCGCATGCGTGGAAAGCGCAGAATTTGTAAAAACCGGGTAAGGAGCGGGCACGGGTGTGCGGGCGTGCGCGGGCGTGGGGGGGGGGCTTCGCCGTTCCCGGAAGTTACTTACTTCCGGGTTCGGCGACCAACCGGATCGCAGGGACCGGTGCGAACCGGTCGAAACCCACCCCTGCTCCCCACTCCAGGGGAAGGATACTGCAAAATCTCCATTTGCTCCAGATCAGCTGGGACTTGGGAGGCAGAGAATAGATGGGGGCGGGGCCAGTCAGAGGTGGTATTTACCGGTTCTCCAAACTACTCAAAATCTCCGCTACCGGTTCTCCAGAACTGGTCAGAACCTGCTGAATACCAGCTCTGATTCATGTTTCTTGAATATTTTCCCTGTCCTTCCCACCTTGTGTCCTTTCGGTTTTCTGTAACCAATGCTAGCAATATTAGATTGACACGATTTCTCTACAGTAGCTCCAAGCCTCTGGTTATTTTCTAGAACTTTGCGCTCTGATTCACTGCTTTTCCACTCTAATAATCGAAGTTTTGATGCCCAGCAAGTAGCACCAAACCAGAATCCGTTACAGCATTATATTTTATGACTTTATTTTTGAGATGTCAGATTCCTTCCTTTACCCCTCTAATTCAAACCACAACAAAAACTCGGCAAATCGATACTGTATTTTTTTTTTTAAAAAAATGTATTAGTTTTTGCTGGAAGAGAGTAACCTTAACATTTAATATCAATTGCTCGAAGAATGATAAGGCCAGGCTAAAACCTTTTTGGTTTTTTGCAGAAAAAATATCCCATTCACTTTTTGGTTCTTGCTGATACTATTGCGATGTACCATGTTTTTATGGGAAGGTAGTTTTATAGCATTTTAGCATCATATTCTCACTGTAAGGAAAAAAAAACCCCTTTATTTAAGGGAGGCAACACACTTTTGTAGGTATTTGGGGCTTAATTGGGTGATTCTCTGGTTATTATTGATGTCTATTGTTCTCCGCTCCGTTTTAAAACGAATTCTTTTATATGTTGTATAGTGTGATTACTATGGATGTTAACATTTTTGCAATTGCTCTATAATGTTAAACCTGGTGTAAACCACCAAGAGTCCTTGGGGGATTACAAATGTGATAAGTACAAAATTGATTTTAAAAAATACACTGTATAACATTATGGGATGCTTGATATTCTCTGAGCCTGCTTGTTTACTTGCAGATGTTTCATGACCCAACTAGGTAACATCATCAGTGGGGGTGGGGGTGGGGGTGTTGCTCTCTGTTTATAAACAGATAGTCCTCAACTTACAATGGTTCATTTAGTGACTGTTCACACTAAAAGTAGTGACTTATGACCAGGGGTATGATTTTTAAAAAATGTACTACCGGTTCTGTGGGTGTGGCTTGGTGGGTTTGGTGTGGCTTGGTGGCCATGGCAGGGAAAGGATACTGCAAAATCTCCATTCCCTCCCCACTCCAGGGAAAGGATAGTGTAAAATCTCCATTTCATCCCCACTCCAGGGAAAGGATACTGCAAAATCTCCATTTCATCCCCACTCCAGGGAAAGGATACTGTAAAATCCCCATTCCCTCCCGATCAGGGTGGAGGAAGAGGGCTTCCCATTCATTCATTCATTCATTCATTCATTCATTCATTCATTCATTCGCTATGGAGTCCTCGGTGTTCTCTGAACTCAGTTGTTTTCTTGCCCACGTTTCATTACCCAACTAGGTAACTTCATTAGTGGTAGAAGGGAGAGGAAAGAGTCTGATCTCTGTTGATATACAATATAACCCCACTCCCTTCAAGCGCTGATGCTCTTACCTAGCTGGATCATGAAACGTCTGCAAGAAAACAACCAAGCTCAGACAAGGCCCAGCAGTTCAACCCTGAATTAAAAATGTTCTCTTCCATCTATAATCTGTTTTAACATGCGGTAGGAAGAGAAGTAGTTTCAGAGATAATAGTGCTGTCAATAAAAACCAAGAAGTGTTGTCTTTAATCCTTAATTTTAACCAGGAATCATGAAGATTTTAGGCTGGTGGAAAGGAGACTGACGTGCATTTTCCTGTGTGTGTGTGTGTGTGTGTGTGTGTGTGTGTGTGTTAGGCAGCGTCTCCAGTTTCAGCTGCTATGGCTGACATCCGCCCATCCTCTCCTCTAATGTGCAGCTTTGGTGGATTGGTGAAAGATTTAAAATAGCTTTTGTGCGGCTGAGCTTTCCCTCCCCCCCCCCGACACCCCCGATGTATCTCAGGCAACATTGTCAGGGAGGTGTCATTGTCTTGTCAAAGCGGCCTTCTTCCCAAAGCGTTAACATCTCTTTGGAAGGCTGGAATTACAGGGTACCACACCAGTCGCCAGGCTGACGTGAAATCATGCAGATGGTTCTTCTTTTGCATCAGAAGGGATGGGCAAACCCAAGGATTAATTTTGAGTAATTGGGTAAGTCTGGTTTAATGAACATAGGGACATGGTGGCCCAGTGGCTAAGACACTGAGCTTGTCGGTCAGAAAGGTCCGTAGTTCGGTGGTTCGAACCCCTAGCGCCGCGTAACGGAGTGAGCTTCCATTACTTGTCCCAGCGTCTGCCAACCTAGCAGTTCGAAAGCATGTGTAAATGTGAGTAGAAAAATAGGGGCCATCTTTGTTGGGAAGGTAACAGTGTTCCGTGCACCTTCAGCATTTAGTCACGCCGGCCACATGAACGTGGAGACGTCTTCGAACAGCGCTGGCTCTTTGGCTTTGAAACAGAGATGAGCACCGCCCTCTAGAGTCTGGAACAGCTAGCACATATGTGCAAGAGAAACCAATCCCTTCACTTTAGTTTAATGCAAAGAAGGACCAGGAATGATATGATAGCAGTCTTCCAATATCTCAGGGGCTGCCCCAAAGAAGAGGGAGTCAAGCTATTCTCCAAAGCACCTGAGGGCAGAACAAGAAGTAAACAGAGAAGCTAATCAACCAGAGAAGAACCTAGAACTAAAGATAAATTTCCTGATAGCTAGAACAATAAACCAGTTGAATGACTTGCCTCCAGAAGTTTTGAGTGCTCCATCACTGGAAGCTTTTAAGAAAAGAGTTATAAAGCTGCAACAGTCAGAAGCACGGGGAGCAGTCGAAAAATCACTTTTCTCATTGCCGTCATTAAATGCATCGGTAAATGAATGCTCATAAGCAAAGGGCTACCTCTCGACCAAGCCACAGTGCCAAACTAGTGTGACCCGACAAAAGCGCGAACGTCATAAGTGCGCCGACAAAACCACGGCACTAAATCCACGATGTCAAAAGCACGTCGACAACAGCGCGCCGACAACAGCGCGCTGACAGAAGCGCGATTTAAGCTAAGGTAAGGTTTAGGGTTAGGTTTAGGGTTAGGTTACAGCGCGCTTCTGTCGGCGCGCTGTTGTCGGCGCGCTTCAGGGTTCATTCGTCGCTCATTTGTCGCGTGGTTTTGTCGGCACGGTTTTGTCACCGCGGTTTAGTCAGGCGTGCTTTTGTCGTTCGCGCATTTGTGGTGGAACCCCAAACTAGAATCAAAATAAATTGCAGAAGGAAGAAAGGAACGAAAGCAGAAAGCTTGTGTGCATTTCCAGAAATGCTCTTTAAATGGTTTTGAAGAAGAGATTGGACAACCATTTGTCTGAAATAGCATATAGGGTTTCCTGCTTGAACAGGGGGTTGGACTAGAAGACCTCCAAAGTCCCTTCCAACTTTTCTGTTATTCGGTTAAATGAAGTGACAGTCCTTACTTAAAATGAATCTTAAGGGTTAGATATCTTTGTGTGGGCATGCCTGTGTCCATGCCACAGGATCTGGAAGATAACTTGAGTTATCTCAATTACAAACATTGAGAAATGTATGAATGGATGGTTTTCTATTGTTCATTTTTGTATTATATGCACATACATAGATCAGTGTGAAGATTTGGCTTAGGGGTTTAGTTTGGTGGACTTTTTTTAATGGAATGGAGTAGAATAGAATCAGAATCGGAATAGAATAGGAATAGGAATAGAATTTAATGGAATGGAATAGGATAGGGATAGGGATAGGGATAGGGATAGGGATAGGGATAGGGATAGGAATAGGAATAGGAATAGAATTTAATGGATTGGAATGGAATGGGATAGAATAGGAATAGGAATGGAATAGAATAGTTGGGAGGGACCTTGAAGGTCTTCTAGTCCAACCTCTGCTTAGGCAGGAAACCCTACACCATTTCAGACAAATTGTTATCCAACATCTACTTAAAAACTTCCAGCGTTGGAGCATTCACAACTTCTGGAGGCAAGTTGTTCCACTGATTAATTTTTCTCACTGTCAGTATTAATTAAATCTAAGTGAAGCTGGGCATTCCACACTCATCCGCTTGGCAAAAGTTCCAAGTTATGACAGATCCCCAAAAGGTATTTGCAACCCATAATTTCAAAATGATGACAGCTGTCGGACAAGAATAGAATTCAACCCATGGAGTAGACTACATTTGGATGTAGCAATGTTTATCCATGGAAGTCGAAATTACCCAGGTGAAAAGCAGGATGCAATATAATTACCGGAACCACTTTAAACTTTGTCATTGATGGACCAGACATAGTAGAGAGCCGAGGTGGCGCAGCTGACTGTTATCTGCAGTTCAGCGGTTCAAATCTCACCGGCTCAGGATTGACTCAGCCTTCCATCCTTCCGAGGTAGGTAAAATGAGGACCCAGACTGTGGGGGCGATATGCTGACTCTGTAAACCACCTAGAGAGGGCTGAAAGCCCTATGAAGCGGTATATAAGTCTAACTGCTATTGCTATTGCTATAGTAGAATGAGGAAGGACTTTATACCTTCTCTTCAATTTCTTTACTGGTTATCAGCAAAGCTTAGTTTTAGCAAGTCAGCCAGTAATATACCAGATAACTGATGGGCTGATAGGCCAGTCTGCTTTCTGGTGGTGGGATTCAACTGGTGTAACAACTAATTCACCGAGAATGTGCTTCGTGTTCCGCGCACATCCAGTTCGTTTCAAAGCAGCTCTAAAACTTACCTTCTACTGCAGCCCCAGTGAGTAAAACAGCTGAAATGCAGCAATCAGCTCTGCCACGCCTATCAGGCTTCAGACAAAGGAAGTAGGACAGACTAGCACAGGGGCAAGTGGGTGAGGCCAACTGATTGGCAGAACTACCGGTTTGCACGAACCGGTCCGAACCGGCTGAATCCCACTCCTGCTGCTTTCCCCAGTCAATAGATTTATTTGGTATTCTCAGTCATCTCAGTAGCTGAGAGGGATGGGAGTAAAACCAGTGCCGGTGAATTTGGCTTGCTGCCTCTCTTTAACAGTGTGTTGATAAAGATTTAATTGGCAATTCTTGTCTGTAATGTAAGATAATTGCAGATATTCCCAAGAATTGTTTATAGAGTGGAAGGAAACAGATGCATTTGGAGATGTATTGGAGGAGTTTAATTAAAGACTTTATAAAAGTGCAACAGATGGCACATCCTAGCTAAAGGAGCAGGGAGGTGGAAAACTTGGCTGGCATTTCAGAGGCTCAAAGGAGTTTTCTCTCCCCACTGATTTGATGTGCTCCTCTCAATAGTCCCTAGTCTGTTCACAAGTCTGTTTCTCGTGTCCTCCAAAGACTTACGCATTTTAGGTAGCTGTATAAACCTCACGTCAAATCAAGGAAGACAATCGCCTACATGTTTCTCTTTTGACAATCAGTGCTGAGAGGTCTTCCCATCTTGATCTTCCCTGCCTAGTCAAAGGTAAAGGTTTTCCTGTCAGTCATGTTCAAACGCAAGTAGATTAATAGGTACCACTTTGGTGGGAAGGTAACAGTGTGTTCCGTGTGTCTTCATATAGTCTACTCAAAGGAGGCCCCATTTAGTTTAGTTTAGTTTTTTAGTTTTATTGCAAATTTATATGCCGCCCTTTTCCCTGAGGGGACTCAGGGCGGCTTACAACAATAAAGGGAAGGGAGTGCAAGACAAGACTTAAAAAGAAAGAATCGTGATTAAAAGGAAATTGGTCATAAAAACACAACATTCACTCAACATTCGGGCGGGGTGAGAGTAATCCTATCCCCAGGCCTGACGGGATAGCCAGTTCTTGAGGGCTGTGCGGAAGGCCTGGACTGTGGTGAGGGTACGGATCTCCATGGGGAGGTTGTTCCATAATGTCGGAGCTGCAACTGAGAAGGCTCTCCTCCGCGTAGTCGCCAGTCGGCACTGACTGGCGGATGGAATTCGGAGGAGGCCTACTCTGTGCGATCTGATAGGACGCAGGGAGGTAATTGGCAGGAGGCGGTCTCTCAAATAGTCAGATCCACTACCATGGAGCGCTTTATAGGTGGTAAGTAAGACCTTGAAGTGCACCCGACGATCAACAGGTAGCCAGCGCAGCTCACGGAGGATTGGTGTTATATGGGCGAACCGTGGTGCGCCCATAATCACTCGCGCGGCCGCGTTCTGGACTAGCTGAAGTCGCCGGATGCTCTTCAAGGGCAGCCCCATGTAGAGCACATTGCAGTATTCCAGCCTAGAGATCACAAGGGCTCGAGTGACTGTTGTGAGAGCCTCCCGGTTCAGGTAGGGCCGCAACTGGCGCACCAGGCGAACCTGGGCAAATGCCCCCCTGGTCACAGCCGACAAATGGTGGTCAAAACTCAGCTGTGGGTCCAGGAGGACTCCCAAGTTGCGGACCCTATCTGAGGGGAATAAATTTTGCCCCCCCAGCCTGATTGATGGAACGTCAGCCAAATTTTTGGGAGGAAAACACAACAGCCATTCGGTCTTTTCCGGGTTGAGTACCAGTTTGTTAGCTCTCATCCAGTCTTTAACAGCCTCAAGGCCCCGGTTCATCACATCCACCGCTTCATTGAGTTGGCACGGGGCGGACAGATACAACTGCGTATCGTCCGCATATTGATGGTACTTAATCCCGTGCCTCCGAATGATCTCGCCCAGCGGTTTCATGTATATGTTAAATAGCAGGGGGGACAGAACCGAACCCTGCGGCACCCCATAGGTTAGGGGCCTCGGGGACGATCTCTCCCTCCCCACCAACACCGACTGCGACCTGTCCGAGAGGTAGGAGGAGAACCACTGTAAAACAGTGCCGCCCACCCCCACCTCCCGCAGTCGTCGCAGAAGGATACCATGGTCGATGGTATCGAAAGCCGCTGAGAGGTCAAGGAGAACCAGGATGGACGCATAGCCTCCATCTCTGGCTCTCCAGAGATCATCGGTCAATGCGACCAAAGCGGTTTCAGTGCTGTAACCGGGCCTGAAGCCAGACTGGAAGGGGTCAAGGTAGTTAGCTTCCTCCAAGGTACGCTGAAGCTGTAAGGCCACCACCTTCTCAACAACCTTCCCCAGAAAGGGGAGGTTGGAGACTGGACGATAGTTGTTAAGAACTGCTGGATCCAAGGACGGTTTCTTCAGGAGGGGCCTCACCACCGCCGCCTTAAGTGCGGTGGGGAGGTGTCCCTCCCGAAGAGAGGCGGTGACAACCGCCTGGATCCAGCCTCGTGTCACCTCTCTGCTGTTGGCAGTCAGCCAAGAGGGACACGGGTCCAGTATGCAGGTGGAGGAACTCACAGCTCGCATAGCCTTGTCCACATCCCCAGAGGCAACATCCTGAAACTCAACCCAGAGATGGTCTACCAAGTTATTCCCCTGTGTCCCGGCTGGATCTGCAGGGGTGGAGTCCAGTTCCGATCGAAACCGAGCAATTTTGTCCGCCAAGAACTGACTATATTCCTCAGCCTTTCCCTGTATGGGGTTCCCCGTCTCCCTCCTATTTAGGAGGGAGCGGGTTATCCTAAACAGGGCGGCTGGGCGAGACTCGGCGGACGCTACCAAGGAGGCAATGTGTGATCTTTTGGCAGTTCTCAATGCCCAAATATACTCCTTGGTGCAGGCTGTCAACAGTGCTCGGTTCGATACGGACCTATCGGATCTCCACCGGTGCTCTAGGCGTCTCCTCCGGCGCTTTATCTCGCGGAGCTCCTCGGTGAACCAAGGGGGTCTCCGCGAGCCGCTGACCCGGAGGGGCCGTAGTGGCGCAATTCGGTCTAGAGACTCTGATGCCGCCGAGTGCCAGGCCGCAGCAATAGTCTCCGCCGAACTGTGGGCGAGAGCATCTGGAATAACCCCAAGCTCCGTCTGGAACCTAACAGGGTCCATCAGTCGCCTGGGGCGGAACCACCTGGTCGGTTCCTCCTCCCTACGGTGGGGGTTTGGCCCCCGGAAGTCTAGCCTCAGTAGGTAGTGGTCTGACCACGACAGGGGAATGATCTCATTTCCCCTCAGACCAAGATCATAACTCCACTGCTCCGAGAGGAATACGAGGTCGAGTGTATGTCCTGCCAAGTGGGTAGGGCCTCGAATTACCTGGGTCAGGCCCATGGCTGTCATGGAGGCCATGAACTCCTGCGCTCCATCAGAGTGTTCACCGAGCGAAGGCAAATTGAAGTCCCCCAGAACCATTAGTCTAGGGAACTCAATTGCTAGCTCGGCTATTGACTCGAGGAGCGCGGGGAGGGCCGCTGCAACGCAGTTGGGAGGCAGGTACGTTAGCAGCAAACCCGCTTGACCCTTGAGGTCCAACTTCACTAGCAGGGACTCACACCCGACAAGCTCCGGAGCAGGGATCCTACGAGGAGCTAAAGACTCCCGGACTACAATAGCCACACCGCCACCCCTTCCCTGGGCTCTCGGCTGATGAAGCACCTGAAACCCGTCTGGGCACAGCTCTACGAGGGGGACTCCTCCCTCCGTGCCCAGCCATGTTTCAGTAATACATGCCAGTTGTTCATTTGTTCATGTTGTGGCCCACCAGGTTGGGGAGGAACATAGGACAGTCCTGGAACCCAGGGAAAGCTCTGATGAGTGCTCTGCATCAGAGACAGAGATGAGGCCAGGGCTGTCCGATAGTTATCAGCAGCCTTTGGAGTCGGAGATCAGTGGGGCAGAAGAACAGCTGGAGCCTGTTCCCAATATGCCCATGTGCAGACTGCCAGGAAAAGGGAACAGTTAAGGAACAAGGGCCTTAATTGGGAGTAAAGGCACAGGTAGACAGTAAATGGCCTCTCCCAGAGGGAATAAAGAGGAGCGAAAGGGGAGTGGAGTTTGCAGGAGACAATTAGTTTGCTTAATTAGTGTGAAGATTTGTTTGTGACTCTCAGAGATTCCTTACCAAGTCTTTTCTTCTACAGTGTTGCATTTGGAAGATATTGGCCTGGCAGATCTCCAAGCCTGATAAGGTCTGTGGTTGTTAATTCACCCTTGAAAGTCTGCTTGCTGGATGTGAATGAGAGGAATTCATATAAGCTTCATAAAAAGGGGCTTTGTCGGGACAAGGAGTATGTGAAGTCAGAAAAGTTCATCCTTGGTACATGCTGTAGCAGAGGGGTGTCAAACTCGTGGCCGGTGGGCCGGAGGCATCATGCGCTGGTCACACCCACACCCAGTTAAGCAAAGGGGGAGTCACGATGCGTCACATGACGATGACGTGACTATGCAAGTTTGAGACTCCTGCTGTTGGGTGGGTAATGAACATTTCCTGACAGGGAGAACAATTAATCAGTGGAGCAACTTGCCTCCAGAAGTTGTAAATACTCCAACGCTGGATGTTTTTAAGAAGAGATTGGACTACCATTTCTCTGAAGTGGTGTAAGGTTTCCTCCCTAAGCAGGGGGCTGGACTAGAAGACCTCCAAGTTCCCTTCCAATGCTGTTATTCTATTCTAAATATCCTGCCTTTTGCTAGAAGTTCATCTCCTCCTGCTTTTTCCCCAGTTCTCTGAAGCATCCTTAGTGCCCTTCCGTGCTCCCTTGTTTTTCCACTTCTGAGCTACTTGGTATTCATTTCACTTCAGCTTCTATTGGAAAGTGATTATTCATGAGAGATTGGGTTACACATTTGGCTCCTGCATAGGAAACTTTGCTCACTGGGGCAGAGAAAGCCTTGGCAAAGCCCGTTGGCGCTTTGGCTTTTGTTCTTGGACTGGTCTCACTGCGGTTAGATGGCTGAACCCTGGAACGGCTTCGTTTTATTTTCTGCTTTGGCTTGCCTCTCAACAGGTAAGTTTTCGCTCTCTCCCTCAGTTAACTGCTCGGGTTTACAGGTGGAATCCAACAGGTAGGGAGAGGGCTCCCTCTGGTAATTTCTCTACAGGATTTGAGTTTCCTTCCAAAGATCCTTTCGCCATCATAGTTTGATTGAATTTTACAAAATGTACACATGAAAAACAACCACGTAAACTCACAATGAAGAAAAAAGGCAAAGAGGGAAGAAAGAAAGAAAGAAAGAAAGAAAGAGAAAGAAAGGAAGAAAGAAAGAAAGAGAAAACCAAAATATGTATACAAAGAATGACTCCTGATTACATGTAATCTTCTACAATGGACTCCCAATTTTTTGTTGCTAAACGAGGTATTTATTAGGAGAATTTTGTCCTGTTTTATTATCTTTCTTGTTAAGTGAATCACTGCAGTTGTTAAGTTAGAACACCATTGTAATCTGGCTTTCTCATTGACTTTGCTTATGAGAACATCGCATAAGTTTCATTCCAAAATCCTGAGCCAATATCTCTCTACATTTTTAGTACAATCGTTCTTATTGCCTTTTAAGTAGTCATCCAGGATTTTGCAGCTCAGTTTTATCTGAAGTAAGATCTGGAAGGGACCTTGGGGGGTCTTCTAGTCCAGCCCTCTGCCTAGGCAGGAAATCCTACACCACTTCAGACAAATGGTTATCCAACATCTTCTTTAAAAACTTCCAGTGTTGGAGCATTCACAACTTCTGGAGGCAAGTTGTTCCACTGATTAATTGTTCTAACTGTCAATTAGACAGTAATTTCTTCAGTGGTGGCTAACCTTTTCTGGACTGAGTGGCCAAAGCATGCGCAACCCCCCCCAAATGCAATGCACATGTGTGCGTGGGGCCCCGGCCCCCAGCCCCCACACGGTAGAGACCAGTTGGCTGGTGGGAGGCATGCAAGCATATGCAGCAGAGCTGAACGGGGGCAACGGCTTGTATGCAATAAGAGAGGCCTCTACATGCCACCTCTGGCACACATACCACAGGTTTGCCACCACAACCCTATACCATTTCAGACAAATGGTTGTCCAATCTCTCCTTAAAAACCTCCAATGTTGGAGCATTCACAATTTCTTGAGGCAAGTTGTTCCACTGGTTAATTGTTCTCAGTATCAGGAAATTTCTCCTTCATTCTAAGATGCTTCTCCCCTTGATTAGTGTTCATATGTTGGTCCTTATCCTGTTTCCATGTGCTTTGGAGACTAGGGTCACCCCCTCTTCTTTGTGGCAGCCTCTCAAATATCCGAACACTGCTATCATGTCACCCTTTGTCCTTCTTTTCATTAAACTAGAATCTTCTTTTCATGTTATTTAATTGCATCCACAGATGACCCAAATAGCATACAACAGAATTCCAGGACTGCTAGTGAAAAAAAAATGCACATTTATTTTGCTCTTGTTCTGCACAAAAGCAGCACTTTTCAAAATTCAAGTACCTCTTCTTTTTCAAACAGTATTTATCAAAAGGGGAAATTGCCCCAACTTTAAGTCCTTGTCTCCCTTCTCCCCCTCCCCACCGAAAAAAACACCTCAATCAGAGGAAGAAACAACATATTTGTTATTACTCTATTTTCAGCTAATAATAGACAACCGTCCCATTTTAAAGGTGAATTATTTTGGGGGGGGGGAAATCTCTTGCCTTTTTGTCAGGTTCATTTTCCTTTTAGAGCAGAATGATTTAAGCCTTTCTTCACCAGAAGCAATAGAATTATGTTAGCTGTTTAAAGATTTGCCACTAAGAGTTGAGGACTGAAATTAGAAAACTGAAAAGAATACTTTTCTTGCATGCATTTTTTTTAAAAAAACAACAACAAAACCCTGTGCAAATATATTTCATAACACATCTGTTGAACATTTGCTTGGGTGTTTATTTTTTTGTTTTTGTTTCATTTTTGAAGTCAGGTTTGTTTTGACAGTTAAACAATTGAAAAGAGGACAGTTTTATAAACAGGAGATAAAACGTGGTTTTGTGGGACATAAAAATCCTGAAATTTTGGACTTCCTGGGAGGAGCTTGCTGGTGGAGGCAGCAAAAAATCAGCTGCCTCCGAATTCCTGGCTACGTACCTGTTTAGAGGATCTTCCATCTGACGTCTTATCAGGTTTTCTTATCCTTCAGGCAAGAAGGAAAGAAGAAACTGTTTTGCTGGCAAATGCTCTTCGATTTTTGCAGCTTTTGTGCTTGCAAGGAAAGGGGGGCTAGCCCAAGGCAGAACGGCTGTCCGTGCTGGGAACTTCAAACTGCCTTGTGCAGGGACAAAGTAAGTCTCCCCCACTCTGCTCAAAGTTTTGTTTGATTTAATCTTATCACGAGCTGAATCCGTTTACTGCGTGGACAATAATTGTTTATCAACATTTTAGCTTCTTTTCTTTTTCTCCTCCGAAAAATTATTTACTTAGAGGCTTTTAAAATGGCGCCGAGCAGGCTGGTTTCTCCGGTAATAACGAACACTTTTTGCTAATCCTCACAAGAATTCAAAACAAAAGAGATTGCTTATCATATGTTTTGGTTTCACAATAGAAGAATTTTACTCCTTCATTAACTTTGCTTATTTGGAAGTTAAATGGTGATAAATCTGCTGAACGGTTTTGATACAATGTTTACTCACTGAAAGTTTTGCCAAGCCTTAAACTTCAAAATAAAAGCCTCTTTACTTAAAGCTGCATATTCAGGCAATAGAGTTCTACTAACTGCAGGCAGATAAATTTTGAAATGGCCTCAAAACCAAATATTAACTTGAAGTCGTCACCCTCTACTTCCAGGGGCACATCTTCAGTGCCTGGCACAAAGCTGCAGCCTCCGCTTCCTACGCCCCCTGCTGGGGATGTGTTAACGAAAGAATTTTTCCTGAGTAATCTAAGCGAGGCTCTTAATGCACAGACAATTAAAATGGAAGATAAGTTTAGAGATAATAGGAGAGAAAAGAGGAAATAAAAGAAATGAAAGAAGAAATTAAAAGTGAAATAAAAGGACTTAAACAGGAGCTGTATGAGAAATTTGACGCTAAGGTTGATAAAATTAGAGACGACATGCTGAGTCTTGTAACTGTATTAACAGAACATATTTCTGGAATGGAAGATACTCTAGAGGTTCTTAATGATGCCAATGCTAACTTGACATTGAAAACAGAGGTGGTGGAACAAAAAGTGGAAAATGCTGAAAAAGAAATTATTATGATACAGTACCGACAAATGGAGTTCGCATTAAGAGTAAGGGGGCTGCGTGAGGAGAAACAGGAGAACCTGAAACAGATCCTATCGGAAGCTTTTGATCGCCTGATGGGAAGACCAGGGACCAACCAAGACTGGCAAATTGACAAAGCTTACCGCGTTAACTCCTGGCTGGCAAAGCAGAAGCAGCTTCCTCGAGACATCGTTATATATTTTACTACAAGAGAGCTTAGAAATATGGTACTGCAAGCGTCTTATAACACTAAGCTTCAAATTGGCGGTCAAGACCTGGCTGTTTTGAAAGAGATACCACCTCAAATGTTAAGAGCCAGGAGAGACTACGCTTTTTTGGTCGAAGAACTCAGAAATCGTCAGATACAGTATAGATGGGATGCGCCATTTGGCATCATATTTACATTTGATAAGCAAAGGTACCGCCTCAACTCTGTATGGAAAGCCCGAGATTTTTATTATAATATATTGAAGGCCGGACACCCTGCACCATCTGGACCCAGAGAAAGACCACAAGAAGGACAGGATAGACAGCAAACTACACAACCACCAGACAAGATGGAGCATCTCTCTTCTCTAGAAGTGCAAGGTGCTATGGAACTAAGACCTAGCCGCATGACTACTAGACGTATGGAGAAACAAGCTAAAAAGCAACAGCATCAACAATCATCGGCCATCGATCAAGGAACTACAATAACAAATCTGGAAGCAGTGGAGGAGCTAGACCTAAGGTTAAACAGGCCGTGCAGGAAGCTCTAAAAATGCTTCAACCAACCAAAGATGACAACTAAGATTTTAACATGGAATGTCAACGGACTGAATTCTCCACAGAAGAGGAAGAAAATATTTCATTATCTCAAACAGTTTAAGAACGATGTAATTTGTTTGCAAGAAACTCATATCAAGTCAACTGATCAAAAATATTTGATCAACTCAAAACTTGGTCAACATTTTGCAGCTTCTGCTATGGAAAAGAAGAATGGTATAGTTGTATACTTAAGAAAAGATATGAAAGCTGAATTAATAGAAGCAGATCCCTTCGGAAGATATATTGCTTTAGACTTAATCTTAGAAGGGAAAAAGACATTACTTTTGGGAATTTATGCTCCCAATCAACAGCAAGATAGATTCTATAGAAATCTTCATGCTAAATTAGTACAGTGGGACTATAGTTCCTGTATACTATTGGGTGACTGGAATGGAGTGATAGATACTAAGAGAGATAAGAAGATTTCCCGCCTAAATACCAAGATGCGAGCAAAGTTACCCAAATCTTTCTTTGACATTATGGATGATTTTGAATTGAGAGATATTTGGCGAGAAAGAAATGCAGAGGAATATGACTTCACTTTCTTCTCGGACAGGCATCAATCCCTTTCAAGGATTGATTTTATCCTAACCACTAATGATTTGCTTTCTAGGGTCAAGAAAACAAAGATTGCAGCTAGGGTCCTTTCGGACCACAACCCAGTTTGGATGGAGTTGGGAAGGGTAGTGCAGGCAAGAAGGTCTTGGAGATTGAATGAAAACTTATTTAGATATGAAAAGTATATTAATGATTGTAAAAAATTACTATCTGAATATTTTGTTTTGAATATGAATAAGGGTACATCTATGGAATTTGTATGGGACGCAAGCAAAGCGTATATGAGAGGAGTTTTGATGAATATAAATAAAACACATAGAAATAAGCAAGGGTTAAAACGAACAGAACTGGAAGAGGAAATTAAGAGAAAAGAGCTGGAGTTAACAATGAACCCAGACGATACAAAGGTTAAGGAAGCTATTAACATATTAAAATCTCAATTTGACATGTTGATCTCTGACCAGGTAGCTACTAATTTATTATATGCAAAACACAATACTTTTTGTAATGCAAACAAACCTGGCAGATGGTTAGCTTATCAGATTAGGAAAAAAAGGAAAACTCGAAATATATCTAAACTGATTTACAGAGGGAAGGAGGTGTTTCAACAGGAAGAGATTCAAAAGGCTTTCTGGGAATTTTTTACAGAACTGTATAAAGGGGATAAAATTAATGGTTTAGACATAGACAAATATTTAGACAAAGAGAAAATACCTTCAGTTAGAGAAGAACACAGGCAAAAATTGAATCAACCAATAACCTCGGGGGAAATCCTGCAGGTAATTAAGCAATTAAAGTCAGGGAAAGCACCAGGTACAGATGGCTTGACAGCGGTTTACTATAAAAACTTACAGTTAGAAATGGTAGAACCTCTTAGAGAATTATTTAATATGATTCAAACGGAAGGTAAAGTCCCTCCATCTTGGAAGACAGCGTTTATATCTTTGATACCCAAAGAAGATCAAGATACTACTCAACCCAAAAATTATAGACCTATTTCATTACTGAATGTAGATTATAAAATTTTTACTAAAATATTAGCAAATAGGTTAATGTTGGTCATTCAACAATTGATACATATGGACCAAACAGGTTTTATACAAGGGAGACAGATGAAAAGTAATGTTAGATTAATTATTAATGCATTAGAATATTTGGGAAAGAACAACCAGATCCCTGCTGCGTTTATATTTTTGGATGCTGAGAAGGCCTTTGATCGAGTTAACTGGCAATTTCTGCTGAAGATACTGCAAAAAATGCAGATAGGAGATAATTTTTTACAGTCAATTAAAGCAATATACCAACAGCAAACAGCACAAATTATAGTCAATGGAAATTTAACAGACTCTTTTCAAATTGGAAAAGGTACAAGACAGGGCTGTCCTTTGTCCCCATTATTGTTTATTATAACTTTGGAAGTATTGTTGAATAAAATACGGGGCTTGGATGGTTTAAAGGGGATCAAGATTAGGCAGCAAGAATATAGAGTCCGCGCTTTTGCGGATGATTTGGTCATAATATTGGAACAACCGCAGGAATCCAGTATGGTTTTAATGAATACGATTAATCAATATGGTCAAGTGTCGGGTTTTAAAATAAACTTAGGAAAAACCAAAATATTAGCTATAAATATGAATATTAAACAAAAGGAAGAATTAGGAGTGATGCTAGGATGTGAGGTAGTTAAAAAAGTCAAATATCTTGGAGTTAACATTTTAACTTCAAATGGGAAATTATATAAGCATAATTATGAACCACTTTGGCATAGCATACAGACAGAGATGAAAAAATGGGAGAAATTGCACTTATCTTTGCTGGGTAGGATAGCGGCAGTGAAAATGAACATTTTACCAAAATTTTTATTTCTTTTCCAAATGTTACCTATACTTAAAAAGATGCGAACCTTTTAGAATGGCAGAAGGGTATCAACAAATTTGTGTGGGCAGGAAAGAAGCCGAGGGTAAAGATGAAAATAATGCAAGATGTACGTGAGAGAGGAGGATTGAAACTACCTAATTTAAAACTATATTATGATGCAGTGGCATTATCTGTAATTAGTGATTGGACTCATTTAACCAATGATAGAATATTGAATATTGAGGGACACGATCTGGTATTTGGTTGGCATGCTTACCTGTTATTCAACAAAAAATTGGATAAGAATTTTAAAAGTCATATTTTAAGAAATGCTTTATTGCGGGTTTGGAAGAAATACCAATATAAATTAAATGACAAGATACCCATGTGGGCAATTCCTAGACACGCAATTGAAAATATGAATACAGCACAAAAACAGGACAGAATTACTTACAGACAGCTTCTTACCTCGGAAAGGGGGGTATTACAATTAAAATCTTTAGAGGTATTAAAAGAGGAGAAGGTAGTTCAAACATGGTTTCAGTATGGGCAATTACAGGCTAGGTGGAAAATAGATCAAAAAATTGGTTTTATCCAAGTTGAGGATAATCTGTTTAAACAAATAAGAGATCAAAGCTTAATGCATATAAAGAGGATATATAATGTATTAATACAGATGGATTCGGAAACAGAATTAGTTAAAGATTGTATGATAAAATGGGCTCAAAATATTGAGGAACCAATAATGTTGGATACATGGGAAAGAATCTGGGTAAGAAATGTGAAATTTACACAAGCTCAAAATCTGAGAGAAAATTTTTACAAGATGTTCTATAGATGGCATTTAGATCCTAAAAAGTTGGCTTCTATGTATCCGAATGTACAGCCTAAATGTTGGAGGTGTGGTTCTCTCGATGCTACATATTATCATATATGGTGGACCTGCCAAAAGGTTAAGGCATTTTGGATAAAAATATGGTGGGTCATGCAAAATGTTTTAAAAAGAAGGATAAAGTTTATTCCTCAGTTATTTTTACTAGGTATATGTACTGACTTTACAGTGGTAGAGACCAATTTGATTCTGCACCTGATAACTGCAGCAAGACTGTTGGTGGCGCAATATTGGAAGAAGGAAGACTTGCCTACAATCCAAGAATGGACATTGAAAGTAACAAACTTAGCTGAAATGGCTAAAATATCGGCATATCTCAAAGATCATTCAAATGAGATATATAAACGAGACTGGAAAAAATGGATTGACTATATACAAAATAAATACGGGACTAAGAAATTCCAGTTAGCCTATGCTTAAGATCAGAAATGATTTAAACTGTTAAAAGTCAGTTCAGTAAGAAGAAGCTAAGGTCAATCTAGAATGTCATTAATTTCTTTATTTCTTTTTTCTCAATAGATTTTAGACTGTGTTAGTTAAAAATCCATACCGTGTATGGGTTCTGGGAAGTCGGGGGGGGGGGAAGGAGGAGGGGGGGTGGGGGGGTGGAGGGAGGGAGGGGCACACACAACAACAAAAAAATTGTACTTCAATGTCTTAATGATTGACAAATGATGACATATTTGTGTTTTTTTTTAAAGAAAAATAAAAAAGTTCTGTTTAAAAAAAAAAAATCCTGAAATTTTGAAAAAAAAACAAACTTCACTTGGAAATCCATAGACATCTATGTCAATAGGGCTTGACATAGAAAGAGCCGAGGTGGCGCAGTGGTTAGGGTGCAGGTGGCGCAGTGGTTAGGGTGCAGTACTGCAGGCCACTTCAGCTGACTGTTATCTGCAGTTCAGCGGTTCTAATCTCACCGGCTCAAGGTTGACTCAGCCTTCCATCCTTCCGAGGTGGGTGAAATGAGGACCCGGATTGTTGGGGCGATATGCTGACTCTGTAAACAGCTTAGAGAAGGTTGAAAGCCCTATGAAGCGGTATATAAGTCTAACTGCTATTTCTATTGCTATTGCTTTGGGTGGATGAAGTGGTATTTATGTGTATTTATTTATAAAGTATCTTTGTATGCTAGAAACCATGTCGATCAGAAAGGTTGGGCGTTTAGTGGTTCGAATCCCTAGTGCCGCATAACGGAGTGAGCTCCCGTGACTTGTCCCAGCTTCTGCCAACCTAGCAGTTTGAAAGCATGTAAACAATGCAAGTAGAAAAATAGGAACCACCTTTGGTGGGAAGGGAACAGCGTTCTGTGTGCCTTCGGCATTTAGTCATGCCGGCCACGTGACCACAGAGATGTCTTCGGACAGGGCCGGCTCTTCCACTTTGAAACGGAGATGAGTACCACCTCCTAGAGTCAGGAATGACTAGCACATATGTGCGAGGGGAACCTTTATCTTATGCTAGAAACCATGTACAAAATCAGAATGAACATGATAACTTAGATCAGTGATTCTTAACCTGTGGGGAGCTATGGGGTTGTCATAGAGCGAGGTGTCAAACTCAAGGCCTGTGGGCCGGATATGGCCTGCAGGATGCTTAGATCTGGCCCCTTGGAGCCAGCCCTGGAAACAGTGAAGGACTGGTCCACGGTGCCTCTGCCAGCAAAAATGAAGCTAGAGAGTTCTGTGTGTAGCCCTCCTGAGCTCCATTTTCACTGGCAGAGGGTTGCAGGGGGCCGTCACAGCCGAAAACGGAGATCGGGAGCCTGTTTTCACTTGGAGAGTGTTTACACCACCATAGGGGCCCCCCAATATGAGTGACAACAATCTGGCCACACCCACCCTGCCCCCCTCCCATGAGCTCAAACAACTGTGATGTGTCCCTCAGTGAAATCGAGTTTGACACCCCTGTTCATAGAGGATCTGCGAAGGCTTCAAAAAATGTTATGATTTAAATCTCGAGTTAAGTCTTGGCTATCCGTGGCCATGGTCCCTGGCCCCAAAGGGTATTTAAAGGGAATCTGTGGTGAAGAAAAGATGGAGAACCACTGTCTTAAACCAAAAATTCTGTGGTCCAAAGCTGAAAATATAGATTAAAGGCTGTCCCTATTGGAAAATAATAATTGAAGGGAGGAAGGTCAAATTAATAGTTTGAGAGACGTGGTGGCGCAGTGGTAAGAATGCAGTATTGCAGGCTATTTCAGCTGACTGCTAACTGAAGTTCAGTAGTTCGAATCTCACCAGGCTCAAGGTTGACTCAGCCTTCCGTCTTTCCGAAGTGGTTAAAATGAGGATCTGGATTGTTGGGGGTAAGAGGCTGACCCTGTAAACTGCTTAGAGAGGGCTGTAAAGCACTGTGAAGTGGTATATAAGTCCAAGTGCTATTGCTATTGCTATCTAGAGATCTATCCACCTGTTAATCTTTCAAGGAGCATTTTTATAGAGATAGCCATGTTGAGAAAATGAGCTTATTTGGAGCCTGACAGGAGGTGGCCTTCTTCTTCTCTGCAGCCTTGGATTCTTCCCTCCTGAACCATGGTGGGGCAGACTGTGACCGAGAATGCCTCACCCAGTGCCCAGAAGGACATTTCTACGCCTCTGGAACTTGCCTGCCCTGTCCAGCTGGATTTTTGTAAGGAAACCTGCTTTGCTGGTGGTGGTTTGCATGGTTAGAATACTGTGCCAATCGAGGAGAACTTTTGCAGCTGAGGGTTGGGTTGTGGGGTCCATGGGGCCCTCTGAGCTGGGTTGTTGGCTTCCAGATGTTTCATGAACCAGCTAGGTAACATCAACCTTCCTTCGTTCCTTCCTTCGTTCCTTCCTTCATTCCTTCCTTCGTTCCTGCTTGCCTGCCTGCCTTCCTTCCTTCCTTCCTTCCTTCCTTCCTTCCTTCCTTCCCTCTCTTCCCCTCCCTTCTCCATGCCTCTCCTCCCATCTCCTTTTGTTCCTACCTTCCTACCACACTCCATACATCTCCTCCCCTCTCTTCCCCACACCCCTCCCTTCTCCATGCCTCTCCTCCCCTCCCCCTCTTCCGTCCTTCCTTCCTCTCTTCTTCATGCCTCTCCTCTCCTCTCCTCCCTTCCCCCTTTCCCCTTTCCTTCCTCCCCTCCCCCTTCTCCATGCCTCCCCTCCCCCTCTCCATCCCTCTCCTCTCCTCTTGTTCCTGTCTTCCTCCCTCACTCCATCCCCTCCCTTCTCCGTGCCTCTCATCTCCTCCCCTCCCTCTTTCTTCCCTCCCTCCTCCATGCCTCCCTTCCCACTTTCCCTCTTCTCCCACTTCCTTCCTTCCTCACTTCCTCATTCCTTCTATCCATCTCCTTCCTTTCCCTCTCTCCCTCCCTCCCTTCTTTCTTCCTCCCTCCGTCCCTTGGTCCCTCCTTCCATCCATCCCCTCCCCTCCCTCCCTTCCCATCATTTTTTTTGGGATGAAAGAGCTTAAGGATTAGAAGAGAAAATAAATATGAGTCAATACTTGAAATTCACCCACATTCGAGGTTTGGTACTCAAGGTTCACAGCCAAAATGCTGACATTTGGATTTCAAGATACTATTATTACAATGATGACCTTTCAGTTATATTTCCAAAGCAATTGGCAAAAAATGAACTGAATGTGAATTTATGGCCCAAAAGCTCTTGGCAGCATTTTTGATAGTTCTGGATCTGGTAGGGCTGGAACACGATCTCCTGTAAGCTGTTGGTCTTTGAAAGCTGAATATTGGTGGGATATTCTGTGATATATTGCTGGTAGCTAACACTGTTGTCAGGATTAAATAAAAGGGATGTGGTGGCTCAGTGGCTAAGATGCTGAGCTTGTCAATCAAAAAGGTTGGCAGTTTGGCGGTTCAAATCCCTAGTGCCACGTAATGGAGTGAGCTCCCGTTACTTGTCCCAGCTTCTGCCAACCTAGCAGTTCGAAAGCACGTAAAAAATGCAAGTAGAAAAAATAGGAACCACCAAAGCAGGCCACCCCTACAGAAGAGGTTCCAAAATTTTTTGAAACCCACCACTGGTCCTTGGATATGATTATTCTACACTATCATGCTCCTATTTATAAAACTCAGTGCCTCTGTGAAAGGTAAGGATGACTACTGCGTTTGTGGTGCAATCAGAACATTGCGTGTGTTGAAGTTGTTTTAACGCAAACCAAAGATGCCTTTTAAAAAACAAGTTTCCATCCTATTCTTATGCATGTCAGTGCTGTGTGTGGGGTCATTTAAGGTGGTTCTGACAAGCATCATCGGCATCTTCATATCCGGTCACATGGGTGGGAAGCCACTCCATCTGGTCACATGGGCGGCAAGCCACTCCCACAAAGGAGGCCACACCCACAGAGTAGGTTCGAACAATTTTTGAAACCCACCACTGATAAGGACCTAGATTGTTGGGGGCAAGAGGCTGACTCTGTAAACTGCTTAGAGAGGGCTGTAAAAACATTGTAAAGCAGCATATAAGTCTATTGCTACCTGCCAGCAGAATTTGAGCACTGAATTATCCTAAGAAGGAATCTTAACTGATTTTCCACATGGATAAGGAACATGGAAGCACAGATTTGGAGAAGTTATAAGAAAATAGCAAAAAACCAAACAAACCAGCCTTTGCATAATCCAAATCTCTCTTGTTCTGAATTGCAGCTGCCCAGGAGGTCAAAAGATTCCACAGTGGTGCCCGATGGGTACATTCAACCAGCTCACGGCTCAATCTGATGTTACCTCCTGCCAGGTAAAAGGAGAGGTGAAGGGGACCAAATCTACATTTGTGTGTAGATGATTTAACATGTTAAGTGGGCATAATTATGTGGACTGAAAAGGTTAAATGCTAAATTGACTGCTTTGATTATCATAAAACAATTACCATATTTTTCAGAGTATAAGACGCAATGGAGTATAAGACGCACCAAGGTTTTGAAGAGGCAAATAAAAAAAAGTTTTTTCACTCTGCAAACCTCCCAAAAATGATGTTTATAATGTTTATAATGTTTATTATAATTTATAGGCCGCCCTTTTCCCTGAGGGGACTCAGGGCGGCTTACAAAACACGGGAAAGGGGGTACAAAGACAAAAGACATAAGACAATACATAATATTAAAAATAGAGCACAACATTCATTCATCATTCGGGAGGGGACAAACTAAGATTTTTCATCCCCAGGCCTGACGGGATAGCCAGTTCTTGAGGGCCGTGCGGAAGGCCTGGGCGGTGGTGAGGGTGCGAATCTCCACGGGGAGATTGTTCCATAGCGTCGGAGCTGCAACTGAGAAGGCTCTCCTCCGCGTAGTCGCCAGTCGGCACTGACTGGCGGATGGGATTCGGAGGAGGCCTACCCTGTGCGATCTGATGGGACGCAGGGAGGTAATTGGCAGAAGGCGGTCTCTCAAATAGCCAGATCCACTACCATGGAGCGCTTTGTGAGTGGTAAGTAGGACCTTGAAGTGCACCCGGAGATCAACAGGTAGCCAGCGCAGCTCACGGAGGATCGGTGTTATGTGGGCGAACCGTGGTGCGCCCACAATCACTCGCGCGGCCGCATTCTGGACTAGCTGAAGTCTCCGGGTGCTCTTCAAGGGCAGCCCCATGTAGAGCACGTTGCAGTATTCCAGCCTAGAGGTCACAAGGGCTCGAGTGACTGTTGTGAGAGCCTCCCGGTTCAGGTAGGGCCGCAACTGGCGCATCAGGCGAACCTGAGCAAATGCCCCCCTGGTCACAGCTGACAAATGATGGTCGAAACTCAGCTGTGGGTCCAGGAGGACTCCCAAGTTGCGGACCCTGTCTGAGGGGTATAAATTTTGTCCCCCCAGCCTGATTGATGGAACATTAACCAAATTTTTGGGAGGAAAACACAACAGCCACTCGGTCTTTTCCGGGTTGAGCACCAGTTTGTTAGCTCTCATCCAGTCTTTAACAGCCTCAAGGCCCCGGTTCATCACTTCCACCGCTTCATTGAGTTGGCACGGGGCGGACAGATACAACTGTGTATCATCCGCATATTGGTGGTATTTTATCCCGTGCCTCCGAATGATCTCGCCCAGCGGTTTCATGTATATGTTAAATAGTAGGGGGGATAAGACCGAACCCTGCGGCACCCCACAAGTAAGGGGCCTCGGGGACGATCTCTGCCCCCCCACCAACACCGACTGCGACCTGTCCGAGAGGTAGGAGGAGAACCACTGCAGAACAGTGCCTCCCACTCCCACCTCCCGCAGTCGTCGCAGAAGGATACCATGGTCGATGGTATCGAAAGCCGCTGAGAGGTCAAGGAGAACCAGGATGGACGCATGGCCTCCATCTCTGGCTCTCCAGAGATCATCGGTCAATGCGACCAAAGCGGTTTCTGTGCTGTAACCGGGCCTGAAGCCAGACTGGAAGGGGTCAAGATAGTTAGCTTCCTCCAAGGTACGCTGAAGCTGGAAGGCCACCACCTTCTCAACAACCTTCCCCACAAAGGGGAGGTTGGAGACTGGACGGTAGTTGTTAAGAATTGCTGGATCCAAGGACGGTTTCTTCAGGAGGGGTCTCACCACCGCCGCCTTCAGCGCGGTGGGGAGGTGTCCCTCCCGAAGAGAGGTGGTAACAACCGCCTGGATCCAGCCTCGTGTCAGCTCACTGCTGTTGGCAACCAGCCAGGAGGGACACGGGTCCAGTATACAGGTGGAGGCGCTCACAGCTCGCATAGCCTTGTCCACATCCCCGGAGGCAACATCCTGAAACTCAACCCAGAGATGGTCTGCCAGATCATTCCCTTGTGTCTCGGCTGGATCTGCAAGAGTGGAGTCCAGGTCCGATCGAAACCGAGCAACTTTGTCCGCCAAGAACTGTACATATTCCTCAGCCTTACCCTGTAAAGGGTTCTCCGTCTCCCTCCTATTTAGGAGGGAGCGGGTTATCCTAAACAGGGCGGCTGGGCGGGACTCGGCGGACGCTACCAAGGAGGCAATGATCCATTTTTTTGCAAAAACAGGCCCGCTTTTTTTTCCAAAAAAAAAAAAAAAAATAGGGCATGAATAGCCTTTAGGAGGATTGTAGAGTGCTCCAGGGGCAGGGGGGGGATGAGCAAAAAATGACCTGTTTTTCTTTAAAATAGGCCCGTTTTTTTGTCAAAAAAAAGAGGCATGCATAGTCTTTAGTGGGCTTATAGAGTGCTCGGGGGGCGGGGGCAAAATTGAGCAAAAAATGACCTGTCGTTGAGTTTCTGGGCTGCAAGCCACTCCCATCCGGGAGTGCATGAGCGCTCCAGTTTGGGCTCTTGGTGCTGAAATGGCTCACCATCATTGCCCTTCTCCATACGTTCATGACTAATGACTTATCCTCAACAGGCATGTCCAGATGGTTACATCAGCTTGGAAACCAGAGCTGGTTGCAGGCCATGTCCCGGGGGCTTCTGGTGCGACCCCCAGAGAGGTTGGCAAGGAGCTTGTATCCCTGGCCAGTATTCCCCAGAGGGAGAGATGGACTGTCAGGAATGCCCAAAAGGATATGTCTGTCCTAATGGACGAGAGAAAGAGGTATGGTTAATTATTCACTCATTCATTTTCATCTCATCTTAATTATTTTCATAAATAACTAGCTGGTAACCCGGCATTGTCCAGATATTTATTTATGAGCGGGGGAGGAAATGTCTGGACCAAACGTAATTTCTAATGTTGGATTTTATCCCTTATCAGAGGAAGCCCTCTTGTGGAGTACTGTGAAGCCGTTACCATGGAAACTCCACTGCACTGCACAGTAGAAACCATGTTAAGGCACAACAGGCTGTTCCTTAACAGAAGTCACAGTATTTTTTTTCCAGAGACTAAGTCATCTGTGTACCAAGTTGAAATTGCTCGAGGCATTCCAGAGTTTTCTTGGAACATATATAGACACACACACACACACACAAACACAAACACACAAAGAGAGAGAGAGACAGACAGACAGACAGAAAGACAGACATTTTTATACATAAAGATTCAGAGTGGCGAACATACCTAATACTGCTAATACTGAGGGCTCCTTGGTGCTCTCTGAGCTTGCTTTTTCTTGCAGACATTTCATTACCCAACTAGGTAACATCATCAGACCACCCCCACCCACATAGACTTGCAAGTCACCAGAATATTAACTGATAGCAAACAGCACTCCTTACTAGCACTGATAATGTTACCTAGTTGGGTCATAAAATGTCTCCAAAAAAAAACAAGCAAGCTCAGAGAGCACCGAGGACCCCCTCATTTCAACCCTGAGCTACAAATATTCCCCTTTATTGAATACCCAAGGATCCTTCCTCCTCCTATTTCTCCCAAAACAACAACAACCCTGTGAGGTGATTGGGCTGAGAGTGAATGGCTGGTGCACCAAGCCGGCTTTCATACCTTAGCTGAGACTAGAACTCACCATCCCCCAGTTTCATTAAACATTTTAGCTCAGGGTTCCCCCCCCCCTTCTGTATTTTATTTTCATAATATAAATAATGAGGCATGGACAATTTACAAGTGGCTCATTTCCTCTGTGAGTTTTCTTGGGAAAGGCAAAGAGGGTATCATATCATCTCGCCCTGAAAGATGACTCTGGAGAAGCAGCGCTCCGTTTGATTATATATTGGTGGAATTAAAGCAGCGTCAGAAGATATAAAGGCATCTGTAGAAACCTGGAATTGAAAGGAATAAATGGGCGACGAGTAAAGGAAACTTGTTTGATCTATTCCATCTGCAGTAAATGTTTCAAACTCATACTAGAAATCTCTCTTTGTGTGTGGGTGTGTGGGTGTGTAAGCACACATATCTATGTCTGTCTTTGTGTTTGCCATTCCACATTTGTATGTAAGGTCCAGCCTGATTTTGAAACATTTAGAGTAGAGTAGAGTAGAGTAGAGTAGAGTAGAGTAGAGTAGAGTAGAGTAGAGTAGAGTAGAGTAGAATAGAGTAGAATAGAATAGAATAGATATTGGAGAATAGAATAGAATAGAATTCTTTATTGATCAAATGTGATTGGACACACAGGAATAGTATGAATAGAATAAAATTCTTTATTGGCTAAGTGTGATTGGACACACAAGGAATAGAATAGAATAGAATAGATATTGGAGGATAGGATAGAATTGAATAGAATAGAACAGAATAGAATTCTTTATTGGCCAAGTGTAATTGGACACAGAAGGAATAGAATAGAATAGAATAGAATAGAATAGATATTGGAGAATAGAATAGAATTCTTTGTTGGCCAAGTGTGATTGGACACACAAGGAATAGAATAGAATAGATATTGGAGAATAGAATAGAATAGAATAGAATAGATATTGGAGAATAGAATAGAATAGAATTCTTTGTTGGCCAAGTGTGATTGGACACACAAGGAATAGAATAGAATAGATATTGGAGAATAGAATAGAATAGAATTCTTTGTTGGCCAAGGGTGATAGGACACACAAGGAATTTATGTAAATATCTCATTTTCTTTTTCTTTTTTTTAAATATAATTTTTATTAAACATTATTACCTTTAAAAAACAAGAAGAAAAATACAACAACATAAATACAACGACATAAGCAAGACAAATCATACATAACAATATAGAGTAAAACATACAGATACAAATGCCGTTTTAAACATACAACCCCCCCACCCCCCCACGGTGACAGTCATTCACAGCCCAATTTTTTCTTTCTTTCCTCATTATTAGGTCTCTAAGCCACATCTTCTCATTGCAAGATTCAGGGATCTATTACGGTACCTACGTTAACTTTCCCCATTTTAAGTCCCTGCTGTTCTCCTAGTCGCCCACATATACCATAGGTTCCAGCTAAGATAATGTTCTGTTTCTCCTTTGTCTCTCAGCCAACCCGTCATTCTGTCCATTTCTGCACATTCGTAGATCTTTTTAACTATAGCATCTTCCGACGGTATAGTGGTGGATTTCCAAGATTGTGCATAGGTTATTCTTGCAGCCACAATTATATGCAGGCTCAAGTGCCATATTGAACTGCTTATGTTATCTGGTTTGATGCTTAGTAACAGGTTCTCAGGTCTCCATCAATGTTTGCCCCGGTAACCTCTTTTAACCATTTTTTAATCCTTTTCCAATATTTCGTGGCCTCAGTACAGGACCACCAAATATGATAGAATGTGCCCTCCTTTCTTCCACATTTCCAACACAATGGAGATAACCCAGGAAACATCTTGGCTAACCTCGTTGGGGGGAAGTGCCACCTATAAACCATCTTGTATATGTTTTCTTTGAATGCAGTGGATGTTGTAAGTTTAATGGTCTTACTCCATAGCTCCCACCATTTGCCCATTTCAATTTCATAACCTAGGTTTCTCTCCCATACTATTAGAAGGCTTTTGTCCATCTCTTCATTAGTATCTTGGCAGGTCAAAAATTGGTAGATCTTCGATAACATTTTCTTGTCTCCACCAAACAAAATCTTATCTAGCCCCTGAGGGTTTGGGTAGATCCCGAAACGTGCCTTATCACTTTTAAACCTGTTTCTAACCTGTAAATATTCCCACCATTCCAAATTCCTTCCCTGTTGCTCTAATTCCATTTTTGTTTTCATGTTGCCCTCTTCTGTCATGATATCTTTATATGTTATGTTTCTTGTCCAATTAAATAAACTCGGATGCGTTAAGGCCTCTAATGGTGCCAACCAACACGGAACCCTAAGATAATATTTTTTCCTCATTTTTTCCCAGACCCCCATCAAAATCTTCCGAATATAATGTCCCATGAAGTACCTATGGGGGGTGTCTCTTTCTTGCCAGAGGGAGGCATGCCATCCCTGGGGGAGGTCATGTCCCTCTATAGCCAATAGGCGCCTTCTATTCAACATCACCCAATCTTTCACCCATGTCATGATTGCTGCGTTATAATATGCTTCCCAGTTGGGTACTCCGAAGCCTCCCAGTTCTCTGCGTTTTTGCAAAGTTTGGGCTTTAATTCGTGCTTTCTTGCCTTGCCATATAAACTGTGTCACTATTGTCTCCAAGGATTTAAAAAAAATTTTTGTCCAATTTAGTTGGTGCCGTTTGAAACAAAAACAAAAATTTTGGTAATACATATGTCTTGACTGTCGCAATCCTGCCCATCAGAGACAATTTTTTGCTACTCCAATTAGTCATATCTTTGGATACCTGTTGTAGCAATTTCATATAGTTATCTACCTTGATAGAGGAACATCTCTCCGTCAGCCAAATTCCCAAATATTGTACTTTGTGGGCCATGTTGATCCCTAACAGGCTTTGTACTTCCCTTTTCTGGTTCAGAGTCATATTTTTAATTAACAGTTTTGTCTTCTCTTTGTTTATACGTAGCCCCGCTATCCTGCCGTACTCCTCTATTTTACGTAAAAGTTGTATCCCAGATGCCATGGGGTCCTCCAGGATAAAAACAAGGTCATCGGCGAAAGCCTGGACCTTGAATTCCTGAGCTTTAGCTCGTAACCCTTTAATTTGTGTATCGCTTCTCACTATTCTAAGAAGGGGTTCTAATGTGAGGATAAACAGTAGGGGGGATAGCGGGCATCCTTGTCTTGTGCCTTTACCAATCACAATGTCACCCGCCTCTTCTCCGTTTACCAATATTGTCGCGGTTTGTCGTACATAAATTGCCCGAATTGCATTTAAGAAGCTTTCTCCAAACTTCATGTTTTCTAGTTGTGACAACATAAAATTCCAATTAACCCGATCAAAAGCCTTTTGTGCGTCAAGAAACATAAAGGCCACTTGTTTATCTGGCCGAGCTTCATAATATTCTAAGGCATCCAAAATAATTCTGACATTGTCTTTCAAATGCCTTGCCGGCAGGAAGCCGTTCTGATCAGGGTGTATAAATTTGTTAAGGAAAAATTTGAGTCTATCTGCCAATATAGCTGCAAAGATTTTATAATCCACATTCAAAAGTGAAATGGGCCTATAGTTTTTAATTTGGGTACGGTCAGCTCCAACTTTAGGCAAAAGGGTTATATAAGCCTCAGCCCATGATTTCGGTGCAATAGAATCCGTCAAGACAGCATTAAATATTGCTATCATCTCTTGTCCTAAAATTTCCAAAAAAGATTTATAGATTTCAACTGGCAAACCATCCATGCCCGGAGTTTTGTTGTTTCCCATTTTTTTAACTGCCTTTTCTAGTTCCTCTAATGTTATCTTTTGGTTCAGTACCCCTTTTGCTTCATTTGAAATCTTGGGTAGATTTGCATTATCTAAAAATTCCTTAATTTGGACCTCAGAAACTTCTTCCCTACTATATAGTTGCTGAAAAAAGCCTTGGATAATTTCCTGTTTCTCCCCCTTGGTTTCTACTAATTCCCCTTTACTATTCTGCAGTTGAGCTATACGTCTGCTCTCTCTTTCTTTTCGAAGTCTATAAGAGAGCCAGCGACCCGGTTTGTTGGCATGCTCAAAAAAGTTTTGCTTAATCCCCCTAAGTTTTCGAGCGACATCCTCCTGGTCTAAAAGAGAGATCCCATGCTTAATTCTAGCCATTTCTTCTTTTTTCCTATCGTCTAGTGGGTTCTGTTGCAAGACTTTTTCTACCACCTCCAGTTTAGTTACCCATTTTGCCCTCTCTCCAATAGATATTGGAGAATAGAATAGAATAGAATTCTTTGTTGGCCAAGGGTGATAGGACACACAAGGAATTTATGTAAATATCTCATTTTCAAGTTGGGTATTCACAAAGCAGAACAAATCTTTTGACATGTGGGCAGTACATATATGCGTGACTATACATACATGTACAGAGTTTTATGTCAGTTATGGTGATCTCTAGGTGATGTGTGCATATATTCATATACATACATCCACATGCATTCATACATGATTGTGTGTGAGCACATTTCCTCTGTTGTCTCCTTCTAGCGTTGTCTAGAAGGTCACGAACCTGATGCCAGTCACACATCTTGTGTTCCCTGTTTCCCGGGTTTTTTCTCCACTGAGGGATCTCCAGAATGCCAGCCGTGTCTAGCAGGTAAGCCAATTTCTGGGGCATCTCCATCAATAACTAGGTAACTATGGCTTCCTAAGGTGGGACTAGAACTCAATGTTTCCTGGTGGCTGGCCTAAAGTCCCCCAGCCAGTTTCATGCCTAAGGTGGGACTAGAACTCACAGTCTGTTGGTGATCAGCTCAAAGTCACCCAGCTATCTTTCATGCCTAAGGTGGGACTAGAACTCACCATCTCCTGGTGGTCAGCTGAAAGTCATCCAGCTGTCTTTCATGCTTAAGGTTTCTAGCTTGAGACATTAACCAGTAGACCAGACTTTTTCTTAAATCCAACTCTTATCATCTTGAACTCTTGGCTAAGATTTTCCCCAACACTATGTGATAGCTCTGTATTCCACAACAAAAAACTGACCACAGACTTTATGTAAATAGTGCAAACTTAACTTTCTGATCTGGGAACATCAAGGAGGGAAAGAGGAGGCAGATCCTTCCTGAATCAATGTGAGGGAAGTGTTGTGGCCCATCCAGAGTATGGCAGCAGATTCAGACAGTGAAGAGGTTGGGGAGGAACATGGCCAGTCCTGGAATCTGGGGAAGGCTCGGGCAAGGGCTGTATATGGGAGGTGGAGAGGGGGCCAGAGCCGTATGCCAGTTATCAGCTGCCTTCAGAGTCAGAGATCAGTGAGGCAGAGGAACAGCTGCAGCCTGTTCCCAGTGTGTGTATGCACAGAGTTGCTAGATGAAGAGAACAGCTAAGGAACAGGGGTCGACTTGGGAGTAAGGCCACAGGTGGACAATGAATGGCCCCTCCCAGAAGAAATAAAAGAGGAGCAAAAGAGGAGTGGAGTTTGCAGGAGACAATTAATTCGCTTAATTGGTCCGTGACTCTCTGAGACTCCCTACCACGTTTTACAGATATAGGCCGGGCGGCTCTCCAATCCAGATAAGTTCTGTGACTGTAAATCCTCCCTTGAAAGACTTTGCTGGATGTGAATGAGCAGAATTCACAGTCAATTAATAAAAGAGGCTTTTGTCCGGACAAGGAGGTTGATTCATGCTCTTGGGAAGCCTCGGTCAGAACAGGAAGGGTTGGATAAACTTTAGGTTCTTTTTCAGCTGTACGTTTCTAGGATTCAAAGCAACTTGGCCGGATCGATATTTAAGGCTTTGGGAAAGTGGAAAACAATGTCGGGAAGATTAAATGCGCTCCACTAGTATCTACGTTAATTCTCAATTGTCCTTCATAAGCCATTTAAAGAGCTTCTGGTTCTTAACTACCATGGACTCGGCCTGCTTGGTATTCTCCCGAAGCCTTGATAATCCTATCCTCGGGATATCACTAGCCTATCTTTGTGGGAATGAGAAGGGTGTTGCCAATTCATCACCACGACATTAGCGCTGGACCAACTTTGACAGGAGAATGAAACAGGGTAGACTCAAAGCCTTTTGTTGGTTTTTCTCTTCCTTTCTTTTCTTTTTCTTTTTTTTCAAAAAAAGAAACAATTGCTTTTAAGAATTATGGAAGCGTAGAACATTATTAGAGATGATTAATTGGCTGTAATGGCTCAGAAAATTACGAGGGAAGACAATCAGCGAGCACCCCAGGCCTCTCTTTGTTTTCGCACAGTTTCTCCTGCCATAAAATTGGGTTGGAAAGGAATCAAGCCTTTGGAAGAAGAGGAAAAAAAAGAAGAACAAAAATTCATACCGGGATCCCTCTTAGCTGTTTCTCTGAAAATGGGATAAACCTGAAGAAAAGCAGTGAAAATAATCGGAATGCCCTCCTCCCTCCCCAAACCCTTAGGAGAAAAATAGGGGGAAAAAATGTTTCTTTTCCTTCTAAGACTTTTATTTTTAAAAGTCCAAGGTAGACCAACAATTTGGTTTAAATCAATGAGTTTCCTGTGGGATCTATCGATTCCAGGTTGTTACACATCGTAGACGTAATTGTGCAGATTTGAGGGGGGAGGGGGGCAAAATGCAGATATCAATCGGCCATTACTTTCTTCATGGATGTTTTCAACTTTCTTTGGGGTAACCTGCAACCTTGTGTTCCTTGATGTTTCCTATCAAAGTGGTCTAAACCAGGGACCCTAACCTTTCAGACATAATTTTAAATCCCATGGACCACTAATATGAATTAGTGATGGGATGGGGTCCTTCAGGCACTTAGCTTGGCCACCTGTTAGCCGAGAGAAGTGCCCGGGATCAATCCTAGGTTTGCTGTCAGGTTGCAGGTAAAAATCTCAAATATGGCCAAGAATGAATGTTTGTCTTGTAGCTGGCCCGGGCGCTAGATCGGCCCCCTGAGAACTCTGTCTTTTGAGGAGCCCGACCTGCTGAGGACTCGGAAAGTCCTCGACTTACGACCTGGCGGCTAGCAACAAGCCAGGCGGCGCCCTGATTGGCTGGGCCGCAGCGTCGCTTGTTGATAGCCGCTAGGGGTGCGCTCATTGGCTATCCCTGCTTGACAGCTCCGTTTAAATAGCTGTCAAGCAGGGAGGGTGCTGAATCGCCTGTAAATAGTTATCTTTGAATAAACTTCTTGTCTGATAGTCCTGGCTCCCGTCTCGTCCTTCCATCAATCTTTAAAACGACTGAACTTTGAAGAAGCACCTGGAGTCCCAGGGAGGGTGGGAAGGGCTGGAGCTACTAAACAGGCAGCCAAGCTGTGCCTGAAGGACCCCATCCCATCAGCGAGTGGGAGTAATGGCTCCGGTCACCATATCCAGACCAGGGGCACATAGTTTGAGGATCCCTGATTTAGTGCAATATAAAAAATGCAAAGATTTTTCTGCAGATCATCAAAATTTTCCCATGGACCACCGGTTGGTGACCACTAGTCTAACCAGTCTGATCTTGCTTAGCTTCCAAATCCAGACAAAATCACCCAGGTCCAATGTTTAGAGCTTCTTGTGAACAGCATGCCCATCTCTTGTTTAAGACCTGCTGTTCCATTGGAAACTGGAGCATACGCTGAGTAATTCAGATGCTTCCCACTGAGCCTGGTAACTGGACCCCTATGCCTGCAATAAGAATCCTCTTAATTAAATTATGAAGTTCTCCTGTGTGTTGGGTGTCTTGATATCAAAAGGTAAAAGGCCAAGTAGAATAACAGATCGCCAATGAAACATTGTTGAGCAGTCAGACAAGCCAACCTGAACCCATTGGTAGCCTCACATGGCAATTAGGACATGCATTCAGTTTCGCAGCTACTGAGATTGTTGGCCAAGCAGGTACAAAGATAGACAGGGAAATGACTGAAGCTGGAGAAATGGGCCCCTTGTCAGTCAACAGGAGTGACAGTTGACCACCAGCTCATCAGGTACTTAGGAGCCAAAGGCTTGGCAGGACAAGGAAACAACAACCAATCACTGACTATCAACACACCAATCAACCATAGGGAGGCACCACATAAATACAATTCATAGAATAACCCAAATATTCTGGTGGAGAGAAATTCCCTGAGGATGGGAACAAATCCTAAAGCTCAGAAGAGTAAACCTCTGGTCCTGGTGACCCACCCAGATTGGATCTCGAAAGGTTTTTGGACTACATTCAGTACTGATTTATAACATGGCTCAGTGGCTAAGACCCTGAGCTTGTCGATCAGAAAGGTCAGCAGTTCAACAGTTCGAAGCTGCATAATGGAGTGAGCTCCCATGACTTGTCCCAGCTTCTGCCAACCTAGCAGTTCGAAAGCACATAAAAAATGCAAGTAGAAAAATAGGAACCACCTTTGTTGGGAAAGTAACAGCATTCTGTGCCCCTTTGGTATTGATTCATGCTGGCCACTTGAGATGTCTTCAGACAGTGCTGGCTCTTTGGCTTTGAAACGGAGATGAGTACCCTACTCCTTTCATCTCCTAATCCTCCCTTCTCTGCCTTCTCCTTTCCTCCTCTCCTTCTTTTCTTCTTCCCTTCCCTCTCCCCCACTCCTCCTCTCTCCTTCTTCTTACCCTCTCTCCTACTCTTACTTCCCCTCCCTTACTTCCTCTGCTTTACCCTTTCTTAAGTTGCTTTCCCGAGTGAGTTCCTATCAGCACTAATCAATGCTTATCAATATTAATAATGTCTTTGTCTTTATTGATTGTGCCAACTGCATTACCGTCACGCTGTTACCATAGTAATGCACATCCCGATCTCTTCAACTTATGTGTTTGCTTCTGCAGGGCATTATTGTCCTAATTTTGGGATCATTCAGCCAATCCCTTGTCCCCCTGGCTCTTGGGCTGATGCGCCCAGACAAATCGAGTGCCGGAGCGATAACAAAACATCTTGCTGTCCAGACAACATGGCTGAGATGTTGTTTGCTTGGAAATCTCTTCGTTCTGTTGGGGATCTACAAAGCCAGCTCTGCCCTTCAGGTTGAACCTTTGTATTTGTTTGCCTTTGGCTGATTTGTTTTACCCGCTCATTGTTTGGGGACTCAAAATCTCCTTTGACGTCACAGAGGAAGTGAAATTCAGGCCGAATTAATTTAATTTTGGAAGCAGTTTGTCAAAACAATTGACGTTTGTTAGGTTCACTTGAGGAAGAACCTAAAGCACGCATGCCCCAAAGCCCGGCAAGCACAGCCATGCCTGTTTATCTTCCGGGTTTCTGGTGCACATGCAAGAGTGATGATCAACTGTCCTTCATGCGCATGGCAGTGCCGAAAACCGCCGTGCACATGCACACCAGCCAGCTGATTGTCGGGTGTGCATGCATGCCAGGATTCGGAAGTTTGGCTTTTCCAGAGAGTGATCCCTTCGCACGCGGAGCAGTGCCAAAAACCAGCCTGTGTGGTATACAACCCGCAAGTTTGGCTTTTTCAGAGTGCAGTCCTGACGAGCACGCCCACTTGTGCATTGTTTCCACACAACCTTTTTTGGCACTCGGTGCTGAAAAAGTTAGCTGTCACTGATCTAGGCGGTGTTGAACAAACCGTGGAAGCCATTCCAACTCCAAGTCCATCTGACACTATTACTATGACCAACTATTCTATCGAACGTTTAATACAAATGGCTTACTCTTTTGGTCTTCATATTTGTATACATCCAGAAATTAAGGTATCAATTTATTTCAAGGTTCAGATTCAGATCCAGCACTTGCATCAGACATACTTTGGGTTTTCTTACCCTGCATCTTAACCCAAAATAGACACTACTTACTATGGCTGTTGTCCCCTATTTCTATGTCCATGTGACCCCGACTGATTAGCTATTTCACAATCAAATCACTTAAAAGCATTGCAATTGTTTTTGTGACACATGAAAAATGTTGTCAGTTACTCTTTTCCTCTCTTAATATCATGTGTGACCCTAATAGATTGGGACTATTTGTGTTACAATATACTGTGCAGGCCCATTGTGAAACTGATTCATTCATTTCAAGTGAAAGTTGGGTTAATGCAGTAATGGCACTCATTGTACAGTGACCTGCTGACCACAGGGGGTCTATGTCCATTTGTAATGGCCAACTCGCCATGGCCAACTCACCGCCACCAACTTGCCATGGCCAACTCACCACAGCCAATTCACCATGGCCAACTCATCACGGTCAATTCACCTTGGCCAACTCATCACGGCCAACTTACCATGGCCAACTTGCCATGGTCAACTTGCTGCAGGATAACTTGCCACGGCCATCTCACCACAGAGCAACTCAATGCAGGACAAGAATTACACTAATATGAAAGAAATGGCGGAATAGAATCATTAAAGAAATGATACAAAAGGAGGGAGAGAATGAAATATGAATGGCAAAGATTGAAATACTTGAGTGTGCAGAGATGGATAGGTTGACCATGGAACTGAAGGATAGAGAAGAATCAGATTACTATAAAGTGTGGAACAGATGGTATAAATGGTGGGATGTTAGATGTGAGATACTAATATAAGAACTAAGTATTATTTATGACAAATATGATAACTCTGTATAAATCTGTAAATATTAATACATTTTAAGAGATTATACAATATAGAATGTATTAAAGAATATAGGAATAGAGCTTATGTAAATACAAATAATATCAATCATGCTGATAGGGACTCACTGTAATGAGTGGAAATTGTTTTTAATAATTAAAAAAAGCTGGTAAAATTATTTTTTTTAAAAAGAAACTGGCCAAAAAAAAAAAAAAGATGAATCTCATCTTGCAGGTTATTTCCATAGTCCTGGACTGACCACAGCTCCATGCCCCAAGGGAAGTTTTGAGCCCAGAGACAAATTCCTGAAGCTCACCAACAGATCCTCATACTTTCCAGGTGTGTATCTGTCTTTTGTACAATGGGGGAAACTGATGCTAAATCAGACTGAAAATTAGGTTCTCCCACAAAGGGAGACAGTTGTGGTGCTTATTTAGCAATAGCAATAGCAGTTAGACTTATATACCGCTTCATAGGGCTTTCAGCCCTCTCTAAGCAGTTTACAGAGTCAGCATATCGCCCCCACAGTCTGGGTCCTCATTTCACCCACCTCGGAAAGATGGAAGGCTGAGTCAACCTTGAGCCGGTGAGATTAGAACCGCTGAACTGCAGATAACAGTCAGCTGAAGTGGAACCCTAACCATTGCGCCATATCAGCTCTTACTCACAATTACTATTGTGTGGCATAAAGTAAGCAAGTTAGACACCAAGGAAAATTCCTAGACATTTGTATGGGAAGGCTGTTGAGAATTATTCGTGCATGTGTGTTAGTGGTGGGTTCTGGATTGCGTTCCAACCGGTACGGTTGGAACAGCCCCGGCATCACCCACATTCACGGAGCGGGCATGCATCGTACTTGCCTGCAACGCTTCCGCAAGCCTCTGCGACGCTCTAGCTGCTCAGCGGAGCATTGCGAAGGTGCCACATGCGCCATGCCCGTGCGCGGAAGCGGCAAAAGCTTAAAGCACAGGAAAAGAGCTTGGGTGGGCCTGTGGGTCCTCCGGAGCACTGTACCGGAACAGTACCCGGTGTTCCGGGCAGGATCCGGTACGCCCGTACCGGGTCGTACCTCCTGCAACCCACCACTGGTGTGTGTGTGTGTGTGTTTGTTTGTATCTATACACACATATCATAATATTTAAATGCCTTTGAGTTGGCTCTTATATGCGTAGAATCATAAAGATGTTTGTAGAGAGAATTGGGTGATGGATTTCTTGAAAGTCACTGGTATTTTACAAAGAAATTCAAAAGTAGATTTCATGCAAACAGGTAGAACTTGGTAGATAGTACAACCAAGTTCATTTAAGTACAATGACAATAAAGATTATACTTATACTTATAGTAACAGTAACTGTGAGAGGGATCTTGCAGACTTAGTGGACAGCCAATTAAATGCGAGCAACAGTGGCAGCAGGAGTCAAAAAAGCCAATGCAAATCCTAAATTGCATTAACAGAGGGATGCAATCAAGATCAAGGGAAGTACTAATACCATTCTATAAAGCCTTAGTAAGACCACACCTAGAGTACTGCATCCAGTTTTGGTCACCACACTATAAAAAAGATGTTGAGACTCTAGAAAGAGTGCAGAGAAGAGCAACCAGGACGATGAGGGGACTGGAGGCTAAAACATACGATGAATGGTTGCAGGAATTGGGCATGGCTAGTCTAGTGAAGACAAGGACCAGAGGAGACATGATAGCAGTCTTCCAGTGTTTGATGGGCTGCCCCAGAGAGGAAGGGGTCAAGCTATTTTCCAAGGCACCTGAAGGCTGGACAAAGAATAATGAATGCATCTGATCAAGGCGAGATTCAACCTAGAAATAAAGATAAATTTTCTGACAGTGAGAACAATCAACCAACTGACCAGTTTGCCTTCAGAGGTTGTGGGAGCTTCATCACTTGAGACTTTCAAGAAGAGACTGGACAGCCATCTGTTAGAAATGATGTAGGGTCTCCTGATTGGGTCAGGGGGAGGTTGGACTAGGTGATCTAAAGGTCCCTTCCAACTCTGTTATTATGTTAAAGATAACTCAAAACATCCAAAGTCTGATAGAACAAATTGTGTTGGATAATTGGCTTCTGCTTCAGAAGAACCCAAGCAGGATAGAAAGTCAATCTTCGGGTTGGGGGAATCCCACATTTTCAGCAGAAGGGTTAAACCCTCTTCTTAAAACCTAAGTGTCATTAGAACTAGACATAGATATAATGCAACTTAGTAATTGTTAAGTTCTTACCCAATGTGATTTCTTTAAAAATGTATTCTGGACATCTCTTATTAGTTGGGTCGATCCTTTCTCAGTTAGTAAATTGCTGTCCAGATTTCATATATAACTAGCTGATAACTCGGCGTTGTCCGGGTATTTATTTATAGGGGGAAATTGTCCAGACCAAACATAATTTCTAATGTTGGATTTCCCCTCTTACCAAAGGAGTACCGTGAAGCCATTACCATGGCAACTCCACTGAGCTGCACAGTAGAATCCATTTTACGACAGTACAGTAGAAGCCATTTTAAGGCACAACAGGCTGTATCTTAACAGAACACACACACCGAGGGCTTTTAGGGGTGTTTTACCCCCCACAGTATTTGTTTTCAGGGAGTAAGTCATCTGTGTACCAAGTTTAGTTGAAATTGCTCAAGGCGTTCCAGAGTTATGCTGGAACACACACACACACACACACACACACACACACACACACACACACACAGAGCCATTTTTATATAGATAGATAGTTCCTTTCTGGTTTTATTGGCAAGATGTATGTTTTAGCAGACTCGTTAAGAACGTTCTTCATCTTTTTCGTATGTAGGCATTGACTATTAGCAATGTCAGGTAAGCCTTATCATGAATGGGATACCTGTCACCAGAAGATGCATGAGAGCAAAAGCTGCCCTGAGGTTAACAGATATGGATTTGAAGTTTCCATCTTAAAAAACCTGGAAAATAGAGACCTTTCTTGGGTGGTGAGGTGCCAGTTCCATTTCAAACTTCAGTGTTGGAAGGAATTGCAGCATATTTTGAATTGGTTCAAACACAGAGCATATTTTTGCCTTCCAGGAGGAATTGTGAATCGTCTTTTCACAATCATAATATCATTTGGAAAACATTTATTTATTGTTTATTTGTTTGTTTGTTTGTCAAACACGTCCGAGATAACAGGTATAAGTATAAACATGGACATGAGCGAAGGAAATGAATACAGATAAATGAGGACAATAGGACAGGGATGGTAGCCACTCTGGTGCGCTTATCCGTGACCCCTTAAAAACCTCTTAGGAATGGGGTGAGATCAGGGCCGGATTTAGATGAAAAGAGGCCCTAGGCTATTCCACTTATGAGGCCCTTTCACCTCCCATTTTTAAGTTTGTAAATTACATGAGAGACAATAAAATACATCATTACTGTGATATATATCAATATATATCAATATATATAGCTGGCCTCCCGATGGAGGGCGGCTCTGCTCTGAGGCAAAGGCAGCGAGGCCAGCCGCCTCCTCTGCTGCGCTCAGCTGCCCGGCTCGGCCCCCTCACCCTCACCTGCCTGGCCGCTGGTGGGCTCCGCGTCGACGGGGCGGCTACTGGGAGCAGCCGCGCCTCTCGCCTGACTGCCGGTGCCGGGAACGTGGGCGGGCTCCCCAACTGCCGCGGTGCTGGAACGATCTTAACCAATACATTTTTATGTTTGTTTATTAGTCATATGTGTAGAATTTCTCCTTCTTTTCGGTTCAGTGTTTTAGTGTTCACTGTTTTTAGAATAGTGAAATTTTAATTTTGCTAACAATTTGAATGTAGGCCCCTCTTGATCTTGAGGCCCTAGGTTGAAGCCTAGTTAGCCTACAGGAAAATCCGGCCCTGGGTGAGATCCACAGTAGATAGTTTGAGATTGAAGCTGTGGGGGTTTGAGTCTATAACAGCGGAGTCAGGTAGTGCATTCCATGCGTTGACCACTCGGTTGCTGAAGTCGTATTTTCTGCAATCGAGTTTGCAGGTGTTTTCCTTGAGTTTGTATAGTGCCCATGTATTATTGTGGCTGAAACTGAAGTAATCATTGACAGGTAGGACATATCAGACAATTTGCCATTAGTTCTGAAGTTGGTTTCTAGCAAGTAACCCCTTACAAGGTTGTTTTTTTTAAATGGACATTTTCCCCCCATCACTGAAATTCAGATTAACCGATCTCCTCCCCGAAAGAGATCAAATAATTACAGGGAAAGCAAAGCAATGTGTGAATATTTTCCATACGGTTTTCATTTGCAGCTCCTGAAAATGTAGAAAACGTCAGAACTTGCCGTATCTGTTGTTAACTTTAAAAATAAACAAATTGCAGCTACATATGTTCTTTAAGCCTTCCGAATCCCTACCCCCCTCCTTTTTCTTCCTCCTCTTAATTTACCTTCTGGATTAATCGTCATTATTTTTAGAGCAATGTTTTTAGACCTGGTGCTGTAATGAGCGTGGAAATCTATTCGAAGTGAGTGATTTTTTTGAAAATGAACAACTAATGGGGCACAAACTCAATTTTAAAAAAAGAATATCCGAGGGTGGCACGCATCACCACTTGCTCCTGCTTCATTTCTTTGGATAATTGTTATTTGTCTTTAATTATGCCCCTTCCCCCAGCACATTTGGGAGTGGAATAAAAATATGACTGTTTTTCTAGTGAAGCAAATCATATTTATATATAGCAAGGATGCTTTGTGGACTTCAGCCTGCCAACCAATTCTTGCACAGCCCATCAGCTTCAGAGCTGAATGAGGGGAGATAGGGGTGAAGCTGAAAGATCTGGCTGAAATAATTTTGTGGGGGAAATTGTTCATGTAAATTTAACCAACAGCCTTAGCGTCCATTAAAGAGCAGTGGTGGGATTCAAATTATTTTGCTACGGATTCTGTGGGTGTGGCTTAGTGGGCGTGGCTCGGTGGCAGTAGCAGGGGAAGGATACTGCAAAATCTCCATTCCCTCCCCACTCCAGGGGAAGGTTACTGCAAAATCCCCATTCCCTTCCCACTCCAGGGGAAGGATACTGCAAAATTTCTATTCCCTCCCCACTCCAGGGGAAGGTTACTGCAAAATCCCCATTCCCTCCCCACTCCAGGGGAAGGATACTGCAAAATCCTTTGGAGCTGCTATCAGCCTCTGACAGCAAGGGGCCCTATGAGTCAGGCCTGGAGGAGGCGGAGGGCCCTGGACAGGGTTCTGACTCCGAGCAGGGCTCAGAGAGACTAGTTGGTCCCCAGATAATGACTGAGCCTTGGATCAGTGAGAGAGGCTGACACAGAAACCTCCTGTGAGTTGTTTCGTGATGCACGCAGGGAGAAGGACTGACTGACGTAAGGAACAATTGAGGAGATGATAATGAGCAGCTGTTGCTCATTAGGATCTCCTCCTGTGGATAAAAGACTGATGGTGCCACACCCTGGTTGCAGAAGTCAACGTTCCGTTTCTGTCTAGTCAACGTTCTCCGTTCGTGTGCAACCATCGAGAAAAGCACTTGGATAAGTGACTTGATTTATATAATCCTGTTTTCCATCGTGAAAAGCACTTGGATAAGTGACTTGATTGATATAATCCTGTTTTGGAGCAGTTTATGAGCAGTTTGTGAGTTTTGCCAGAGCATTTATCTGTGTTTATTTTGGGCTCTCAGCCAGCAAGAGCCGGGACTGATAAAAACATTCCTTTGAACGTTCTGTTTGGCTTTCGTTTCTGTACGGACAAAGTGGGGGTCAGAACATATATATATGGGTGATGGTGTTAACTTGGTTAGAACTGACTTGGATTTGATTACCTTTGTATCATTGTCATTTAGGGCTGGTTATCACGTAGTTTCTTAGATAGAGATAAAAGTTTTTCACCAAACAAACTGAATCTCTGTTTGTATGCAATGGGAACGCCGGAACGTGACAGCTGTGACTGTTATTCCTTTTGATCTAATTGTTTTCTGGATCTCTTTCAAGGCTTCATCCAACTCTGCTTTCCACCATTACTCCATGCCTCAAATGTCCCCATAGCCTCTGCAGACCATTTTTCATAGCTCTGGAGGTGACAACTTTTGCACTGCAAGCACATGTCAATAAATCAAGAGAACTGCATCTCTCGCTCGTGCAGAATAGAATAAAATTATTTATTGGCCAAGTGTGATTGGACACACAAGGAATTTGTCTTTGGTGCAGATGCTCTCAGTGTACCTAAAGAATAACAAAATAGAATACATTCATCAAGAATCATAAGATACAACATTTAGTGATAGTCATAGGTTACTAAAAAGCTATCAAGTTATACTAGGAAACAAATAAAACAATATAAATTTTAAAGATATAAGCAACATGGTTATAGTCATAAGTGGAAAGAGATAGGTACTAGTGTTGTGGGAATTATTTGTTTAGCAGAGTGATGGCATTCAGGAAAAACAGTCCTTGTGTCTAGTTGTCTTGGTGTGCAGTGCTCTATAGCGTCGTTTTGAGGGTAGGAGTTGAAACAATTTACGTCCAGGATGTGAGGGGTCTCTAGATATTTTCACAGCCCTCTTTTTGACTCGTGCAGTGTACAGGTCCTCAATGGAAGATATGTCGGTAGCAATTGTTATTTCTGCAGTTCTAATTATCCTCTGAAGTCTCCGTCTGTCTTGTTGGGTTGCAGAGCTAAACCAGACAGTTATGGAGGTGCAGATGAGAGACTCAATCATTCCTCTGTAGAACAGAATCAGCAGCTCTTCGGGCATTTTGAGCTTCCTGAGTTGGTGCAGAAAGAACATTCTTTGTGGTGCTTTTTTGATGACACTTTTGATGTTAGATGACCATTTTAAGTCTTGACCTTGATCTTAGACCGGGGGGAGGGAGGGATAGTAGGAAAGACAAGATGGAGAGGAGAAAGGAGAGGAATAGGAAAAAGGGAAGGGTAGAAGAAGGGGGGAAGGTTAAAAAAGGAGGAAGAGAAAGGAGAGAAGGGAAGGGAGAGGTGGAAAGGTGAGAAGAAAGAGAAGAAAGTGGGATAGGAAGGAGAGAGGAAAGAAGGCAGGGAAGCAAGGAGGGCAAGAGGGAGGGAAGGAAGGAGAGAAGGAGAGTAGATAGGAAGGAGGGAAGGAGGGAAGAAAGGAGGGAACTTAAGAGAAGAGAAGGAAGGAGGGAAGGAGGAAAGGAGGGAGGGAAGATATGAGAGAAGGAGGGGGGAAGAAGAGAGGAAAGAGAGAGGGAAGGAAAGGTAGGATAGGAAAAGAAAGGAGGGAAGGAAGGAGGGAAGGAGAGAAGGAGGGAGGGAAGGAAGGGGAGTGGGAAAGAAGAAACAAGGGAAGGAAAGAGGGAGGGAGGGGAGAAGATATCTAACCTCTGATGTCTATAAGGATTTTGATATTATGGGAATGTCTTGAAACGCAGTCAAATGTAAAGCGAAACAGTGAATGTTGTATTGTTTTTTACCAGTTATTGGTTGTTGTATTTTTCTTTTACTAATACAATTTTTTAAAAAAAGATATAATAGAACCTAGAAACCTGAAGGTCTCTACTGTTGATACTGGGTTGTCTAGTATTGTAAGAGGTGGCAGTATAGGAAGGTTTCTCCTAAAATCTACCACTATTTCTACGGGAAGGTAGATATGACATCACGTCTTCTGGTTCTTCTGTTGTCTAGGAAGCCTTGTCTCCTGCTGCACTTTGCAATAAGCATGACTCTCCAAACAGTGCCCAGAATTCCCTCCAGGTTTTGCTAAAATAAGGAGCAGAAGTGTGGGAGAAGCTGTGCTGGGGTAACGATCACAAATGTTTTTACATGCAGAAATGTCCTGTTTTCTGCCTTCTTCAATTCTGATTTAAAATATCATGCAGCTGTTTATAGAAATCTCCCCCTTTTTTGGGGGGGGATCGGCAATCCCAAAGAGCCCCTACCTGTCACAGGAACTGTATTCACGAGGAAGACAGAATACAAATACTTTAGTGTACATGATGTTATTAAAAAGAAATCTTTCTCTGGGTTTGGGGATCGCTGGAGCTTTCAATTTGACAAATCTAGAGAGGACAAGGCTGGGAAAAATGGATCGATGGTTTGATATTGAGTAAGGCAGCTTCTTATATTATCCGATACAAATGTGCAGCCCAGATGAAGCTGCCTCTTGTCGATGTTCAGACAACGGAGTGGATTTGGGAGAAGGGAAATATTCTGACCCCGGCTTCCTCAAAAAACATGAGGCAGAGTCCAGATATATTATTATAGCTTTTAAACGTATCTGTTCAGTGTGTGTGTGTGTGTGTGTGTGTGTGTGTGTGTGTGTGTGGTGGGTTTCAAAAATATTTAGAACCTCTTCTGTAGGTGTGGCCTGCTTTGTGGGGGTGGCTTGCCGGCCATGTGACTGGGTGGGAGTGCCTTGCCAGCCATGTGACTGGGTGGGCATGGCCAACTTGTAAAATGTAGTGAAACTCACTTAACAACGCTCTTGCTTAGCAACCAAAATGTTGGCTCAGAAACTCTGGCATTTGAAGCACGCAAGTCTTAAAGCTGTCAAGTTACAAGACCCTTTTGCACCCCTAACCCTTTATGGAAAAAACCTCAGGGGTATTCAAACTTGATAGCTTTAAGACTTGTGGACTTCAACTCCCAGAAATCCTCTTCTCGCTCTTCATCTTGATGATGTGTGGATGGACAGGAGGAGGGAGCTGGAACCGGTTCTAAACAGCACTGTAGATTTGTGGAACCTCTTCTATAGAAGAGGTTAGAAATGACAGGAACCCATCCCTGGTGTATGTGTATGTGTGCATGTGTGTATGAAGGTATGTATGTATACAATATATGTATGTTTGTATATGTATATGTATATAAAGTATATACATATATAGGTGGTGCATAAGATATGTCTGTCTATCTATTTATTTATCATCCTCCTTCCTTCCTTCCTTCCTTCCTTTTCTATCATCTATCTACCTTCTACCTATCTACTCTGTCTGTCTGTCAATCTGTCCATCTGTCCATCCATCCATCTATCCATCTACCTACTTAGCTCCTCTGCCTGCCTGCCTGCCTGCCTGCCTGCCTGCCTGCCTGCCTGCCTGCCTGCCTGCCTGCCTGCCTACCTACCTACCTACCTACCTACCTACCTACCTACCTACCTACCTACCTACCTACCTATCTATCTATCTATCTATCTATCTATCTATCTATCTATCTATCTATCTACTATCTATCATAGATCTATCATGCACACATGGATGCACGCACATATAACACATATAGATCTTATTTATCACCTGTGAAAGCCTTAGCCTATTGGCAGTGACTGCTGGTGAATTTCTCCCATCTAAAAACCTAGGCAGAGATCAGTAGATAGTCAGATCATATTTATGTTCTGCTGGTCTCTTTTTTTTCCTCTCCTACCCCTTTGATATTCCACCCAGAGCTCAAACTGTGTCTGAAGTGTCCGGTTGGATATTTTTGCCCTAATGGAATGAGTTTTCCAAATCCATGCCCAGTGGGGACTTATAATCCTCTCCAGGGACAAGATGAATCCACAGACTGCAGAGCCTGCCCTGCTGGTAACGCCTGCACCCAAACTGGTTTGGCTCATCCAGATTCGGAATGTATGGTGGGGTGAGTATGTTACTCCTCTCTGAAGTTACCATCTTTTAGGGGAATCTAAGTGGCCATGTTCATGGCACCAGTTGGTGTGGGTTTCTTGCATGCCTGGTGTTGTGGCCCAGCAGGAGCCGTTGGAGCTGCCGATGGACTCCGATAGCGAGGAACCCTATGAGTTGGCTATGGAAGATGTGGAGGACCCTGGGCAGGGTTCAGACTCAGAGCAGGGACCAGAGAGGCTGGTTGGCCACCAGGAGGCGCCTGAGGCATGGAGCAGTGGGGAAGATCAAAGGGAGTTTGTCCCTGATGCCAGGCAACGTAGGGCGGAGAAACGGAGGCAGCAGTTACGGAGACAGACTCATAAGAGATAATCAAGCCCAGGTGGTTATGGCTTGGCTCCTCCCAGGAGAGTATATAAGAAGAGATTTTGGGAGGAGTCATTTTGCAGGACACCACCGTTTGTAACAATCTGGAGAAACTCTTGTCTGCATTGTCTGTTAGAGTCTGGGTTGCTGCCAAGTTCTTGCCTGTGAGTCCTGTTTTGGGCTTTCAGCCAACAGGATTGTAATTGATGTAAATAAAGCGTGGCAAACTACTAAGCCTGTGTCGGCGTTAATCACCGGACAGAGGGGGGTCAGAACACATGGCATTTGGCAAAAAGAGCATCGGTCTTTAGAGGAATAACAAACGTTTTCTGGGTGCATCGTGCTCTATTTGCAAGGACATGCCATGTGATGTATAGATGTGAAGCACTGAGTCTGTTTATGTGTTTTGCTGATAATTGAAATTCATATTGTTTTTTATTCCTTCTCTTAAATCGCTTTAAAAGGTTAATCTCTCTCTCTCGCTCTCTCCCTCCCTCCCTCTCTATCCTTCCCTCCCCCCAAAAAGGTTCTGATTTCATATGGCTGAAGGATGATATGTCAATTAGGGGAGGAGAATAGAATACAGCTCAGTGAAATTTGCACAGCACTAGAACCTGATTCCTCGATTAACCCAGTTTCTGACATTGTATTATGTAGTGAACCAGCAATCAGCAAATCAGGGTGCATTCACATAACAAGCTAAGCTGTCAAGATGAAAACTAGCCAAGCTTAGTGTGTGGTGTGACACAAATAGCAATAGCAACAGCATTTAGACTTATATACTGCTTCGCAGTGCTTCACAGCCCTCTCTTTACAGAGCCAGCCTATTGCCCCCAACAGTCTGGGTCCTCATTTTACCCACCTCGGGAGGATGGAAGGCTGAGTCACCCAGCTGGCTTTCCTGCCTAAGGCGGGACTAGAACTCACAGTCTCCTAGTTTCTAGACCAGCAAGTTAACCGCTACATTCAATTATTGTTAAACTGATTGTGCATAGGACTGCCTGTACTCTTATTTCAAGAGGCAGAGAGCAAGTCCATGGATTCCACTATGATCTTAGTATCCATTCATCTGAAGCGCCTTTAGAGAAAACCAAGATAATTCTACCAATAGAAGAGAACATTTGAAGCTCATGGTTGACTGTAGAGTCCTTGATGCTTTCTGAGTGGGGTTATTTACGTACTTGCAGACAATTCATGACCCAATTATATAATATCGTTAGTGCCAATTGTAGACTGGTGATAACAATAGCAATAGCACTTAGATTTATATACTGCTTCATAATGCTTTAAGAGCCCTCTCTAAGTGGTTTACAGAGTCAGCCTCTTTCCCCCAACACTCTGGGTCCTCATTTTACCCACCTCGGAAGGATGGGAGGCTGAGTCAACTTTGAGCTAGTCAGGATTGAACTTCCTAACTGTGGGGAGAGTTAGCCTGCAATACGGCACTCTGATCACTGCACCAACACGGCTTCTTTCCTTCTCCTTGTTTTCCTTCCTTCCTTTTTTCCTTCCTCCCTTCCTCCTTCCCTCCTTTCCTTCCTTCCCTCCTTTCCTTCCTTCCCTCCTTTCCTTCCTTCCCTCCTTTCCTTCCTTCCCTCCCTCCTTCCTTCTTTCCTTCCTTCCTTTCCTTCCTTCCCTCCTTCCTTCCTTCCTTCCTTCCTTCCTTTCCTTCCTCCCTTCCTCCTTCCCTCCTTTCCTTCTTTCCCTCCTTTCTTTCCTTCCTTCCTTCCTTCCTTCCTTCCTTCCCAAGGAATAGCACTTAGACTTATATACTGCTTCATAGTGCTTTACAGCTCCCTCTAAGCAGTTTATAGAATCAGCATATTTTCCCCCAACAATCTGGGTCCTCATTTTACTCACCTGGAAAGGATGGAAGGCTGAGACAGCCTTGAGCTGGTGAGAATCAAACTGCTGTCAGTCAGCAGAATTAGCCTGCAGTACTGCAGTCTAACCATTGCGCCACCGCAGCTCTTAATAATAATGGTGACAACAACTCCATTACTTCCATAAAGTCATAGCAAGGAATCCTTTCTTAGTGAAAAAGCACAGTGGTTTAAGCAGTAGAAGTAATTTATGACATACATTTTTTTTTTGCATTAGGTATGTTTGTCCAACTGGTTCTGCCAGCCCACATTCCCCCAACAATGCTTGTCCCCCTGGAACATTCAGCAACCGTTCGGATCTCTTTGATAAATCCCAGTGTGAAACATGCCCAGGGAGATTGGTCTGTTCAAGAGGTATGTTGCTCCAGATGTATTTTTTCTTTTATTTTTCAGTATGTGTTATTTTGACAAAATGAATACAATTTCCACTGCTGGAGTCCTGGAGTATCCTAGACTGATGTACCAACAAACCACCAGAGCTTTAGAATGATTCTGAATTGCATGCTTAGACTAAGAGTAGAGAACTTCTAGGAATCAAGATCCGGCATGGAAATTTGTCAAAGTTTGCTGCAGAAATCAAATCCAGAAAGCACACACACAGGTAACTGATTCAGCAGGAGTCATTAACTTCTCTTTATATACGTACGAACACATGAGACATGTACACAATACCAAGAGGGGTTCTTCCAACGTGGTAGAGAGGAGAGAACAGTTTCCAGAGCTCAGACCAGTACTTAGTTTTAGCACAGACTCAGAGCTACAGAGCTAAGCCATGCCCAGGCTTCAAAGTGTTTCCACTCCTATTGCCTGACCTTGTTACTGAGCCCTATTCCAGTTCATGAATATATCTACTCTGACAAAATTATCCCAAAAGATGTAATGGTAGGTGGAACTAAAATCAAAAGGAACATGGCCACAGTACAAGTACTATGCACATGTACTCTGATTCACTTTTCAGAGATATAAGGAAAGCCTCCACGAGAAACTTTGATGGGTAGGCCAAAGATTTCCCATCCTGGTTTAGACAGAAACTATATGGACATGATTCAAATACAACCTCCCAAGGAAACAAAGCTGATCTTTATCTTTGTCCAATGTGGTAACCTCCATGCAGTAAATATTGGAATTACAAAAGCAGAGTTTCTAGCCAACACAACATATTTGTCTTGCTGGATTTAAATAAGATTCTAATAATTTATTAGATTATTATTCTTTTCAAAGGCTCAGGAGGAAAACAAAGACCACCTGTCCCATGCCCAATGGGACATTACTGCCCTCCAGGGACCAAACACCCAACACAATACAAGTGTGCTCCTGGGACGTGGAGCAACAGGACAGGTCTGGCCACAGAAAAAGAGTGTGTCCCATGTCCACCAGGATGGTTTTGTCTGGCAGGAGCCAATGCTCCATCTGGAAAGTGCAGCGCAGGACATTTTTGTCCAGAAGGTAAGGTGAACCCATCCAAGATGAGCATGTTGGTGTTCTTCTGGTGCATTTGTTTGTCCCCTTAAGTCAGAATCAGTAGACGATGTGATAAGATCAAGGGCCTCAGAAGAACATCTGGGAAGATGTGAGATTCAAGATCAAACACATTTAGCAGACTTCTCAATTACAAAATTCAAGAAAATCAAGATTAGCTGAATTTGCATATGGATTGTTCTGATTTCAGACTTGCCCATCCCATGATAGCATGCGCATCAATGGTGGGATTCAAAAAAAATTACCACCGGTTCTGTGGGCGTGGCTTGGCAGGCATGGCATGGATTGGTGGGCCTGGTTTGGTGGATGCCCATTCCCTCCCCACTCCAGGGGAAGGAGAAACTCCTAGAAGGCTTGTTTGTTGCTATAACTCATGGCAGCATCTTTTTCTATCTATGTTTCTGATAGACAAATAGAGATCTTTTATCGTGTATGCTTTATTTGACTCAGAGTGTTCGATCTTGTAGAAACATGGTAGGCTTTATTTAATACGCTTTATTCAGCCTGGATGACGGACCGGTATAATAAAAAGAAAAATGTGTCAGACAAACATTTCCTTTCCTTTTCCCTCTTCCCCACGATTATGGTTGATGCATTCTGTCTTTCTGGCTCAGGAAGTCAGACAAGTACTCAGTTTCCATGCCCAGCGGGAACGTACAGCAGCAAACATGGGAATTGTGATGTGGACGATTGCCTTGCTTGTCCAAAGGGACTCTATTGCCCCAAAGCAACCATCAAACCAGGATACTGTCCACTGTAAGTCAAATTTTCCAACGTTTTGGGTATCACAATAATCCGTTCATGAGCCGAGGTGGCGCAGTGGTTAGGGTGCAGTACTGCAGGCCACTTCAGCTGACTGCTATCTGCAGTTCAGCGGTTCAAATCTCACCAGGCTCAAGGTTGACTCAGCCTTCCATCCTTCCGAGGTGGGTGAAATGAGGACCCAGACTGTGGGGGGCGATATGCTGACTCTGTAAACCGCTTAGAGAGGGCTGAAAGCCCTATGAAGTGGTATATAAGTCTAACTGCTATTGCTATTATAAGGATGGGTGTGGCTTGGTGGGCGTGGCTTGGTGGGCATGGCAGGGGAAGGATGCTGTAAAATCTCTATTCCCTCCCTACTCTAGAGGAAGGCTACTGCAAAATCCCCATTCCCTTCCCCTCAGGGAAAAGGGCGGCATATAAATCCCAATAAACCAAACAAAAAAAAAGCATCATCACATACAGCATGTCGTTTGGTTACAAGTGTTTTTACATCCATATTCTAGAATAATATTTACCATCACAGATTTTTCATCTAGTATAACTAAATACCTCACTTTCATTGTACAGTATATGTTCAATTACAATTAGTATTAGTTTTTTCCCAATAAATCATAATTCCCTTACATTCTTGATTATCTATTTGATAACAGTATACCTTTATATAATCCCAATGTGAAAGAAAAAAAAATACTAACCATTTATATTTGTATACCACTATTTTCAATTATGCATAATTCCACCAATCAACTATCAGGTATGCTTATGTTCATTATTATCCTTGTACATCATACGTTCAAACAGAAATCTTATTCCTTCATTTTTCAACAAAATATTCTAAATAGTCGCTACATATATATACCAATTGTTAATTATTCCCTTATTAAGATTATTTATCAACAACAAGATATCATTGTAATATGTTCTTAGGGAAAAGATTTGAGTTCTTCTACCTTGTCCAACCTGCATTAAGTACTGAGTTCACCATGTAGAGTTTTCCAACTTTGGCGACTTGACGACATGTGGATTTCAGTCCCCATAATTCCTTGGCTGACATGAAGTCATCAAGTCACCAAGATTGAAGACCTTTGCACTATAGGTCTGGTGAAGGAAACCAGATTAGACCAGATGACTTAGCGAGGCATCAGGAAAGCAATGGCTTGATATCAAGGCTGCTTTTAATCCAACTAAAAATATCTAAAGATTCCCTTCTGCCCATTTATCCCATCTCACCCAACTTATTTATTTATTTATTTATTTGTTTGTTTGTTTGTTTGTTTGTTTGTTTGTTTGTTTGTCTTGTATGCCGCCCACTCCCGGAGGACTCCGGGCGGCTCACAAAAGACAAGGGAAAGGGGGGAACGAGACAAAGACAACATATTAAAAACAAAACCAACATTCACAATTTCCGTGGAGGTAGATGCTTCTCAGCTCCCCCCAGCCTGCTGGAACAGCCAGGACTTGGTGGCTTTGCGGAAGGCCGGGAGGGTAGTAAGGATCCGGATCTCAACAGGGAGCTCGTTCCAGAGGGCCGGAGCTGCAACAAAGAACTGATTTTTATTTCATGCTTTCTTCGGATGCAGGGGGACGTATCATTCAGAGCATGGAGCAACATCAGCTGAGGATTGTGCACTGTGCCCAGGTGGATACCAATGTCCCAAGATGGGCACTGTTACACCTCAACTGTGTGGACCTGGCAAATTTTCAGTAAGTACCACCAAACTGATGGAGAAGCAGCCCAAAGAACTAACCAATCAAAAAGGAAAATTATCCAGAACCTCAACAGATTTGTGGCTGTATTTCCAGAGGTTTAGGATGATGACTCCATTTTGATTTCCAGGGTATTAATCTCACTGTCTGAAGCTAATAGAAATTGAAATCCAGAATATCTTCAAGGCAACTGATTGGGGGAAGTTGCTTTTTTAGCTCTTGGCTTGTCTGTCTCTATCCGTCCTGAAGATTTTGGTTTGCAAATTTGATGTGATAGATATGCAATAGCAGTAAGTGGATGGAATTGGCTGGTTGATGATGTATCTTTGATGTATCTTTGGCTCTAACAGAAATCATTGGCAGTTCTCTCGGTAGTAACCTTATATTTCAGTTTAGAACTTCAGATATACATTGAAAATATCTTTTCTTCTACAGAGCTCTCTCTCTTTCTGTTTATCTGTTTCTCACTCTGTCTCTCTCTGTCTCTGTCTCTCTCTCTCATCACTCTGTGTGTGTGTGTGTGTGTGTGTGTGTCTGTGTCTGTGTGTGTGAGAGAGAGAGAGAAAGAAAGAAAGAGAGAAACTATAAAGAGATTGGACATCTATCTATCTATCTATCTATCTATCAAGAGAGAGAGAGAGAGAGAGAGAGAGGTAAGTAGGTAGGTAGGTAGGTAGAGATAGGTAGATAAGTAGATAGATAGATACAGACAGACAGACGGACAGACAGACATAGTTTCCTTCTGTAGAAGATCATAATAATCCTGTGATATAACTAAAAGTCAGTGTATTTCCAAGTTCAGTATAGTTTTAAGTCCTCCTGTTCTTCATCCTATTTACTTATCCAACTCTGGTTCTCCTGAAGTTGCTAAACTTCAACGTGCACCTTTCCTTGCCATCGGCTACTGTTGGCTATGTTTCCTTGGGATCTTAGGTGAGCATTAACTCCCAATGGACCATATCTTGTGTGTTCTCCACCATTACTTCCTCCCAGCAAAAGAGGCTCGCAAAGTCTAACAAAATCCTACCTGTAGCTTTGCCTTTAGTCAACAGCAACCGTTACCCTTTAGGGAGCTATTTGGGTCATAGCGTCATCTCACAGAAGTGGAGGCCAGACCCTTGGAATTGAATCAATAGGATTTGAGCCCCTTTTCAATGCATACATGTCGAAAGCTACAGATGCTTCAGGCAGGCATTTCAATAGGTGGAAACTGATGTCTTGCCATGCCCCCAAAGGAGTCTGAATCTGTGGGGGAAGACGAACTGGAATCTGAGGGGGTGGCTTCATTGGCTGTGGAGGAAAATAGGGAAGGGCAGGTCCAGTCAAGCCAAGGGATTTCAGGATTAGAACAGCTTGTAGACAGGGAGGAAGAGGGGCAAGATGAACACGAGAGGCAGAGCTCAGGTGAGGAGCAAGGACCACCCTCTCCTGATCCGAGAGTACGGAGAGAGGAGAGAAGGCGAGAACAGTGCAGATTGAGCAGGCTACTCGGAAAGAGAGCACCTCACCCTTCTTTACAAGGCACACCTGTGGACTGAGGTGTAAGGAGATGCGGGTGAGAGAGGCATTTGTTGGGAACAAGCATGGGATCTGTGGAGTCTTGTGTGCACTTGCCAATGCCTGGAGATTATTGTGCTTGTGAGGCTTGCCCAGTTTGCATGCTTCGCTGAACTTCTTGCTCTGGTTACTGTTTGGCTAACCTTGGTTACTGGACTACTCGCAGCCAGAGGCTGTTGAAGGTGCATTTGAGAGCTTTGCTCCATGACTTGTAGTAAATGTGGGGATGTTTGGGGGCAAAGTTGGAGCAATAAAGGGGATTTAGACCTGTTTTCTGGCTGTGTTACTTTCGTGCCACATCCCGGGTCATCCCATGTCCTTTTCCTAAGGGCCAATGGCCATTTGCCATGCCAAAACATTATGCCACTTGGATAGTTTTCTGTTCTTCGTTTTCAGAAGGATTAAAGCAAGGGGAAAAAGAAGGGGGGGGCATATAGGACTGTTCCTGATTGGCTCCTGGAGGAGTTGAAATTGCAAGGCAATTGAATGTTCATTTTGCTAACAAAAGGGAAACAGCGTCTCAGAACCACTGATTAAGAGAACAGCAAAAGCTTTTATTCTACAAATCAGCCCCAAACCCTGCGTCCTTTCACCACAAAAACGAAGCATTGTTGTTCTCTGGTTTGTACTTCTGATCTCCTCCGGGCTAGCTTTCTATAATAACTTCAGCGTTTGGCCTGAGATCAAATATCTTTATTACAAAGATGCTTATTATGATCAGAGATGGGGATTAAACTAGAGAGACAAATGGCAAATGATGTGGTTTATTTATTGCATTTCTTATGTTCCTAGGCTGGTGAGGTTAGGAATCAGGAGTAATCTTATAAAGAAGCCTCAAACTGTTTATATTTTTTTTATTAGTTTATCAAAATATGTACAGAAATAAATGAAAATAAAGGGGAAATAAGGGGAGGAAAGGGAAAGAGGAAAAACTGTAGGGTAAAGGGAAGAGAAGAAAAAAAGAAAAGCATTGACTTCTGACTCCTTTTGCGTAGTAGAATAAGGTACATAATATATAACCTCAGTCTTTTACTTTTGCATAATAATATATACGAGCCATGTCTATAGCAACAAACCAATCTAATCCGCAAAATCCCAAATCAAAGTTTCATTTTTTTTCGCCACCTCGAGCACAAAATCCAAAACTGGTTTCCCACTTTTACAAAGATGCTGTCAACTCTGAAGCTGGCCTGACCAGGGCCACCTCGGAGGCGTCAGTGTGGCCACAATGGTGTTGAGGGATAGGAAAGCAGGGAGTAGAGATAGAGAATTCTGTAGCCAAAACAAAATAGTTTCCCCTTGAGAACCAAGGACATTCCCACAGGTGGCTGGAGAAAAGAGGAAGAGGGAAGTTTCCAAGCAACCGGACAGCATCTTCGGTGGACTATTTGATTGACTGGGAGAAGGGGGAAAATTTTTACTTTTAATTAGTTAAAAACCGCAGGACCCGTTTGTGCCAATATGATATATCCAATAAACTTGTTCTTTGAGGAACCTGCTTGCCTCAGAGTTCTGTTTGGTATGGGTGTATTACTTGGAACCCTGACAGATGCCTAATCAGGCCTTCTAAAATGATGAGAGACATCCAAAGTGTTAATCTGAGTCTCTTTCTCTCAACACACATCCTTTCTTCTCAATTCCTGGGAGGGAAGGGGAGCTTGCTCTCATTCAGACCTCTTCTAGCACTGATGATGTTACCTAGTTTGGGTAATAAAACGTCTGTAAGAAAACAAGCAAGCTCAGAGAGCACCAAGGACCCCACAGTCTTCCTCCTCCTCCTCTTCCTCTCCATAAACCCCACTACCTTCTAGCACTCATGATGATACCTACTTAGGGTAATGAAACATCTGTGTTCTGACCCCCCTCCTTCCTACACCAAAGCACGCTGAGACAAAGATACTTCAAGGATTTATTAACACAGAGACTAGACCTTGGCAGCAATCCAGCACAGATTAGACGTTGGCAGCAATCCAGCACCGACTAAGCTTGGTAGCAATCCAGCCTGCCAAGCTAGCCATGATAGTTTCTCCAGCTCTAGTAAATATGTTGATTCCTGCGATGAGGGTGTGAAAAGTCATTCCTTTTACAGTCTTGAGAGGAGCCTAATTACCACCAGCTGAGTTCAATTATCTCCTGTAACTGCATAACTGTTCTTTACGCCTATTAGCCCTCCATTCCGGGCATCCAGGACCAACTCCCTTGTCTCCTCCCCACTGCTCCAATGCATGATGTCAGGATCACGCTCCCTTGTCTCCTCCCCACTGCTCCAAGGCTCAGACACCTCCTGGTGGCCAATCAGCCTCTCTGCGCCCTGCTCGGAGTCGGAATCCTGTCCATGGTCCTCCATATCCTCCAGAGCCAGCTCATAGGGCCCCTCGCTGTCGGAGTCTAGTGGCTGCTCCAACGGCACCTGCTGGGCCACAACACGTCTGTAAGAAAAAAGCAAGCTCAGAGAGCACCAAGGATCCCAGAGTCTTCCTCCTCTTCCTCCTCCTTCTTCTCCCTTTTAGCACTGCAAGAAAACAAGCAAGCAGAGAGAGAGCACCAAGGGCCCGTCACTTCAACCCTGAGCTATAAATGTTCTCCTTTATTAGTAAGTTCTGAGCATCCCAGTTGATGCCCTGTTTCTCTTTCCTCTTCTTGCTGGGTAGGAACCTGGATCTATCTCCTGCTCTTCGTGCCTTGTTGGGCATTTTTGTGCGGACATGAATACCAGCCGGGAGATAATGTTGGATCGGATGGTCTGCCCAGCTGGTTTGCTTTGCCCTGGAGGCCTGGCAGCTATTCCCAACGCTGAAGACCATGCTTGTCCAAGAGGCTACTACTGCCCACCAGGCAACATGGTAAGTAGGCATCAATGAATTTGGTCCAGTGTCTCCTCTCTTGAATTTTCATCAATAGCAATAGTAATAGCCATAGCATTGTATCCCATTGTAGTGATAGTGACTCTAGAAGGCTTACAAACAATAAAAAGATTATAAAAAACCAATTAAAATTAAGAAAAGTTATATAAAGACTAAAACTAAGGGGATAGCAATAGCAATAGCAGTTAGACTTATATACCGCTTCATAGGGCTTTCAGCCCTCTCTAAGCAATTTACAGAGTCAGCATATTGCCCCCACAGTCTGGGTCCTCATTTCACCCACCTCGGAAGGATGGAAGGCTGAGTCAACCTTGAGCCGGTGAGATTAGAACTGCTGAACTGCAGATAACAGTCAGCTAAAGTGGCCTGCAGTACTGCACCCTAACCACTGTGCCACCTTGACTCCTTGGGATGGATGGCAGGAGGGTGAGGTCATCTTCTTAATCCCATCAACCACCTCCAGTGGAGAGCGCCACCTACAGGAATCCAGCTTTAGGTTATGACTCAGTGTCTGAGCTGGAGGAACTTGGAAATTTCCATTTCTGTAATGGTGTTTCCATTTCTGTAATGATGGCTCAGTGGCTAAGAGGCTGAGCTTGTTGATCAGAAGGTCGGCAATTCAGCGGTTTGAATCCCTAATGCCACATAACGGAGTGAGCTCCCGTTACTTGTCCCAGCTTCTGCCAACCTAGCAGTTCGAATGCATGTAAAAATGCAAGTAGAAAAATAGGAACCACCTTTGGTGGGAAGGTAACAGTGTTCCGTGCTCCTATGGTGTTTAGTCATGCCAACCACATGACCACGGAGACATCTTCAGACAGCGCTGGCTCTTCAGCTTTGAAACGGAGATGAGCACTGCTCCCTAGAGTCAGGAATTATTAGCACATATGTGTGAGGGGAACTTTTACCTTTACTAACAACCGTGAAGTCCAGGCTTTTAAAGCAAGTGATTAGCTCTCTCTTAGCATCCACTCTGATTTCTTACATTAGGTGATTAAAAGGAATTCAACCCAGAGCAATGTGTGCAAGCAATCCACTTGATAGGTTATAATGGTCTTTAGCTTCTGTTTTACAAAGTTGTTGCATGGGAACCTACGAAGCAAATCTATCAGAATTGCAGGTATTTTCAAGGATAATTTGAGAGCCACAGTGAAAGAGGGGGCCAAATGAGTCAGGTTTAAACAAATGAAGTGAGCACAAAGAGCTTGGAGCATTTTAATGTGTCATAAGCATGTGCTATTATGCCAAACGCGGCTTGCTTTAAGAGCAGCTTCCATTCTTTCTTTCGCCTCCAGTATCCTCACGCAAAGCCCTGTCCTAATGGGACCTATGGGGATCAAAGGGGGCTAAGCAAGGCAGAGCAATGCTTGCTATGTCCTAAGGGCAAGTATTGTTATGAAGAAGGACACCAACCCCAAGGAATATCCCAAATTGTGAGTACTTCGGTGACGAAATTCTCAGCCCAGGGACTCCAGTCTTGGTTATCTACAATATGTCCCCTCCTGGATGTTCTTCCCCAATTTCAATCCTTGCATGGCTTCCCACCAGTGGTGGGATTCAAAATGTTTTACTATAAGTTCTGTAGGCATGGTGTGGCTTTGTGAGTGTGACTTTGTGCGCATGGCAGGGGAAGGACACTGCAAAATCCCCATTCCCTCCCCATCCCACTAACCTGCTCCATTCTCCTGTTCAGGGAAACAAAAGAAAATCAGCTGGGAGGCTGGTAGTCAGTGGGGGCAGGGACAAGGCTATTTGCTGGTTCTCCAAACTACTCAAATTTTCCACTATCAGTTGGCCTGAATACCACCTCTTCTTCCCACCCATCTTCTGATACCAGAGAGTGGTCTTCCTATCTCCCCCATTCCCCTTTGTATCTTGTAGACTGAGATACTTTTAGAAGGACAAACCCAAGTAACCATCCCCATTGGGCATCTTAATTTCTTCAGAAGAGTTCAGTTGGAGAGAGGGAGGGTAAAAGAAGAATAGGACCCCCCCCCCTCTTTTTTTAAATGTTATGTGCAATACTCAATTTGTGGAACTTCTACACTCCCAGATGTTAACTCTGGAGCCATCTTGGAATGTCTTCCTGGTGGCCACAGCAAGGCCGAATAGAGTTGTGGGAAAGGGAGGGTGGAGTAGAGAAAGCTGAGGAAACATGTAGCCAAAATGATATTCTTTCGAAATGATAATTTTCTGACCTTGAGAGCAATCAACCCATGGAACAGAAGTTGCCTTCAGAAGTTGTGGGAGCTTCATCACTGGAAGCTTTCAAGAAGAGAGACTGGACTGCCATCTGTCTGAAATGGTCTAGGGTCTCCTACTTGGGCTGTGGGTTGGACTAGATGACCTACAAGGTCCCTTCCAACTCTGTTAATCTAATCTAACGTTCATGTAATTGACAGTGTGGACATATTTGTTATCAGGCGTGAAAGACCAGGTCCACAGTGAAGGTTCAATAATTGATTTCTTGCTATAGCGTATGCATAAGAACCTTCTCTACTAAGAGTTAACACTTGGCTAGAGATAGGTAAGCACCAATGGCACTCAAGGAGGGTTGGACTTAGCTTACTTGTGGCAACATAGGGATTCTAGACTGATGCCTCTTTTAACTCCGCCCCTGGTTCTGCCAGTCCTTCTCCTACATGTGTGTATGTTTTCTTTTAGACTGGAGATTGCCCCTCGGGCTATGCATGCCCCTCAGGGACGGGGTTCCCCTTCTCAAATCCATGCCTACTTGGCTTCTACTGGGACAATTCCACTCTGAATGGAGGAGATGAATGCCAAACATGCCCAGCTGGATTCTACTGTGATTCTGTAGCAATGGTCCTACCTAAAATCTGTCCAATGGTAAGTTGGTAGAAAACAAAATATTCATTGCAAATAAATGGGATAAATATATGCTTCTGTCCATATGTTCTGTCTATTTTTTCAAGATATTGGAGATCTGTTTTCTATCTTCTTTGGAACTTCTTTGTTCCTCTAATTGTCAGGTTCTTCAGCCTCTGTTGGACCTAATTAGAAATTCTTTTTCCCACCCAAGGGGCATTTCCTCTTTTGTTCTTTTATTAGGGAAGATATTCTTCTGCTTGCATGAGGATCTGCAGATAATGAATTAAATCAGATTGAACAAAGGAGAATATTTGTAACTCAAGGCTGAGATGAGGGAGTTCTTGGTGCACTCTGAGCTTAGCTGTTTTCTTGCAAAATGTTGCATTACCCAAACTAGGTATGATGAGGGATGTGGTGGCTCAGTGGCTAAGACGCTGAGCTTGTCGATCAGAAAGATCGACAGTTCAGCGGTTCGAATTCCTAGCGCCGCATAACGGAGTGAGCTCCCGTTACTTATCCCAGCTTCTGCTAACCTAGCAGTTCAAAAGCATGTAAAAATGCAAGTAGAATGGTGGTAAGGTGTTGGTGGGAAGGTGTTGTGGCCCAGCAGGAGCCGTTGGAGCTGTCACCAGATTCTGACAGCGAGGGGCCATATGAGTCGGCTCTGGAGGATGTGGAGGACCCTGGACAGGGTTCCGACTCCGAGCAGGGCGCAGAGAGACTGGGTGGCCACCAGGAGGTGCCTGAGCCTTGGACCAGTGGGAAGGAGACAAGGGAGAGTGATTCAGAAGCCAGCAGTGAGTTGTTCCTGGATGCCAGGCATTGAAAAGTTAATAGGCGTCAGGAACAGTTGCGCAAGTACAGGAGGTAATTGCACTCAGCTGGTGGTCATTAGGCTCCTCTCCAGACTATAAAAAGACTGCTTGTTCACACGCCCCTCTTGCAGAAGTCAACACATTAACTAATGTTTGATGAACAGTATTGTGAGCTTGGCAGGTTGGATTACTGCCAGGGCTTATCTGTGCTGGATTGCTGCCCCGGCTTATCTGTGCCAGTTTGCTGCCAAGGACCTGTCTGTCTGTGAATAAATTCGTGAAGTATCTTTGGCTTGGAGTGTTTTTGTGTGGGACGAGGGGGGTCAGAACAGGAAGGTAACAGCGTTCCGTAAACCTTTGACATTTAGTCATGCTGGCCACATGACCACGGAGACATCTTTGGATGACACTGGCTCTTCTGCTTTGAAACAAAGATGAGCACCTCCCCCTAAAGTTGGGAATGACTAGTACATATGTGCGAGGGGAACCAAATCCTTCTTTAAAACATCTGGATTACACTCGCTCCTCTTAATTTCCCCATGGAAATACAGAATAAGAGCATAAGGATAACCAAGCTGGGTTAGGTTAAAGGTCACTAACAATTATTGCATTTTCACCAAGGGCAAACAGATGTTTCTTGGTACTCACAACTAGAGATGAAAACATACCCTCTTCCATGTTTCTCTGCAACTGTGCTTAATTGGCATGTTACCTCCAATCCCATGGTTGCAGTGAATCTTCCTTGAAGAGTATACTTGTGTCCTCCATAAGAGAACCAGTTGAGTCTAGTGGTGAAGGCAAAGGCACCAGCCTAGAAACCAGGAGACAGTGAGTTCAAGCTCAGAGAGCACCAAGGACCCCTCAAATTGGATTTAATTCACAGGAGGGACACTAACTATAGACACCAATGTTGTCTTTGTTTTTCAGGGGTTTTATTGTCCTCCTGGTAGTACACAGGCGGAAGCTTGCCCAGAAGGAACTTATGGGATCAGGAAAGGGTTGAGAAGCCTTCAGGAATGCATCCCCTGCAGAGCAGGGTTTTTCTGTGCCATTCCAGGACAGACTGCTCCGAGCGGCCGGTGCGAGGCAGGGTTTTATTGCTGGAGAAGAGCAGTGTCTTCGGTAAGTCTGACTCTTGCTTAGATATTTTCTGTCCTCTCTCACCGCACATCCCCAAGAAACAACAGTGATACTTCACTTGTGTACATATTTGTCTGCTCCAGTTAATTATGCAAGAACCCAACTCTCTTGAGAGATGCTGGGAAGAGTAGAAGGAAAAAGAAGAGGGCAGCTAGAAGCAGAGTAGATAAATTCAATTAGGGCAGGAATGGGAATGCTGGGGAAAGAATTAAAGGGCCATTCTGGAGAAGATCTATCTGGTCGGGAAGAGTTGACACCAGCCTGATGGTAGATGATCAATCACTTCTACTTACATCCAGTAATTTACAGCATGGAAAGGAATGTATCAGTGGTGGGTTTCAAAAAAAATTCGAACCTACTTTGTGGGTGTGGCCTCCTTTGTGGGAGTGGGTTGCCGGCCATGTGACCTGGTGGGAGTGGCTTGCCGGCCATGTGTTTTCTTTCTTTCTTTCTTTCTTTCTTTCTTTCTTTCTTTCTTTCTTTCTTTCTTCTTTCTTTCTTTCTTTCTTTCTTCTTTCTTTCTTTCTTTCTCTCTCTCTCTCTCTCTCTCTCTCTCTCTCTCTCCTTCCTTTTGTCTCTCTGTCCCTTTTTCCTTTTTTTCTTTCATCTCTCTCCCACTTTTTCTTTTTTTTTCTTTTTCTTCCTTTCTTTCTTTCTCTTTCTGTGTGTGTGTGTGTGTGTGTGTGTGTGTCAGTGGTGGGTTTCAAAAATTTTTGGAACCTCTTCTGTAGGTGTGGCCTGCTTTCCGGGTCCACTGGTGGAACCTCTTCTAACCGGTTCAGTAGATTTGACGAACCGGTTCTACCGAATAGGTGCGAACTGGTAGGAACCCACCTCTGGAATGTATATTCAGTCCAACCTCCTCTTCCCTTCTGCTTTTATACCACAAATATAAAAGGCCCTTCGTCAAATCTCAAAAAAGACCCTATAGAAGTAACTCCATAACAGATAAAGAAAACAATAAATGAAGCAACGTTGTCACTCTGTATGTGGCAGGCATATCAGAAGAGCTCAGTAGGATCTTCAGCCAATACAACATACCTGTTGTACCCATACCCAAGAATACACTAAGGCAGAAGCTCTCCCCCACAAGCTAAAACACCCAGACAGAAACTGAGCAATGTGGTATATGCAGTACAATGCAGTGAGCCATGTGCAGATCTGTACATTGGGGAAACAAAACAACCACTTCATAAACACATGGCACAACATAGGAGAACAAACACATCAGGACTATATTCAGTGGTCCATCTGCATTTAAAATACACAGGTCACTCTTTTGAAGACACCAAAGTCCACATTTTGGACAGAGAGGTTTGCTGGTTTGAAAGAGGGGTCAAAGAGGCCATCTATGTCAAAATTGATCAGCCTTCTCTTAACAGAGGGGGATGGATACAGCATCATCTATCTCCAGTTTACAACACAGTCCTTTCAACAGTTCCAAGAAGGCTCCATTCCCATTTGCATCACTCAGGTGACCCCAACAACACGGATAACCCCCCGGGTGGCCTCAATGGCTCTCTAAAAGAAGGCAAGTGACCAGCTGTCTGCAAGGAGTATAAATCCTTCCATTTCCCACCATCCAGCCAGAAGAAGAAGCTTCTTGGATGAGAGATGAAACGTCTTCAAAGAAAGTCCAGTTGCCTCTTGAAAAAGCACCTTAGGGACAACCATGACTTGGATGACTGAGTAGCTCCATAGACACTCAAATATAAAAGGGATACTAAGAAAGCCATAGAGATTCAGCATTACTCTCTATGGAAAATTAAATAGGGAGGAATGCATCTGTCCTTTATCATCTTTCACTCTGGTATATATTGTATATGTATCTATGTAGCCCTTCTTCTCTTTCAGGTGCCCACTGATGGAGTCACTGGGAACATCTGTCCACCAGGCACCTATTGCCCCATTGGATCATCTGCACCCATCCTTTGCCCCGCAGGAACCTACAGTAACACCAGTGGGTTGAGCTATCAGAAGCAATGCTTGGACTGCCCACCTGGGTGAGTGTCAGCCTTCCCACGACCAGATGAGCTAATTCTACCTCATTATAAGTGTAAGGGCCAAAAAAGTAGAACCCTTGAAACAATTAGCATCTCAAAAGGACCCTTTTATTGAAGAAAAGCGATAGCAAGATAAAGGAAGCGGGATCTGAGGATCCCAGTGCAATTCTGTTAGGTTAAGACAGTTAGAAACCCATCCCCTCAACCGGGTGTTGAATAAGCCAATCCACAGTTGTTTTGAGAATTACTGAGAAGGTGATAAGAAGCTGTTCTCAGGTGTCTCTTGCTGGAGGCTCTGGAGGTGAGACCCCTCCCCCACTTACATTCCCACGAAGGTAAATCAAAGTACAGGATAGATAGGCACCAGGAAAAAGGCTATAAACCAAAGAATGCACCCAGGTTCTCTCCCCACCAAAATGGCAGTGTCCCAAAAGGAATCTATGGGACCTGACAATAAGGCTACATTAACAGACTCGTGCAGGTCTGAAAGTTTATTTATTTATTTAGCGTAGGACAAATGCATGGACTTATAGTAGTTCAAATGTTAATCTACTGTCCACCCAGCCATTCAAGAACAGGGTGGTCTATGTTGAAAAAATCAGACATTGGGCCTCTATAAGCTCTTATTGGACACAATGTGGTGGATATTTTGTTGAGGTGCACCACAGTCACACTAAGAGGTAGAGACAAGACCCCACTTCAACAATGAGTCCTAGCTGTCACCATGTTGGGTGTGGCTCCTGTTCAGAGTTGTCCAATGCTGGCGAGGAAGATCAAAACCCGGCCCCTTTTGGGTAGGATCATCTACGTATTTGCCTGTAGCTGGGCAGCTGTCGAGAGAGTGCCAGCAAATCAAAGAGCCAATACATTTCCAATTGTATTTGAAAGGAGTACAGATACGGCCATCCTTCAAGAAACACATATAGGTCTGGAAGTACAATTCTCTCACTGTCTCTTTTAGAGCCTGAGAAGTTAGGGAGGATCCTTTCTGAGCCTCTTTCTCTGCCCCTCATACAGCTGCAGACTATGCCTTCCCTTACCTAATCATTCCTTAGGCAGCCTCCCTTCCCCTCTTCCCAAGATCATCCCCTCATACCAGAGGTGGTATTCAGCCAGTTCTGACCGGTTCTGGCGAACCAGTAGCAGAAATTTTGAGTAATCCGGAGAACTGGCAAATACCACCTCTGGCTGGCCACAACCCCATCTATTCGCTGCCTCCTGAGTCCCAGCTGATCGGAGTCTCAGCTGATTGGCTGGGTCTTCTTTTATTGCCCTGCACAGGAGAATGGAGCTGGAAAGCAGGTTAGTGGGGTGGGGTGGGAATGGGGATTTTACAGTATCCCTCCCCTGCCATGCCCACCAAGCCATGGCATACCCACAGAACTGATAGTAAAAAAAAAAGATATTTAAGATATTTTTTCGCATCTCTGATCACATCGTTGACTGTGATGCAATGGTTCTAACTTTTAGGATGGGGTCATAAGTCACTTCCTGTTGTAACTATGAAATGTCTTTCAATGTATGGTCGTAAGTTGAGGATTATATCTGGCAAAAGTTTCAGACTGCAACCTTATTGGAGCTCAAAGCAGAGGTGGGATTCAGCAGGTTCTGACCAGTTCTGGAGAAACGGAAGTGGAAAATTTTGAGTAGTCCAGAGAACCGGTAAATACCACCTCTGGCTGGCCCCGTCCCTATCTATTCCCTGCCTCCCGAGTCCCAACTGATTGGGAGGAAATGGGGATTTTGCAGTAATCTTCCTCTGGAGTGGGGAGGAATGGAGACTTTACAGTATCCTTCCCCTGCCAGGCCCACCAAGCCATGCCCACCAAGCCATGTCATGCCCACAGAACCGGTAGTAAAAAAAGAAATTGAATCTCACCACTGCCAGATAGTATTACAATGAAAACCTGCTGTTCCTGGAAGAAGTAGAAATCAGCTTTGTGATCACCCACAAGGTGTAAAGCAATCTTGTATGTGTTGGACAACTGTATGGGGTGTTAACCAACACATCTGGAGGATACTCAGTTAGGGAGACTGGACTAGACACATGTAGGGAAGTATAGTCAGGTGACAAACATAACGTGAATAGCTCATGAATTACATTACACAAAAAATCTCCGTGCTAAGAAGTATTATATCTGTTGGAAGTGGAATTTCAATATTCTGGTGCAGGCTTCCACATTTACATAACAATTGGGGGAAATACAATTTCTGTTATAATATATGAGATGCATTAATTCTCCTGTTTCATGTTTCAAGGTGATTTGGGGGAAAAATGGTAATTGGAACTGAAGAATTAAGTTATGAGCCATGCTTAATCTCTGGTTGAAGTCCAATGATGAATAGGGCTGCATGTCATCTAGATTAAACATATAAGAAAGCGAGGCTTGGCTGATCAGACTAAAAGTGTGTCTTTTTCAATATTTCTTTAATCTCCCTTTTTTAAAAAGTCAGATGCCTCTGGAATGCATACAAAGAAGGTCTCACGGTCATAATTATCCTGGATTAGTTAGTCACCTTTCCCCAGTGCTCAATAGCCAAAGCCAAGTTGCCTCTTTTTATGATTATGATTATTGAAAGCATTATTAAACCCATCCTTCATCTATTTGTTCAAGCCTTCTTTAGGGACATGGTGGCTCAGTGGCTAAGACGCTGTCAATCAGAAAGGTCGGCAGTTTGGTGGTTCAAATCCCTAGCACCGTGTAATGGAGTGAGCTCCTGTTTCTTGTCCCAACTTCTGCCAACCTAGCAGTTCGAAAGCATGTAAATAATGCAAGTATAAAAATAGGGACCACCTTTGGTGGGAAGGTAACAGTGTTCTGTGCACCTCCACCATTTAGTCATGCTGGCCACATGACCACGGAGACGTCTTCGGACAGTACTAATGGAGCTGGGAGCAGATTCGGACAGTTAGGAGGTTGGGGAGGAACATGGGCCAGACCTGGAGTCTGGGGAAGGCTCTAATAAGGGTTCTGTGTCAGAGAGGGTGCCAAGGCCGTAATGACAGTTATCAGCTGCCTTCAGAGTCAGACATCAGTGAGGCAGACAAACAGCTGGAGCCTGTTCCCAGTGTGTGCATGCGTAGAATTGCCAGATGAAGGGAACAGCTAAGTAACAAGGGTTGACTTGGGAGTAAGGCCACCGGTAGACGATGAATGGCCCCTCCCAGAGGAAATAAAAGAGGAGCGAAAGGGGAGTGGAGTTTGCAGGAGATGATTAGTTCGCTTAATTGGTTCGTGGCTCTTTGAGACTCCTTGCCAAGTTCTGCAGATATCGGCTTGGCAGCTCTCCAAGACAGATAAGGTCTGTGATTGAAAATCCTCCCTCGAAAGACTTTGCTGGATGTGAAGGAGCAGAATTCACAGTCAATTAATAAAAGGGGTTTTTGTCGGGACAAGGAGTTTGCTTCAGGCTCTTGGGAAGAACAGAGAAAATGAATATAATAAAGCTTTTTTTTTCATTCTAATATTAGGCTTTACTGTGATGGAACAAATACTGTATCCCCAACTGGGCCATGCAAACCGGGTTATTTCTGCACTGGCTCTGCCAGAACGGCTACCCAGATGATGGTGAAAGAAGGGCATTATGCTCTGGAAGGGGCTTTCCAACCCGAACCTTGTTCACCCGGGACTTTTCAGCCGGTAAGAAGAGTCAGAAGAAGGGACGCGGCAGCTCGGTGGCTAAGACGCTGAGCTTGTTGATCAGAAAGATCAGCAGTTCGGCGGTTCGAATCCCTAGCGCCGCGTAACAGAGTGAGCTCCCGATACTTGTCCCAGCTTCTGCCAGCCTAGCAGTTCAAAAGCACGTAAAAATGCAAGTAGAAAAATAGGAACCACCTTTGGTGGGAAGGGAACAGCGTTCCATGCACCTTCGACGTTTAGTCATGCCGGCCACATGACCACGGAGACGTCTTCGGGCAGCGCTGGCTCTTCGGCTTTGAAACAGAGGTGATTACTGCCACCCTAGAATCAGGAACTACGAGCACATATGTGCGAGGGGAACTTTTACCTTTACCTAAGAAGAGTCAACAGAATACAAATGACTGCGTTGAAGCTTCAGTTAGCTAATAGGCAGCCAGGATATTTTCAGCATGGAGCACAAAAGGAAGAGGGTAGGCTTATTTGTTTTGGAGTGTGCTGATGTACAGCCGTAATTAGGAATAAAAAGCAACATAGGAAAGACAGCCTACCGGCTAATGACAGTCTCTTTGGGTGATTAAACAGGAAGTTGGCTCATCTTTTGATATCTCAGAAGCAGCCCCTGCTTTGCGTTGTTAGGCCTGCTCCTTTTCTCATAACCAATGACTTGACTAATTGCTTAAAAAGCAAATTGTCAGGCCATTTTAAATCTGTTCTGGGTTCATGATTCTATGATTGTATAATTAGCAACTGGCTTTGTGATTTGTTGGGTGAATAGAATAGAATAGCAGAGTTGGGAGGGACCTTGGAGGTCTTCTAGTTCAACCCCCTGCTTAGGCAGGAAACCCTACACCACTTCAGACAAATGGTTATCCAATCTCTTCTTAAAAACTTCCAGTGCTGGGGCATTCACAACTTCTGGAGGCAAGTTGTTCCACTGATTAATTCTTCTCACTGTCAGGAAATTCCTCCTTAGTTCTAAGTTGCTTCTCTCCTTGATTAGTTTCCACCCATTGCTTCTTGTTCTGCCCTCAGGTTCTTTGGAGAATAGTTAGACTCCCTCTTTTTTATGGCAGCCCCTGAGATATTGGAAGACTGCTATCATGTCTCCCCTTGTCCTTCTTTTCATTAAACTAGACATATCCAGTTCCTGCAACCGTTCTTCATATGTTTTAGCCTCCAGTCCCCAAACATCTTCGTTGCTCTTCTTAGCTCCCCCTGCATGGTGATCAGCAAAAGGATCACGAAAGAAAGAAAGTCACAGTAATGGCAAACCTTTTTAGCACCTAGTAGCCAAACCGGAACGCACATGCATATGTGTGCATGCGCCGGAGTGCTGGAAACCTGCATGCACGCGCCACCCAGCTTGTCTTCAGGTTTCCGGCATATGCATGCACACTGTCCAGCTGGTCTTCGCGTGCATCAGAGCACCGTAAACTCAAAACCAGCTGGCTGGTGTGCATATGCCATTTTTCAGGCTGTTTTTCTGGCCAATTTTTGGTCCAAAAACGCCCTGAAAAAATAGCCTGAAAATGAGCCCAAAAACGCCCTTGGAAAACAGCCTGTTTTTTGGCGGTTTTCAGGCCGTTTTCCAGCACTCTGGTGCCTACGAAGACCAGCTGACCATGTGCATCAGAAACCACAAGAGCCCCTGGCAACAGCGCATGTACCCACAGAGAGGGCTCGCCATCATGGCTCTGGAAGGACATCAACGTCATCTCTTTCACCCCATTTCAGAACTGTTGAGCCTGGGAATGTAGGCTTTTTGAGACTTTTCTTCACTGAAGCGTAAGTGGGATTTGCCCTTTCAACCTCCTCGACTTCTTTTCATTCCAGAGCCTGGCTCAATCCGCCTGCAGAGAATGCCCAGCTGGCATGTTTTGCAACCACACTGGTCTGGTGGAACCATTGGCTTGTCCCAAAGGGCATTACTGTCCAGCTCGAAGCATCCTGCCTCTTCTTTGTCCAGTGGTAAGTTCCAAGCAGCAATAGCACTTAGACTTATATACCGCTTCACAGTGCTTTTACAGCCCTCTCTAAGCAGTTAACACAGTCAGCATATTTTCCCCCAACAATCTGGATCCTCATTTTACCCATCTCAGAAGGATGGAAGGCTGAGTCAACTTTGAGCTGGTGAGAATCGAACTGCAGGCAGTGGGCAGTGAGTTAGTCTCCAATAGTGTATTATAACCACTGTCACCACAGTCCGTCCTTCCTTCCTTCCTTCCTTCCTTCCTTCCTTCCTTCCATCCATCCATCCATCCATCCATCCATCCATCCTTCTTAAGTAAGTGCTATTACTAAGTGTTAAAGAAGGGAGAAAGAGGAAGGGAAAGAAGGAAGGAAGGAAGGAAGGAAGGAATAAATAGCATTTAGACTTATATACTGCTTCACAGTGCTTTTACAGCCCTTTCTAAGTAGTTTATAGAGTCAGCATCTTGCCCACCAACAATCTGGGTCCTTGTTTTATTGATCTTGGAAGAATGGAAGGCTAAGTCAACCTTAAGCCGATCAGGATTGAACTGCTGGCTATGGGCAGAGTTAGTCTGCCATATTGCATTTTAACCATTGTGAAGGAAGGAAGGAGGGAGGGAAGGAGGAGGGAAGGAGGATAGCAATAGCACTTAGACTTATATACTGCTTCACAGTGCTTTACAGCTCTCTTTAAGCTCGGTGAATGAAATAAAATTGTCTTTTACCATTTCTATGCCTATAATTTCTTTTGACTCCTGACACATTTTCCTCCTTTTGATTTAGGGCACTTATTCAGATACTTTTCGTGGCACTGGACCAGGGACCTGTAAGCCGTGCCCAGCGGGCATGTACTGTAGCAAGCCTGGCTTGGTGGCACCTGAAGGACTTTGCCAGTCTGGTTATTATTGCTTCCAAGGATCTACAAATGCCTCGCCAGTAAGTCAGTGCTAACATCCCCTGTCCTGCCTCGTTTTGGTAAGCTTGCAACCATTTTTTCAGTGGCCAAGATAATGGGAGTGATTCCTTCCAGACATTAGATTGGAGACATTCAGCTTGGACAATTCTCATCTGTCAAAAGCCTGGAAAACTAAACCATATGAAGAATGGCTGCAGATTTTGGGACGGGCTAGTCTAAGGAAAAGAAAAATTGGGGGTCATATGATAGCACTATTTCAGTATTTGAGGGGCTGCCACAAAGAAGAGGGGGTCAAATTATTCTCCAAAGCACCAGAGGGCAGGACAAGAAATAATGGTTGGCAACTGATCAAAGAGAGAAGCAACCTGAAATTCAGGCAAAACTTCCTAATAGTGAGGACAATTAACTAGTGGAACAGAAGTTGCCTTTGGATGTTGTAGATGCTCCATCACTGGAGGTTTTTAAGAAGAGACTGGACAGTCACTTGTTTGAGATTGTATAGGTTCTCCTGCTTGAGCAGGGGGCTGGACTAGAAGACCTCCAAGGCCCCTTCCAGCCAGTGGTGGGATTCATTTTTTTTTTACTACTGGGTCTGTGGGCATAGCTTGGTGGAAGTGGCTTGGCTTTGTGGGCGTGGCAGGAGAAGGATATTGCAAAATCTCCCTCCCCACCCCACTAACCTGCTTTCCAGCTCTGTTCTCCTGTTCAGGGCAAGATGATCAGCTGGGAGGCAGCAGGGTGGGGCCAGCCTGTTTGCTGGTTTTCCAAACTACTCAAAATTTTCACTACTGGTTTTCCAGAATCTGTCAGAACTAGCTGAATATCACCTCTATTTCCAGCTTTATTCTATCCTATTCTATTCTATTCTACTCTACGCTACTCTACTCATCTGTTTTAAGTTCAATATTAGTAAATCTATCCTAGTCAATTCTGCAAAAGCAGAGAGGTGAGTTAAAAATGAGTCACATGGGGTCCACCATCTGCCTTCAGGAGGGGGCCATGTTCAATATCTAGCATTTCCAGTCCTGAAAAACGTGGGCTGAAAAACCTAGATACGTTGCTTGTCAATGTTGACAAATAATCTGCTTGAATACAAGGAAACTTTTTAGACTTTTATCACCGATGGCATATGTCCAAGGTCAGTTTCAGATTATTGTTTTCTAGGAAGGAATATTTCCCAGTTTCTAGGCTCTTATCAAAGGGGCGTGGTGGTTCAGTGGCTAAGACGCTGAGCTTGTTGATCAGAAAGGTCAGCAGTTTGGCGGTTCGAATCCCTAGCGCCACATAACAGAGTGAGCTCCCATTACTTGTCCCAGCTTCTGCCAACCTAGCAGTTCGAAAGCATGTAAAAGTGCAAGTAGGAAATAGGAATCATCTTTGATGGGAAGGTAACCGCGTTCCGTGCACCTTCGGCATTTAATAATGCCGGCCACATGACCACAGAGACGTCTTTGGACAGCGCTGGCTCTTCGGCCTTGAAACGGAGATGAGCACCGCCCCTAGAGTCAGGAACGACTAGCACATATGTGCGAGGGGAACATTTACCTTTACCTTCATGCTCTTATCTTGGAGGTGAAAAATGCGGAAAAGCAGAGAAAACAAAGCAGATTCAAGTAGCTAATGAACAGGTAAGAAAGAAATTGAGATTGAGATTGAGATTGTAAGCAATCTAGTTGCTTACAAGTTTTAGTCTCCAACAGATTCTAGGGCCATTTCAAATAATAAAAATATTGCTTGGTGTCATTTCAAGGAAAAGAAAATTCTTGTTCCTTGTCAAAGATCCTTTGAGATACTTCTTGCCTTCCTTCAAATCTAGGAACTTGGCAGAAGTTGGCCAGGAAAGTCTTGATCAGCTGTATATAACCTTGGACCATTCTTGATCAAAACCCTAAGTAGTTCCTTCAAGTTTTGAAGACTGCATGGTTTGCATTAGAATGACTTTCTCATGCATGTTGGCTTCTTTCTCTTTTCTAAGACCGGACTTCCCTTTGGAGATCTATGTCCTGCTGGGCACTACTGCCCAGCAGGCACCAAAGACCCCAGGGAAATGCCCTGCCCAGTCGGGACATGGAATGAACAGAAAGGAGGCCGAGATTCCACCTGGTGTCGCCTATGCCCACCTGGGTATTTCTGCAGCAGCCCCGGACGTGTCTCCCCTACAGGACCTTGTGATCCAGGTGAGAAGATAATGGTGAAATTGCAAGCTCATCTTTGATTGCAATTTGGAAAGGAAGTCTCGTAATATGATTCCTTCCCTAGAGGAAAGCTGACAGTTTTGCTTCTATAAAGTGCTTCGGCTTATTGTGGCATCCAGCTTTAATAATTTCAGCTTTGCAATCTTAATGCATTGAATGTAGGTCTGTACTTGGGCCAGGAAATCTATGGGTTCAACTGCGTTCAAAGCGGCGAAGCCCACTTCAAACTAACTTTTCTCTCTTTCCCTTGGATTATTGGGACTCTAAAGAGAATTATCCAAAATCAAAATGTAATTTAGAGAGGTTGGAGTCCTGGATTTTAACAGAGGAATTAAGCCTTGAGCTATTATATATCTTTTATACTTCCACCTGCTTTGGATTTTAATATAATACACATTGTAGACACGTCCTAACCTATTGATTTGGGAGATAGCTACTTCTAGAATTTCAGCACTAGGAATTGCGGGAGCTGTGATCCTGTTCAGCTGCTAGGCACCTGACTAGGGAATGCTGGAAGGATAAATATTTTTTTCTGCTTCTTGTAATTTTTTCCTCCCAATGAATAGCATGTGCCTTCCAGTTCGTGATAACAAACTCACCGTATTTTTCAGAGCATAAGATGCTCTGGAGTATAAGCAGCACCTTAGTTTTTGGGGAGGAAAATAATTAGAAGAAAAATTCGGCCTCTGCCTACCAGCATCCATGGTATTCAGCTGACATGTGATATCAAGGTCAGTCAATGAATAGGCATAGCAACTGAGTCAGCCAATGAGGGCTATTTAGACTCTGAAACAGTATTTGCCATGTCAGCAACAAGGAGACAGGAAGGAGCCTGGCTTAGCTCAGAACTGAAAGTGAAACTGCTTGTGCTTTGCTTGTATTTACTGCTACCTTGGAAAACCTGCTTTTGGTAATGTATTGCATATTATTATTATTTTGAATCCTGCTGAATCAGTTACTCTGCTTTCTGAATGCGATCGCTGCTGCAAACTCTGACCAGCCAGGTTAGCTTCAGCACTTATGGCAGCCTGATTCAGCATAGCTGATTGGCAGGTGAATTGGACTGTCGGAATACCCCCAATCAGCTGTTCCCGGCTGCAGGGGTTGCCACAGACCAGTGTTTTTCAACCACTATGCCGCGGCACACTAGTGTGCCGTGACATAGTGTAAGGTGTGCCGTGGGAAAATTACTTTATATATAGTCAATATAGGCACAGAGTTAAATTTTTTAAACATTTTCTAATGGTGGTGTGCCTCGTGATTTTTTTCATGAAAAAAGTGTGCCTTTGCACAAAAAAGGTTGAAAAACACTGCCACAGACCATCTGCTTCCATGCCTCACGTTTTTGGCCTCTGATGGGGCTACATTCGGTGTATAAGACACACCCAAATTTCCACCCTCTTTTTTGGGGAAAAACCTGCGTCTTATACTCCAAAAATACAGTAATTCTTGAGTCATTGGCAACATGCAAATTGATACATAATAGAAAACTTTACAAATCTGAAAGTTTGGTGTTTCCAGGGTAGGTTTGTCTTTCTGCTTTCTTCTGCAATGAAATATGATTTAATGCAATTGATTTCCCCTCTGTTTTCAGGGTTTTACTGCAAGGGTGGGACACGTGCAGCAAGACCAATGGACAGAGTAACTGGAGACTTATGTCCTGAAGGTCACTTCTGCCCTGTAGGGTCATCCATGCCGTCTCCATGCCGAGATGGGGAATACAGTGCAATAACAGGTCAGCTGTGAAAAGGAGGATTCACGCTTCGCTGGTAGGAATTGCTGATGGATTTCAGCTGGTTTCCTTCACTTTAACCCCAGAGGCTCAGAAATGAACCTAACTATGCTGTAATACTTTAATGTTGTGATGATGATTCAATGACGATGAGTCAGCAGGGTTATTTAACTGTTATCCCTTTAAGAGGCTGTTTTATAAGAGAGGCCCTGTAAGGGCATCTCTTTATCCATGTGTGCTTCCATGCTGTAGTTGATGATTGATTGCCTGACTTTGCATAGTACATGTATGTATATATCCCTTGTAGCTAAACCACTGTTTGAAAGACAAACCTCTGTTTGCTATATTTTTCTCCTGGTTTTCTAAAAATAGTCAACCTGTGCACACTCAGACATTTAGGCTTATTACAAAACCAGTTCTAATTCTGTCTAGGTTCTCCCAAAGTTCTACTCGTGTTTCTTTGGAAGTTCTTGTTCTTCTTCTCCAGTAAGCCAACCTAGACTGTTGTGTTAGGATTTCTGCTGACAAAATAGGAACAAGCATGGGATCCATGTCTAATAAATCTACATCTTCATATTTAAGCTAAAGGAGAATTTGATTGAATTCACAAAGAAGAACCAGGAAGAGTAGACAATGGCTTACTTCATTTTTTTCTCTTTTTTCCCCAGGCCAAGATGAATGTTTCCCCTGCCCAGCTGGTCTTTATTGTAAAAATGGTGTAAGATATCAATGTCCACCTGGATTTTACTGCCCACCAAGGACCGGGGTCTCCTTTTATCCCTGCCCCCCTGGGACTTACAATCCATCTGCTGGCATTGATCAACCTCAGAGATGCCAGCAATGCCCTTCAGGTGAGCTCTCCTATCTCGGAAACAAAAGTCACTTTCATTTCAGTCTATTTAAACTTTGACCGAGATCTCCAAGGCTGTGGGCATTGCATTGTCTGTCATTTCTTCAAGAACATAGCATTTCCAAGATGTTTAAAAACTTGTCCACCGGATATTGGAAATGTACCCAGACCCCAGGTACATATTATCATATGCGGTGGACATGTGCAAAAGGAAAGAAATATTGGACAAAAATACATACATGGCAGTGATGGGATTCAATTTTTTTTACTACTGGTTTTGTGGGTGTGGCTTGGTGGGCGTGGCAGGGGAAGGATACTGTAAAATCTCCATTTCCTCCCCAATCCAGGGGAAGGATACTTCAAAGTCTCCGTTCCCTTCCCACTCCAGAGGAAGGTTACTGCAAAATCCCCATTTCCTCCTGATCAGCTGAGACTCGGGACTCAGAGAACAGATGGGGCAGGGCCATCCAGAGGTAGTATTTATGAGTTCTCTGAAGTAATCAAAATTTCCGCTACCAGTTCTCCAGAACTGGTCAGAACCTGCTGAGTGCCATCTCTGATACATGCTTAGAAAAAATGTTAAAGCAGCACTTAATTTATAAACCAGAGATATTTTTGTTAGGCATAGGAGCAGAAAAGTTTGACAAAGGGAATATATATATATATATATATAACCAGGGGTTGTGACTTTAAATATATACCTTTCTCCCTGGCTCAGCTGATAACGGATCAGAGCCTGTGGCTTAATGGCTAAGACATCTGCCTAATATGTAATATAGCCCAGGTTCGAATCCCAGTAAGGGTATGGCTAGCTGATGAGAGCTAAATAGCTTGAAATAGATCTATACTAGTCTCCCTTTATTTATTTATCAGCACAAATAAAACACACACACACCTATATATATAATATATATTTGATATTACATGTTTAGACAGCAGCAAGAATTGCATTTGCACAGCACTGGAAAAATGAGGAAACACATACAGAAGAAGATGTAATTTAAAAAAAATTAGATTGTGCAGAAATGGACAGATTAACATTAAAGATGAAAGAAAAAGAAGATACAGAGTATTTCAAACATGGGATTTGTTTATAAATGGTTGGATAATAGAGGTAGAAATTAGGAATGGGAAAAGTATTATAATATAAGCAAAATGATCCAGACAATATGCTGTTCACTAAGCAAGTATGTATGTAATGTGAACATGTATAAATAAGGTAAAGGTAAAGGTTCCCCTCGCACCTATGTGCTAGTTGTTCCCTACTCAAGGGGTGATGTTCATCTCCGTTTCAAAGCCAAAGAGCCAGCACTGTCCTAAGACGTCTCCATGGTCATGTGGCTGGCATTACTAAATGCCAAAGGCGCACGGAACGCTGTTACCTTCCCACCAAAGGTGGTCCCTATTTCTCTACTTGCATTTTTTACATGATTTCGAACTGCTAGGTTGGCAGAAGCTGGGACAAGACACGGGAGCTCACTCCGTTACGCAGCGCTAGGGACTCAAACCGCCGAACTGCTGACCTTTTTGATCAACAAGCTCAGCATCTTCACCACTGAAACACCACGTCCCAGAATGTATAAATAAACTGTTTTTTAAAAAAGAACATAGCGTTTGCATTGTTGAATGCGGCAGGGCCTGAGCGGAGTATATATCCTTCTCAGTTGGGAAAAAGGGATCGATTTTATTTTATTCAGATCACCTTGTAAGTTGAAAATAGATTATTTGTGTTTCTATCCAGGGATGTTTTGTGGGGAATCAGGATTATCTTCCCCCAGTGGTCCCTGTTTGCCAGGATTTTTCTGCAGAACTGGTAGGTTGTGTGTATTGCCTCTTATTTTAAATTCCAGCTGTATCTATTCTTTTTTTTAAGAGTGTTGCAATGGATTGTGCATCTGATGTACATAATCAACAAGCTCCCATTTTAACCCATCACCACAGACCTGTTTTCCAAAATGTTCGGAGCACCCCTATTTTTTAGAAATGGACCATTCCGGTTGCGAATAGCTTTTTCAAAATATATTTTTATTCTTTTTAAACAAAACAACACATACAAAACAAACAAGAGAGGAAAGAAGAACAGCTTTCCTCCATCAACAGCCGAGGTGGTGCAGTGGTTAGAGTGCTGAACTGCAGCCACTTCAGCTGACTGTTATCTGCAGTTCAGCGGTTCTAATCTCACCAGCTCAAGGTTGACTCAGCCTTCCATCCTTCCGAGGTGGGTGAAATGAGGACCCGAATTGTTGTTGGGGGTGATATGCTGACTCTGTAAACCGCTTAGAGAGGGCTGAAAGCTCCTGGGAATGGTGGGGAGGGCAAGGCCAGCCGGTGCTTGCAATAACCAGTTCGGCAAACTGGATGCAAAATTAACATCCGATTTGCCCAAACCGGTGCAAACCGTCTGAATCCCATCCCTGCCTATTTCCAAACATCTAATAGCTAGTATTTGATGTACACTTCTAAGATAGTTACCACTGTTTCTGTTCTGATGTTTTTTTGTCTTGGCTTTCTCTTCAGGCTCCAGTGTCCCAAATCCTGATGGGATCACGAATATTAGTGCTGGAGGCCCATGTCCAGTGGGGCATTTTTGCCCAGCTGGCACTAGAATCCCTCTGCCATGTCCAGCAGGTACTTTCTCAGACAGGTATGGCTCTTAGGAACATATGGACTGTGATTACTTTGTCCTCTTGAGAAGGAAGTACTTCCAGAGGTTGTGGGTGCTCTAACACTGGAGGTTTTAAAGAAGAGATTGGACAACCATTTATCTGAAATGGTGTAGGGTTTCCTGCTTGAGCAGATGGTTGGACTAGAAGACCTCCAAGTCCCTTCCAACTCTGTTATGCTGAAGAAGAGGGAAAGGCCATACATCATAGTTTTGGTGGATGAGCCAAGCATCATGGCAAGGGGTGGGATTCTACCGGTTTAACACCCAGTTTGCTGCCTGTGTGTGCACAGTTTAGAGAAGAGTTACCTTCCGGATTATTGCTTGGGAAGGAAAATCACTGAGGTGTGGCAATCCACTCTGCCGCGTGAAGATAAAGTAGGTAAAGCTCAGGGGCGGGTGGGCAGGTCCACTTGCTAGTGGGAGCGAACCACTTCACTCTGGTGGTGAAATTCAAAAAGTTTGACTACCAGTTCTGTGGGCATAGTTTGGTGCGCGTGGCAGGGGAAGGATATTGCAAATTCTCCATTCCCTCTCCTCTCCTGCGGGAAGGATGCTGCAAAATCCCCATTCCCTCCCTACTCCCGGGGAAAGGGTATTGCAAAAATCTCCCTTCCTTCCCCACTCTGGGGCCAGCCAGAGGTGGTATTTGCCGGTTCTCCAAACTACTCAAAATTTCCGCTACCGGTTCCCCAGAACCTGTCTGAACCAGCTGCATTTCACCCCTGATTCACTCCCAGCTGATCTTCGGATCACTCCCAGCTGATGATCCGAACCAATCTGAACCGGTAGAATCCCACTCCTGATCATGGCTCCTCTGGATTGGCAAAGCCAGAAATACTGATTTTGCTTGGTGAACATAATATTGGCATCTCTAACCCAAGTATAGAGCCGAGGTGGCGCAGCGGTTAAATGCAGCACTGCAGGCTACTTCAGCTGACTGCAGTTCTGCAGTTCGGCTGTTCAAATCTCACCGGCTCAGGGTTGACTCAGCCTTCCATCCTTCCGAGGTGGGTAAAATGAGGACCCGGATTGTTGTTGGGGGCAATATATGCTGACTCTGTAAACCGTTTAGAGAGGGCTGAAAGCCCTATGAAGCGGTATATAAGTCTAACTGCTATTGCTATTGCTAAGTCACCATTTACAGAGTGTCAAATAAGGGATTTGCTAGCAGATCCAACAAGATCTCCTGCTTGAGGAAGAGGTGGCTTCAGAAGACTTCCAAGGTCCCTCCCAACCCTTTTATTGTATCTCCTATTAAGTTAGCTGGGAATTCTTGTCTCCCCAGACTGTATCTTTCTCTTGAGTCCAGCTGCATTGCCTGCCCACCTGGGTATTACTGCTCCTCTGTTGGTCTCTCGGCACCCTCTGGAGCCTGCTTGGCTGGCTACTACTGCCTACCTGGAGCCACTACACCTTCCCCAGCAGGTGAGAAGGGCCAGCTGACATCCTGCTGCATGTTCTGTCAAGGTAAAGGTAAAGGTTCCCCTCACACATATGTGCTAGTTCTTCCTGACTCCAGGGGCCAGTGCCCATCTCTGTTTCAAAGCCGAAGAGCCAGCACTATCCGAAGATGTCTCCATGGTCATGTGGCTGGCATGACTAAATGCGGAAGGCACACGGAAGGCTGTTACCTTCCCACCAAAGGTGGCACCTCTTTTTCCACTTGCATTTTTACCTGCTTTCGAATTGCTAGGCTGGCAGAAGCTGGGACAAGTAACGGGAGCTCACTCTGTTATGCAGCGCTTGGGGTTCGAACTGTCGCCCTTTCGAGCTAACTTCATTCACATTCAGATCCTGTCCAATCTGGTTTTAATAGATTAATCAGATGAATTGATTGAAACTGCTTTGTTTACTAACGAGGCATCCCAAATAATCAGGAGGTGGTGATGGGTGAGTAGTTGCAGGCACATGCATATAAGCCTTCCTGTGTTGTGTTACCTTTAATACAGGTTATTCTCTCTTCCCCTACAGCAGGTTCAGGGGTAATCTAAATATTAAATGGGTATCACAGTGCAATCCTGCCAAGCGGTGCGGTGGCCTAGAGGTGGAGCTCTCACCTCACAATCAGGAGGCTGTGAGTTCAATCCTAGGTAGAGGCAAATATTTCTTTCTCTGGGCATGATGAGAATATATCTGCTGAATATAACTCCGCATTGGCAACAAGAATAGCATCCGGCCAGTAATCACTCAGTTCCATTCAGTTGTCCAGACTCCAACCCGCAAGGGATTATGTGGTCATTAAAATATGATGATGATTATCAGTGCAAACCTGCCCTTATTTGCTTAAGAATATATCCTGGACACAGTAGCTCAGTGGCTAAGACGCTGAGCTTGTCAATCAGGAGCCGAGGTGGCGCACTGGTTAAATGCAGCAATGCAGGCTACTTCAGGTGACTGCAGTTCTGCAGTTCGGCTGTTCAAATCTCACCTGCTCAAGGTTGACTCAGCCTTCCATCCTTCTGAGGTGGGTAAAATGAGGACCCGGATTGTTGTTGGGGGCAATATGCTGACTCTGTAAACCGCTTAGAGAGGGCTGAAAGCCCTATGAAGTCTAACTGCTATTGCTATTGCTAATCAGAAAGGTCAGCAGTTCGGTGGTTCGAATCCCTAGTGCTGCATAACGGAGTGAGCTCCTGTTACTTGTCCCAGCTTCTGCCAACCTAGCAGTTCGAAAGCACGTAAAAAATGCAAGTAGAAAAATAGGAACCACTTTTGGTGGGAAGGTAACAGCGTTCCATGTGCCTTCGGCATTGAGTCATGCCGGCCACATGGCCACGGAGACATCTTAGGATAGCGCTGGCTCTTCGGCTTTGAAACATAGATGAGCACTGCCCCCTAGAGTCTGGGAATGACTAGCACATATGCTAGCACTTACCTTTACCTATATCCTAGAAGAGTTTGTATCCTAGAGTTTGCTCCTACCAAAAAGACCTGTGTAAGACTGCAATCTTGGCAGTCTGCAAATGTAGGTATATTTGCTCCACTGATTACTCATCAAATTGGCTTAGTTTAAAATAAATTAAAGTGGAGGGAGGGGCACTACCTCGATTTGTTGGGGAAAAATAATAGAAAAAAAGAAGCCAATATAAAATGGCTTTTCCAGACCACTGTCCCAAATTGCGATCTTCCAAACCTTTTTCCCCCCGAGGAAGTGAAAACCAAATTGGGTTTCATTCCCCTAAGAATCTGAGGATGGGGGTTAATACACGAGGGCTGATTTTTGTTTTCAAGCTTCTCTCTACCTCCCTGCCATTCCTTTCTCTTTGTTTCTTGAGGTCTAGAACCATCCTTGTAGCTTTTCCCATTCTTTCTTTCTTTCTTGTAGGATTTCCAGAACAAGGAGGATTTTGTCCCGTGGGCCACTATTGCCCAAAAGGAACCAGCCACCCTTTCCCCTGCCTTGCAGGGACTTACAATAACCTCACCGCACAGTCCGTTTGCTTCGCTTGTCCCACGGGATACTACTGCCCTGAAAACACCAGCAGTTACGATGGTTTCCCGTGCCCTCCCGGGTTTTATTGTCCTGAAGGTAAACTCAAAGCTGAAGTCCTTAAAAGAAAATCCACAATTCTTTTTTTGATGAACTGAAAACAAATTCCCAGTTTCCCGTTTGAGGAAAGAGGCGAATCTGATTTCAAAAGGGGAATAAATACAAAGGCAATATTTCAGAGTTTCGCTATCTATCCAGATACAGGAGTGCCATCTGCTGACAGTTAGTTATGCAAAATATCTGAAAGAAGCACATAACAGGAACAGTAGGTTTCTTGTGTTTTTTTTAAAATAAATTTTATTCATAGGTATTTTTTTAAAAAAAGCAGTCTAGTTTTCAGTGTCAGGCCTGCAATTATATTCCTTTTAGAATTTTTGGCCTGCCACACTTTCTCTTATTTCATTAGGCTGTTTCTTTAGTATAGTTGATGGGAGGGGGGAATAGAATGGAGTAGGATTGTGGAATGTGTTGTTGTCATTCTTTTCTAGAAGACCAAGGTCATCTTTGGTCTCCGCACTTTTACACCTGACCGGAAACAGCTGGGTGGAGATGCCAGCGTGGAAGAAGAAGATTGGACCACGTGATGGATTTGTGGGTGTGGGGACAAGATCATGAACTTTTAACTGGGTGGAATCCCAGGAAGCTCTTTAGAATTGGGATTTCACAGAATTGATTCACAAATAAAAAAGACCAAAAAAAAGAAGAGTGGTGTTAAACATCGGCGTTCAAGCTAATAACAACAATAATTATATAGTAACAATAGTTTACTTTAACCAAAAAGCTTTTAGCTAGGTTTCTTCTTACATTAAAGTATTGTAATTATTTACCTTCTTACTTTCAGGGCTAACATTTATGATCTTATGTTTCTCTAATTCCTACCTCTTGCTTCTATCCATCCATAGAATTTATTGCAAATCATATAATATTCTGTATCCTCTTGATCTTTAATTTTAAAGGTTAATCTAACCATTTTGGCACAGTCAATTTTTTTTTTTAAATTACAGCCTCCTCTGGTGGGGTATTCACATTTTCCCAATATTTAGCATATATGATCCTTGCTGCTTTGTTATAGAAAGAACAAAATTCTTGCTAGAGAGTCAAGGTCATCCTTTGTCTCTGCATCTCTGCACCTGACCGGAACTGGATGGGTGGAACTGCCAGCATGGCAGTGGGAGATTGGACCATTCTGATGGACTTGTGGGTGCAGGGGCAAGATCTTGAACTTTCAACTGGGTGGGGGAGTCTGGGAAGCTTTCAGATTCGGGTTAATGTCGCCCATGACCCTGAGATTAAGAGTCTCATGCTCTACCAACTGAGTTAGCCTGTCAGGCCTGTAGCCATCTACAATGCATTTTCTATTGTGGGAAAATGGGAGAAAGAATATTGTTATGGCTACATATCATCTAACCCCATGCAGTTCCCCCCTCCCATTTTCCTACAATAGAAAATGCATAGTAGAATAATAGAAAGTGTGGTGGGCCAAAGATCCAAAAGAAAAGATGGCGGGAGGCCTAACAGTCATTATGTGTAAAATTAAATATATGGTCCCTTTATCGTAGTCCTCTGGTAGTATACGTTGGAGACATGTTTCTGGTTTCAACTCAATTGTCCGCTAAGTGTTGGAAATGCAGTCAGTCCCCAGGTAGCTTTTACCACATGTGCTGGACATGTAGTAAAGCAAGAGAATATTGGGAGAAAATGCAAAACTGGCTGGAAATGATAATCAAACAGAAGCAGTAGGTTTTATGGTCTGCATCTGAAGGACCTGTAAGGTCTCCTCACTTGATGAGAGAGGTGGTTGGTACTCTTTGTTATCGGACTCATCCCTGCTTCAAGGAGGATCACTGACAGGATGGTGTAAGAGATGGGTGAACCACTCATGGTCTGTGGCAGTAGATGGCCTTAAAAGAAGAAGCACCCCCCGTCCCCAAAACAGGTCAACTGAATCGAAGCAGGGCAGTTTTAGTTTTATGTTGGAATGGCAAGTTTTAAGATCAAGTTTACAATCACGATCAAGGGAGGTACTAATACCACTCTATAAAGCCCTAGTAAGACCACACCTAGAGTACTGCATCCAGTTTTGGTCACCACACTATAAAGAAGATGTTGAGACTCTAGAAAGAGTGCAGAGAAGAGCAACGAGGATGATATTAAGGGCCTGCAGGCTAAAACGTATGAAGAACGATTGCAGGAACTGGGCATGGCTAGTCTAGTGAAGAGAAGGACCAGGGAGACATGATAGAAAGATAGAGAAAATGGATAGATAGATGATGGATGATGGATGATGGATGATGGATGATGGATGGATGGATGGATGGATGGATGGATGGATGGATGATGGATGATGGATGATGGATGGATGGATGGATAGGACAGTACAGGACGGACGGATGGAAGGATAGATAGAGAAGATGGATGGATGGATGGATGGATGGATGGATGGATGAATAGATAGATAGATAGATAGATAGATAGATAGATAGATAGATAGATAGATAGATAGATAGATAGATAGGGATGGATGGATGGATGGATGGATGGATGGATGGATGGATGGATGGATGGATGATAGGCAGGCAGGCAGGCAAATAGTTGATAGGTTTGAAATGTAGTATTGGTTTTTGTTTAAAGCCTTTTAATGTTCATTTAGATTGTTGGATTTTCTTAGAATGACATAATATCTCATTCTTTTTGCTTTAATGATGAGTAGCCAACTCTTTTAAGCAACCAGGAAGAAATCTATCAGTATTTTCTTTAACAGTATTCTATTTCTGCTAGCAGCAAACAAAGGAAAAGCCATTGTCTATAAAATCAGCATGACAGGAAAAATATTTAGACTAACCTTCCAGAAAAGCTACTGTTATTACTATTTTTTAAAGTTAGTTATTACTGTTCTTGAATTACCATAAATATTTGATTTAGCCTGGGACCTGCGTTCTGTATCTTAAGCTTACTTCCAATCTTACAACTAGGACAACAAACACATTGCAAACATTGCATGTTTGAGGAATGATTCTGGTTCTTGCCTCTCTTTTGTTGTGCCCCAAAGGAACCAGATATGCCATCCAGTTTCCATGTCCTCGGGGCTATTATAATCCAGACCCCATGGCACAAAGCTTGGACAGCTGCTTACCCTGCCTTCCAGGACACTACTGTGGGAAGGAGAACTTAACTACAGTTTCAGGAAAGTGTGATGCAGGTGAAGCTACATGTTGAAGAAGAAATGTTTCTGTACATCTGCCAAAATCATCCCCATCTCTATCTCTATCCCCACTTATAACTCCACCTCCTTCTCTACCTCAATCTCCATCTCCAGCTTTGTTTCCATCTCTACCTAATCTCCAGCTCCACCTTCACCTCCACCGTGAAGGTGAAGGTGGACTTTACCTCCACCTCCATCGCCTTCTCTGCATCCATTTTCACTTCCACTTCCGCCATAATCTCCATCTCCACTTTCATCTCCACATCCACCTCCATCTCCAACTTCATCTCCATCTCCACTTTCACCTCCACTTCCATCTCCATCTCCATCTCCACCTCTATCTCCATCTCCACTTCCATCTCCATTTCCATCTCCCCCTTTATTCCCACTTCCAGCTCCATCTATTTCAAACTCTTATCTCCCAGTTTCCCTAATCTGAGGAATTGTTTACCTGTCATCCTCTGATTTCTTTCCTGTTCTGAACCAGTTCTTCTGTGATGTGTTCTTTTTTTTGGTTCATCTCTTGTAAATGTAAATTAGAGTAGGAAGGAGATAGGTGGATGAGTCTTTTGCAAGACTCTTGATTTTGGGATTTGGGAACAACCCAATGAGCATTGGGTTTAGCTTGGTTTTGCTTTGCTTTTATAAAACATGATTTAGTAAAAATCTTTTTGATGATTTTATTAAAGAAATTACAATGGATATTTAAGTACCCTGCCTCTTTTTGTAGACCAAATTCAAAAAGAGTTTGGACTGTGCTCATTGAAAATTAGTTGTCCATAGTGCAATCTACCATTTCTTCATGTTCTCCTTATTATGTGCACTTATGTACAGTGAGAGCATATCAGGGGTGGGTTTCTCGCCCCATTCCAACCGGTTCGGTTGGAACGGGGCCGACGGCATCCTCGTGCACGCGCGTGGTGCACGCATGCGTACTAGCATCTGCGTGACACTCCACCTGCTCCTGGACGATCGCGCAGGCACTGTATGCGTCCTGCGCATGCGTGGAAGCACAGAACTCGTCAAAACCGGGTAAGGACCGCGGGCGGGTGGGCGCGCCCTTTGCCGTTCCCGGAAGTTACTTACTTCTGGGTTCGGCGACCAACCGGTTCGCAGGGACCGCCGCGAACCGGTTGAAACCCACCCCTGGAGCATATGCACCAAAGACAAATTCCTTGTGTGTCCAATCACCCTTGGCCAATAAAGAATTCTATTCTATTTCTCCCCCAGGCTGGTTCTGCATTTCAGCTGCTTGGACCCCTCAACCCTTTGATCTCGATAACTACACCAATGGGAACTGTCTTTGTCCAGCAACCGCCACAGGGGCAAAATGTTCTCCTGGCTCCTACTGTCCAGAAGGGAGCCCTGAGCCCATTCTGTGCCCACCAGGACTTTATTGTAATGCACCAGGTAAAAAGGCATGTGCTTCATTTCTGATTCACATCACTCTTGAGCATGACATTAGAAGCTTCATGTTTCCAGAAACTCTTTAAAAAAAAAAGATTCTTGCAGAAATATCCCTCTGTGTTGTTAGCAAAGGATAGATTTTGTTTTTGTATGGAAAAAAAACCCAATGTTTCACCTTATTCTGTGTTAGGGCATACCTCAGTTAGGATACTGTTGTGGTCCAGCAGGAGCCGTTGGAGTTGCAAACAGACTCCGACAGCGAGGGGCCCTATGAATCGACTCTGGAAGATGTGGAGGACCCTGGACAGGGTTCCGACTCCGAGCAGGGATCAGAGAGGCTGGTTGGCCACCATGAGGCGCCTGAGGCATGGAGCAGTGGTGAAAGCCAAAGGGAATGTGCTCCTGACGTCAGGCCTTGGAGCAGTGGGGAGGAGACAAGGGAGTTGGTCCTGGATGCCCGGCAACGGCGGGCAGATAGACATAGAGAACAACTACACTGATACAGAAGATAATTGGACCCAGATGGTTGTAATTAGGCTCCTCTCAAGACAGTATATAAGGAGAGACCTTGTGAGGAGGCTGGTTGCAGGATTCAACTTAATTATCAACGCTGGAGAAGCTGTTATCTGTATCTGTCGGAGTCTGGGTTGCTGCCAAGGTTCTTTATCTGTTCGTTCGTGTTTGGGTTTACAGCCACCAAGATTTATAATCCTGCTAATAAAGTGTTGTGGCATTCCAGCTAAGCTTGTCTCGGCATTCGTTACTGGACGGAGGAGGGGGTCAGAACAGATACCTTGTCCAATAATGGTCACATCTTAAGACAGGCTGGAGCAGGTTCAGAGATGAGTTATGAGGCTGATTTAAAAAATATTAAATTGTGGAGACCTCGGTTCTCTCTGAGCTTGGTTGTTTTCTCGCAGATGTTTAGTTAGCCTGTTAGATAGCATCACCCATGCATGGATGATGTTGCCTCATTGGGTAATGGCAATAGCACTTAGGCTTTGCAGTGCTTTACAGTGCTCTCATAGCTGTTTACGGAGTCTCCCTATTGCCCCCAACAATCTGGCTCCTCATTTTTATGACACCGGAAGGATGGAAGGCTGCTGGTCAGGATCGAACTGCTGGCTATAGCCAGAGTTAGCCTGCCATACTGCATTCTAACTACTATGAAGGGAAGGGAGGGAGGGAAGGAAGGAAAATTACAATAGCACTTAGACTTATATACCCCTTTAACAGACCTCTCTAAGCAGTTTACAGAGTCAGCCTGTTGCCCGCAACAATCTGGGTCCTCATTTTAGTGATCTCAGAAGGACAGCAGGTTGAGTCAACCATGATCTGGTCAACATCAAACTGCTGGCTATGAGCAGAGTTAGCCTGTCATACTGCATTCTAATGACCATGAAGGGAACAGAGGGAGGGAGAGAAGGGAGGGTGGAGAGAAGGAAAGAAAGAAAGAGAGAGGGAGAGAAGGAAGGAAAATAGCAATAGTACTTATATACCGCTTCGCAGTGCTTTTACAGCCCTCTCTAAGCAGTTTACAAAGTCAGCCTATTGCCTGCAACAATCTGGGTCCTCATTTTACCCACCTTGGAAGGATGGAAGGCTGAGTCAACCTTGAGCCTGGTGTGACTCGAACTGCCAAATTGCAGGCAGCTGGCAGGCAGCAGACGTAGCCTGCAGTACTGCACTCTAACCACTGCACCACCGAGGCTAATAAAACGTCTGCAAGAAAACAAGCAAGCTCAGAGAGCATCAGGAGCTCCAAAGTTCACCCTTGAACTACAAACGTTCTCTTCTATCAGAAATTAAAATTTATGCAAAGAAGTTGAAGGATTCGAGGATGCTCTTAGCCTTGAGAAGATAAGGCTGATCGTGTCACCCTCTTTAAGTACCTGGAAAGATTTGTGTCATATGAAAGCCATTGCCTATCCTTGGATCCTCCACCAAGTTCCGTCTGCAAGAACAATTGCTCCAGAGAGCTCGCAATCACAGTTTACGACAGAATACAGATGTGAGGAAATTTGCAAGTTGTCTTATAATTGCTTTTCTAATTGATTACTCCTGATATCCAGATATACAGTTTCTTGCGTCGTTAATCCTGATATTTTATTGTCATTTTTGCCGGCAAGCCATCTGGCAATCAATTACTGTATATACTCGAGTATAAGCCTAGTTTTTCAGCCCACTTTTTGGGCTGAAAAAAGCCGCCTCGGCTTATACTCGAGTCAGTGAAAAATTTGCCCGAAATGGAGGAGAAAAAGGGGCAGGGCCATGCCGCTGGGTGACACTCGTGAATGGCCCAGTGCCCCTGTGAGTTTCCCCTCCCTCTGTGTCAGTTTGCCGCGCAGCGCGCACCGCACCATCCCCCCTCCTCACGTTCTAATGTAATGCAGGGCTGTCTTACGATTCCCCTTCCTCCCCCTCCTGCCGCTCTGCAACGATGTCCCACCTCCTCCTTGTTATGGCAAGCAGCCACAGCGATGTCCCACCTCCTCTGGTACAGTGATCCAATGATAGGAATCACTGTGCCGTGTGTCATAGGAGGCGGGACATCGCTCCCGCGGCTGCACGGGACATCATCATCACAGCGGGACATCAGCATCATGAGGTGAGTGAAGTATTTCATTGAATACACCGCTAGTTTACTGTTTTTCTTTGAAATAAATATTCAAAAACATTATTGGTATCTATTTTTATTTTTGAAATTTACCGGTAGCTGCTGCATTTCCCACCCTAGGCTTATACTCGAGTCAATAACTTTTCCAGTTTTTTGTGGTAAAATTAGGTGCCTCGGCTTATATTCGGGTCGGCCTATACTCGAGTATATACGGTAAGCAATGGATTGCACTTAAACACAAGTGACTATTGCGCAAACGTCCATGGAGTTGGCATTGAGCTATTGAAGGAAGAGTCTGATGACTTATCAATCATGGGTGGGTTGGGAAGGCAGTAATCACAAAGACCATTTCAATATTGTGGGTTGGTTGGTTGAACACGTGGGCCTCCTGTCTCCATCCCAACTCTTTGTTGCAGAGTATAGTGAGTATGTAAAGAAGCCCAGATACACGCTGTGCTTTACTCCTAGTGACTCCCTGAAGAGTCTCTGCAATTTTCTTGGCAAGATTTTGGAAGTGGTTTGTCATTGCCTGATTCCTATGGAGAGGGGTTGACCCAAAGTCACCCAGACGTGCCAATCCGGGCTTCCTTAGAAAGCAAGAAGCAAAGTCTTGGTCCTGGCAAAACCTCTTTTATTTACACGACTCTGAATTCCTTTCACTCAAAGTCAGCAAGGCTTGGCAAACAGTCTTTCAGAGGAATGTTTATCCACACGAACCTTATCTTGTTTGGAGCGCTGCCAGATAACTAGTTTCCAAATGCAGAGCAAAGCAAAATCTGGCACAGAATCTCTTCTAATCACAAACAGAACTTTCCACTCTTGCAATAACTGAAGGAATGAATTGTTTCCTCCCCTCTCATTCCTCTTTTATTTCCTCTGGGAGGGGCCAATCACCTCCAAGGTGTGGCTTTACTCTTAAGTCCACCCTGCTTTCTTAGTTGTTCTTGTCTCTGGCAGCTCAGTGCATGCACACACTGGGAACAGGCTCCAGCTGTTCTTCTGCTTCACTGCTTTCTAGCTCCCTCTCTGCCTCTGAGAGTCCTCGTCTGAGCTTTCCTCAATCTCGAGGACTGCCCCATGTTCCTCCCCAACCTCCTCACTATCCAACTCTGCTGCCAGCTCTGCTAGCCACTGGTGAGCCACAACACAAATGCTTTTGTGCCTAAGGCAGGACTAGAAATCACTGTCGCCCAGTTTTGTAGCCTGGTGCCTTAACCAGTGGACCAAACTGACTTTAACTTTACAATTTCTTTATTTCTCTCTCTCTCTCTCTCTCTCTCTCTCTCTCTCTCTCTATCTCTATCTCTATCTCTATCTCTATCTCTATCTCTATCTCTATCTCTCTATCTCTCTATCTCTCTATCTCTCTATCTCTATCTCTATCTCTATCTCTGTTTATTATCTTTTCCTTGCTGATATTTGTGCAACTTAGTGCTAAGAATCACCCTAAGGTTCTGTTTCCCTTCATTCCTGCTTCTTCCTCAGGTTTATCAGCTCCAAGCGGTGAATGTGCCACTGGGTTTCACTGCACTGGAGGCTCTTCTTCTCCCAAGCCACTTGATGGGATTACTGGAAACATCTGTCCTCCGGGGACACATTGCCGTGAGTTGCATTATCACCTGCTTGGATAATTAAAGCGATCAGATTTCCAAAATGAAGAACCAGGCCTAGGTTTAATTAATAAATTAACCAGGATTCCCTTATGAAATTGTACACCTTTATTAATTAAGCCATAACCTCGAGTACTAGCCCCAGTATAATTTGGATGAAATGATCATCTTATTTTAATGACCCCATAATCCCTTGCGGGGTAGAGTCATTGGCAACTGAATGGATCTGAGTGATTACTGGCCAGATGCCTTTCCTGTTGCCAATGTGGAGTTTTGTTCAGCAGATATAGCTTCATTGTGCAACAGAGAGAGAGGAGTATCTGCCTCTACTCAGGATCGAACTCATAGCCCCCTGATTGTGAGGGGAGAGCTCCGCCTCTAGGCTACTGCACCACTCAATTTGGACAAAACTATCTGGGTTGCAAAACTTGGAGCTGCTACCAGATGACAGCTAAGAAATATGGTAACCTCTCTTTGATGCCACCTAGTGCCTGTCTGGATTTTTGCACCCTGTGTGTTTGGAGTATCTTGGGATAATGAGCAAGGGATTTCTATCTGTGGCTCACATGGGCATGCTATTGCGTACATACCTCTGGAAATGGTGGCCTTTCCTTAGTTTGAGAAGTGTGCCTGGTCTCAAGGATTCTTCTACCAAAAAAGACCCCTCACATCCGGGACACAAATTGTTTCAACTCCTACCCTCAAAACGACGCTATAGGGCACTGCACATCAAGACAACTAGATACAAGAACAGTTTTCCTAAACACCATCCCTCTGCTAAACAAATAATTCCCTCACCACTGTCAAACTATTCATTAAGGCTGCATTACTATTACTATTAGTCTTCTCACCTTTCCTATCACCTAGATCCTCCCACTTATGACTGCAGGACTATAAGTTTGTTGCTTGTATCCTTATGATTTATGTTAGTATTGATTGTTTCCTGATTGCTTATTTGTACCCTATGATTATCATTAAGTGCTATACCTTATGATTCTTGACGAATGTATTTTGTCTTTTTATGTACACTGAGAGCATCGGCACCAAAGACAAATTCCTTATGTGTCCAATCACACCTGGCCAATAAAGAATTCTATTCTATTCTGTTCTGTTCTGTTCTGTTCTGTTCTGTTCTGTTCTGTTCTGTTCTGTACTGTACTGTTCTACCAAAGACAAACTCCTTGTGTGTCCAATCAACCTGGCCAATAAAGAATTCTATTCTGTTCTGTTCTGTTCTGTTCTGTTCTACCAAAGACAAATTCCTTGTGTGTCCAATCACACCTGGCCAATAAAGAATTCTATTCTGTTCTGTTCTGTTCTGTACTGTACTGTTCTACCAAAGACAAACTCCTTGTGTGTCCAATCAACCTGGCCAATAAAGAATTCTACTCTGTTCTGTTCTGTTCTATTCTGTTCTGTTCTACCAAAGACAAATTCCTTGTGTGTCCAATCACACCTGGCCAATAAAGAATTCTATGAGGATTCTTCTGGCAAAACCTCCTGCTGGCAATGAATACTTATTTTGTCTCCTGCCTTCATATCACTTTCTATATTCTGATATTCGCAGCACAATCTTTTCTATAACTTGCTTCTTCTGCAGGGGAAAAACTCCCGGCCACCTTGTAGAAAGGCTAGAATTTTTTAAAAAAATGAAGTACATCATATTGTTATCTAGCATCTTTTCCTTTTCCTGATCTAGACAGGAGTATCTGGAGCCAAAACCTCGATGGCGGGAGAGTGTCCACTTCAGTTTTAATGGCTCTCTAACCCTTGTTTCTTGCAACCTCTTTTCCCCTCATAGCTGTGGGGTCTACGGCGCCCAGCCTCTGCCCACCAGGGACCTTCTCAAATCGATTTGGCCAAACTGCAGTCTCTGAATGTCAACTCTGCCCTTCTGGGTTTTACTGTGAAGGTTCTGGACTGACCATCCCCACTGGAGAATGCAAGGAAGGTAAGTGGGGCTACCAGAAAGGTAAAGAAGATCTTCTACTAAGAAGAAGATCTTGGAAATCTGTTTAACTGTTTAATAAATTTATAGGCCGCCCAATCCTGAAAGACTCCGGGCGGCTTACAGAAACACATTTATAAAATAAAAAATTAAAATAGAGAGAATAAAAGCAAATCATGAAGGAGAATGTTTACCTCTCAATTCAAGAGGTGTTTGGCACTCAAGATCTTCACCTGTCAGACCTGGAAGCCATATTTTACATCGGGCCTTCAGGCCTGCCACAATTTTCTGCTGTGAAAAAATGGGAGGGGGGATTGTATGGAGTATGGGAGATATATAGTCTAAACAACATTCCTTTCTCAGAAAGTCAAGGACACCTTGCCCTGCAACTGCGGTGGTGTGACTGGGAGGTGTCTCCTGTTTTGGTACCTGATTGGCCCATGTGATGGACATGTGGATGCTGGGCGGGAACTTGAACTTTCCTTTTAAAAAGATAATTATTATTTTCTTTGCAATTTCCTTCTGTACAACATTTCCACCTTGGTATACATCCATTGTAAATGTACTTCTCCCCCCCCTTATTTCAGTTTCCCTTTGGCTATTCATATGATACTATTATATACATTCCTTAATTTACAATCCTTCATTCCATGCATGCATGTTTTTTCATCTCTGTTTATACCTTGCTAATTTCTAACTCTTGCGTCTTCTTCATTTCGTCTTTCCTTAAGCTTTACACCTCTCCTCTAGTCATTTGCACCACTCATTCCATACCATATAACATTCTGTTTCCTCTTTTTCTTTTATATCTTTTGTAAATGTGTCCATCTCTGCAGACTCTAACACTTTCATTATAACATTCCCCTCTGTTGGTATATTATTAGTCTTCCAATTTTGTAGATATGTGATTCTCGCTGCCGTTATGTATAATTAAATATTGTGGTTTTTTTTGTCATATTTCCTTGTAGATATTCCCATTAGAAATAGTTCTGGTTTCATATCTATTTGCTGTTTAATAATTTCTTCGAGCCATTTTCTTATTCTACTCCAATATTGTTTAGCCTTTGGGCATAATCATCACATGTGGTAATATGTTCCTTAATTTTACCTACATTTCCAACAGTCCAGTGATAAGTTCGGGTAGATTTTAGCCAGTCTCGCTGGTGGGAGATGCCATCTATAGAACATATTATACCTATTTTCCTTGTAGGCTCCTGCCATTGTCAATTTATAATTTTCATTTCCATTTTTTTCCCCATTTCTCCAAATCAATACTATAGCCAAAAATTTTAGCTATAGGAACTTGAACTTTCATTTGAGTGGGGAAAACCTGAAAACTTCGGGTTTTCCCAGACGTGCCAATAAATAATAAAGTGGGACTTTGAGAAACCTCAAGCCTTGGAGTCTTCTTTCGTTAGGGGTGTTACTTGTAACCCTGACATCACCTACGGCTGAAAAATCACTGCAGATTTCTTCTTTCCTGTTGCACTCAATCAGTGTCCAACTTCAGTTCTCTACTTCCTTGTTTCAGGTTATTACTGTGACAGTCGGGAAGGACCTGTCAGCAATTATACCCTCTACCCATGTCCACAAGGATTTTACTGCCCCCCAGGGACACAGTGGGCCACACAGTACAGCTGCCCGCTGGGGACCTTTGGAGACAAGCCAAGGTTGACAAAGATTCTGGAATGTCAAAACTGCCCACCAGGAAAATATTGTTCATCTCCCGGATTGGCAGGACCAACAGGCAAGGCAGAAAAGGAAGTCCTTTTAAGGATGGTGTTAATGTTTTAGGAAGCGTATTTTGTATGCTCTGTGCCAGAAATGAAGAACTGGCCCCTTTGCAAGTGGTTGAATTTCACGCCTTCGCATGATAACATGTTCTGACCCCCCTTCTCCATCCAGCAACGAAAGCCAAAACCCACGTAACTAAAAAGGTTTCTTTTAATCAGTCAAGACTCTCGTTGGCTGCAAGCCACATAAACAAAGAGATAAGCACTCTGGCAGCAAGTCCTACAAAGCTTGGCAGCAATGCACACAAACTCTGGCAGCAATCCAGCCTGCCAAGTTTGTTTCTGATTAGTCCTTAACGTTGACTTCTGCAAAACGGCGTGGCACAAGCAGTCTCTTTTATAATCAGGAGAGGATCTTAATAAGCATCAACTGAGTGTAATCATCTCCTATGATTACGCAGTTGTTCTTGCCGCCGAGTAGCCCTTCGACGGCGTGCATCCTGAAACAACTCACAAGTGTTTTCCTGATCACTCCCTCTGAGCCAAGGTTCCAGCGCCACCTGGTGGCCAACCAGTCTCTCCTCACCCTGCTCGGAGTCGGCACCCTGTCCAGGGTCCTCCACCTCCTCCAGGGCCGACTCATAAGACCCCTCACTGTCGGAGTCTGGCAGCAGCTCCAATGGCACCTGCCGGGCCACAACAGTAACATAATGGGCAGAGTGACTAAGACTTGTATAGGTAGCCCTTGACTTATGTATGACAATAACTGAGATCAGAATTTCCACTGCTAAGCAAAGCAGTTGTTAAGTGAGCCGTGCTCAATTTTATGACCTTTCTTTTTGGCATGGTTATTAATAGAAGCACTGCAGGCTCAGCGGCTAAGATGCTGAGCCTGTCGATCAGAAAGGTCGGCAATTCAGTGGTTCGAATCCCTAGTGCTGCGTAATGGAGTGAGTTCCCGTTACTTGTCCCAGCTTCTGCCTACAGTTCGAAAGCACATAAAATATGAGTAGAAAAATAGGGTCCACCTTTAGTGGGACGGTGACAGTGTTCCGTGCGCCTTCGACATTGAGTCATGCCGGCCACAGGACCACGGAGTTGCCAGACGAAGGGAACAGCTAAGGAACAAGGGTCGACTTGAGAGTAAGATCACAGGTGGACAGTGAATGGCCCCTCCCATAGAGAATAAAAGAGGAGCAAAAGGGGAGTGGAGTTTGCAGGAGACAATTAGTTCATTCCTGCATTCTTGCCAAGTATTGCGGCATCTGAAAGATATCAGCCTGGCAACTCTCCAAGCCTGATAAAGGTCGGTAACTGTGAACTATCTTGAAAGACTGTGGGAGAGGAAAGACTTTGCTGGAGAGGAATTCACTGTAAATTAAATAAAAGGGGCTTATCGGGACGAGGACTTCGTGCTGCTGGGGAAGCCTCTGTCAGAACAAGATTTTCCTTTATGTTTAGGTGATTGCACTGCAGGATTTTGGTGCAAAGGTGGAGTTCACATCCCGAACCCAACTGATGGAGTATCTGGACAGCCTTGTCCTGCTGGGCACTACTGCCTTTCAGGTACAGGAACCTCTCCTTCAGTTTGGCTCCTTCAAACGTCTCTTCTTCATTGGCCAAATGGACCCATTGCTCTCCTTCTAGGAGCTCTCATTCCATTGACCTGCCCAGCTGGAACGTGGTCTGGAGATGACGGGAACCCAGATCTCCAGAGTTGCAAGTCTTGCCCTGGAGGTTACTACTGCAATAGCACCGGCCTTGTGTCCCCATCTGGCCACTGTGATGCTGGGTATGTACCAGAGACGTCTTCCCCTTTAATTTATGAATGTGGATATTTCTGTCTATATATGTGTGCCATATAATCTGTCAGAGTGTGTTGCAGAAATCAAATCCAGAAAGCACACACAGTTAACTGATTCAGTAGGATTCATTAACTTCTCTTTATATACATAGAAACACATGAGACATATATACCATACCAATAGAGGTTGTTCCAACGTGGTAGAGAGGAGAGATTAGTTTCAGATCCAGCAGAAGACTAGCTTTTGAGCCCAGCACAGACTCAGAGCTATAGAGCTAAGCCATGCCCAGGCTCCAACGTGTTTCAGCTCCCATTGGCTGATAGTTGATTTGCCCGATTCCAGTTCATGAATATACTCTGACATAATCAAACAATAGATTCAGTTGCAGATATTAAGTGTCCAGCTGTATTTTTTTCTTTTACTTTCCCTTATTTTATCCAACCTTTCATTAACATTTGACATTCCTCTGCAAATCATTTCTTAGCTCTCCCTGATCCTTATTGAGTTTGGTCTAGTGGTGAAGGCACCAGGCTAGAAACTAGGAGATGGTGAGTTGTAGTCCCATCTTAAGCATTAAAAGCTGGCTGGTAGACATTGGGCCAGTCCCTCTCTCTCAGCCCAATCCGCCTCACAGGGTTGTTATTGTGGGGAAAATAGGAGGAGGAAGGAGGTCCCAATGTAGGTCCCATTATGTAGGTCCCAATGGTGCTTTTTCAAGAAGCAACTGGACTTTCTGGTTTTTCTTTGAAGACGTTCCACTTCTCATCCAAGAAGCTTCTTCAGCTCTGAAGAAGTGCCTCATCCAAGAAGCTTCTTCAGCTCTGAAGAAGTGCCTCGTCCAAGAAGCTTCTTCACCTCTGGAGAAGTGCCTCGTCCAAGAAGCTTCTTCAGCTCTGAAGAAGTGCCTCATCCAAGAAGCTTCTTCAGCTCTTGGATGAGCTTCTTGGGTGAGAAGTGAAACGTCTTCAAAGAAAAACCAGAAAGTCCAGTTGCCTCTTGAAAAAAAGCACCTTTGGGACAACCATGACTTGGATGATGGAGAACCTCCATAGACTGTTAAAATCTGAGACTTTTTGTTCCCATCCCAGAATGGTGGGGTTTTTTTTTTTTTAAGGTTTTACTGGTTTTATTCTAAAAGTGTTTTTTCAAGAGGCAACTGGACTTTCTGGTTCTTCTTTGAAGATGCTTCACTCTCAGAGCTGAAGAAGCTTCTTAGATAAGAAGCAAAACATCTTCAAAGAAAAACCAGAAAGCCAGTTGCCTCTTAAAAAAGCATCTTTGAGACAACCATGGCCTGGATGACAGAGAATCCCCATAGACATTGAGCATTATGTGTGTTTGCCACACTTGAGTTACTTATAACAATAATAATGGTAGGATAAAAGCCTAACAGGGACATGGTAGCTCAATGGCTAAGACGCTGAGCTTGTTGATCAGCAAGGTCGGAAGTTCAGTGATTCGAATCCCTAGCACGGCATAATGGAATGAGCTCCCATTAGTTGTCCCAGCTTCTGCCAGCCTAGCAGTTCGAAAGCATCTAAAAATGCAAGTAGAAAAATTAGGAACCACCTTTGGTGGGAAGATAACAGTGCTCTGTGCACCTTTGGCCTTGAGTCATGTTGGCCACATGACAACGGAGACGTCTTCGGACAGTGCTGGTTCTTGGAAACGGAGATAACCCCCACCCCCTAAAGTGGGAGTCCCCAAGAAATTAGATAGATAGATAGATAGATAGATAGATAGATAGATAGATAGATAGATGATAGATAGATAGATAGATAGATAGATAGATAGATAGATAGATAGATAGATATCTGATATAGATATAGATAGATAGATAGATAGATAGATAGATATAGATAGATAGATAGATAGATAGATAGATAGATAGATAGATATAGATAGATAGATAGATAGAGATAGATAGATAGATAGATAGATAGATGATAGATAGATAGATAGATAGATAGATAGAGATCTGATATAGATATAGATAGATAGATAGATAGATAGATAGATAGAGATAGATAGATAGATAGATAGATAGATAGATAGATAGAGATAGATAGATAGATAGAGATAGATAGATAGATAGATATAGATAGATAGATAGATAGATAGATAGATAGATATAGATAGATAGATAGATAGATAGATAGAGATAGATAGATAGATAGATAGATGATAGATAGATAGATAGATAGATAGATAGATAGATAGATAGAGATCTGATATAGATATAGATAGATAGATAGATAGATAGATAGATAGATATAGATAGATAGATAGATAGATAAGATAGATAGATATAGATAGATAGATAGATAGATAGATAGATAGAGATAGATAGATAGATAGATAGATAGATAGATAGAGATAGATAGATAGATAGATAGATAGAGATAGATAGATAGATAGATATCTGATATAGATATAGATATAGATAGATATAGATAGATAGATAGATAGAGATCTGATATAGATATAGATAGATAGATAGATAGATATAGATAGATAGATAGAGATAGATGATAGATAGATAGATAGATAGATAGATAGATAGATATGATATAGATAGATAGATAGATAGATAGATAGATAGATAGATAGATAGATATAGAGATAGAGATAGATAGAGATAGATATATACACATACATACATACATACATACATACATACATACATACATACATATATCCCTCATTATTAATCAATATTTGTTTCTCTCGCTATTTGGTAGGTTTTATTGCATTGCAAGATCTGCCACCCCAAGACCCACTGATGGGATTTCAGGTGCCCCCTGCCCTGTAGGTCACTACTGTCCCTCAGGCAGTGCAGCCCCAGTTCCCTGTCTTCCTGGCACCTACATGGCAGGGACCCATGGAAAAGAACAGTGCCCCTCGTGTCCAGAAGGGAAGTACTGTATACCTGGTCATTTGCCACAGTTATGTCCCAAAGGTGAGTGCGGAAAGCTGTTTCATCTATCAAAACTCTGCACTGCAGAGATCCTTACAGCCACACTTCCCTAACTCTGGCTCTTTCTTGAAAAGGGTGGGCTCCTAGCCATGGTGGTGTCTCTGCATCTTTATAGATATGAATAGATTTCCTTCTTTTCATTCTCTCTGTGAGTCAACAGGATTATTCAGTTTGGCATTTCTGGGAAACAAATGAGAGAACTCCCAAAATTATCCGTAAAATGAGGATGTTTTTATTTGCAATCCCTTTCAGTTCCCTCCATTCATCTGCCTCCTTTTCCCTTCTAAATTACTCTGCGTTCTCAGTAGTTCCCGTATTTTAAGCCATCCAGTGAGCTTCAGCTTTTGGATGGCATAAAATGTTGATAAATGGATTAGATAGATGTTAGATAGAGATTAGATATAGATATAGATAGATAGATGGATAGATGGATGGATGAGATAGATAGATAGATAGATAGATAGATAGATAGATAGATAGATGATAGATAGATAGATAGATAGATAGATAGATAGATAGATAGATAGATAGATAGAAATAGACAGACAGTCAGACAGACAGATGTAGATAGATAGATGTAGGTAGGTAGGTAGATATAGATGAGAGAGAGAATAGAGATGATAGATGGATGGATGGATGGATGGATGGATGGATGGATAGATAGATAGATAGATAGATAGATAGATAGATAGATAGATAGATAGATAGATAGATGTAAGTAAGTAGGTATATAGGTAGATATAGATGAGAGAGAGAATATAGATAGATGGATGATAGATAGATAGATAGATAGATAGATAGATAGATAGATAGATAGATAGATAGAAATAGACAGTCAGACAGACAGATGTAGACAGATAGATGTAGGTAGGTAGTTAGATATAGATGAGAGAGAGATGATAGATGGATAGATAGATAGATAGATAGATAGATAGATAGATAGATAGATAGATAGATAGATAGATGATAGATAGATAGATAGATAGATAGATAGATGTAGATAGATAGATAGATAGATAGATAGATAGATAGATAGATAGATAGATAGATAGATAGATAGATAGATAGATAGAAATAGACAGACAGTCAGACAGACAGATGTAGATAGATAGATGTAGGTAGGTAGTTAGATATAGATGAGAGAGAGATGATAGATGGATGGATGGATGGATGGATGGATGGATGGATGGATGGATGGATAGATAGATAGATAGATAGATAGATAGATAGATAGATAGATAGATAGATAGATAGATAGATGTAAGTAGGTAGGTAGATAGGTAGATATAGATGAGAGAGAATATAGATAGATGGATGATAGATAGATAGATAGATGATAGATAGATAGATAGATAGATAGATAGATAGATGTAGATAGATAGATAGATAGATAGATAGATAGATAGATAGATAGATAGATAGATAGATAGATAGATAGAAAGAAATAGACAGTCAGACAGACAGATGTAGATAGATAGATGTAGGTAGGTAGATATAGATGAGAGAGAGATGATAGATGGATGGATGGATGGATGGATGGATAGATAGATAGATAGATAGATAGATAGATAGATAGATAGATAGATAGATGTAAGTAGGTAGGTAGATAGGTAGATATAGATGAGAGAGAATATAGATAGATGGATGATAGATAGATAGATAGATAGATAGATAGATAGATAGATAGATAGATAGATATGGATGGATGGATGGATGTAGAAGATGATAGAAGAGACGATAGAAGATTGATTGATAATAGATGATAGAAGCAATGTCATGTGAAGGTAAATTTGATTACATAATGTGTTTTCATCTATAGCCTATGAGACTCGAGAAATCCAATACAGTTAGTATATTTCACACCAACATTCATCACCAATTAAAATATTTCAAATACGGGGCTTGGATGGTTTAAAAGGGATCAAGATTAGGCAGCAAGAATATAGAGTCCGCGCTTTTGCGGATGATTTGGTCATAATATTGGAACAACCGCAGGAATCCAGTATGGTTTTAATGAATACGATTAATCAATATGGTCAAGTGTCTGGCTTTAAAATAAACTTAGGAAAAACCAAAATATTAGCTATAAATATGAATATTAAACAAAAGGAAGAATTAGGAGTGATGCTAGGATGCGAGGTAGTTAAAAAAGTCAAATATCTTGGAGTTAACATTTTAACTTCAAATGGGAAATTATATAAGCATAATTATGAACCACTTTGGCATAGCATACAGACAGAGATGAAAAAATGGGAGAAATTGCACTTATCTTTGCTGGGTAGGATAGCGGCAGTGAAAATGAACATTTTACCAAAATTTTTATTTCTTTTCCAAATGTTACCTATACTTAAAAAAGATGCGAACCTTTTAGAATGGCAGAAGGGTATCAACAAATTTGTGTGGGCAGGAAAGAAGCCGAGGGTAAAGATGAAAATAATGCAAGATGTACGTGAGAGAGGAGGATTGAAACTACCTAATTTAAAACTATATTATGATGCAGTGGCATTATCTGTAATTAGTGATTGGACTCATTTAACCAATGATAGAATATTGAATATTGAGGGACACGATCTGGTATTTGGTTGGCATGCTTACCTGTTATTCAACAAAAAATTGGATAAGAATTTTAAAAGTCATATTTTAAGAAATGCTTTATTGCGGGTTTGGAAGAAATACCAATATAAATTAAATGACAAGATACCCATGTGGGCAATTCCTAGACACGCAATTGAAAATATGAATACAGCACAAAAACAGGACAGAATTACTTACAGACAGCTTCTTACCTCGGAAAGGGGGGTATTACAATTAAAATCTCTAGAGGTATTAAAAGAGGAGAAGGTAGTTCAAACATGGTTCCAGTATGGGCAATTACAGGCTAGGTGGAAAATAGATCAAAAAATTGGTTTTATCCAAGTTGAGGATAATCTGTTTAAACAAATAAGAGATCAAAGCTTAATGCATATAAAGAGGATATATAATGTATTAATACAGATGGATTCGGAAACAGAATTAGTTAAAGATTGTATGATAAAATGGGCTCAAAATATTGAGGAACCAATAATGTTGGATACATGGGAAAGAATCTGGGTAAGAAATGTGAAATTTACACAAGCTCATAATCTGAGAGAAAATTTTTACAAGATGTTCTATAGATGGCATTTAGATCCTAAAAAGTTGGCTTCTATGTATCCGAATGTACAGCCTAAATGTTGGAGGTGTGGTTCTCTCGATGCTACATATTATCATATATGGTGGACCTGCCAAAAGGTTAAGGCATTTTGGATAAAAATATGGTGGGTCATGCAAAATGTTTTAAAAGAAGGATAAAGTTTATTCCTCAGTTATTTTACTAGGTATATGTACTGACTTTACAGTGATAGAGACTAATTTGATTCTGCACCTGATAACTGCAGCAAGACTGTTGGTGGCGCAATATTGGAAGAAGGAAGACTTGCCTACAATCCAAGAATGGACATTGAAAGTAACAAACTTAGCCGAGATGGCTAAAATATCGGCATATCTCAAAGATCATTCAAATGAGATATATAAACGAGACTGGAAAAAATGGATTGACTATATACAAAATAAATACGGGACTAAGAACTTCCAGTTAGCCTATGCTTAAGATCAGAAATGATTTAAACTGTTAAAAGTTAGTTCAGTAAGAAGAAGCTAAGGTCAATCTAGAATGTCATTAATTTCTTTATTTCTTTTTTCTCAATAGATTTTAGACTGTGTTAGTTAAAAATCCATACCGTGTACGGGTTCTGGGAAGTCGGGGGGGGGGGAAGGAGGAGGGGGGGTGAGGGGGTGGAGGGAGGGAGGGGCACACACACAAAAAAAATTGTACTTCAATGTCTTAATGATTGACAAATGATGACATATTTGTGTTTTTTTTTAAAGAAAAATAAAAAAGTTCTGTTTCAATCAAAATATTTCAATTATTGATCACACATTGGAGATCTGCATGCACACCTATATCTTCATAATCCGTATTCATTCCAGGACGTTTACCCAAGATAGATCCATGTGGTTGCACGTATGCTGCATGCATCTGTAAAAACAGTGAAGATATTGACAAAAAGAGATTAACAGGCGTCTATTTAGATAGTTCCACAATTTTCTTCTAGGTTTTTACTGCCCAGAAGGAACTGGCTTGGACTGGATACCTTGCCCTCCAGGGACGTACAACCATCTCCAAGGAAGAAGAAGTTTGGTCGAATGCCAAGTTTGTGATGGTGGAAAGTTCTGTCTATATCAGAATGCAACAGAAGTCACGGGAGAATGCCAGGAAGGATTTTACTGCACTCAAGGCTCCGATCGTCCCAACCCTAATGCCCAACTCAATGGTAGTCTTGCTCTTGTTTGGAAGGCCTTTGTATTGGTCCTCCCCTTAAGTGGTTGTACTGTTCTTGTTCAATGTGGTTGGATTGTGGCTTCATATGGAGTATTAGCTTTGCCACAGCTGCTGTACTTTGCTCCAGTCTTCCCATTTCATAAAAGGTTCATTGCCGTCATTGACCAAAAATACCTTCCCAGTAAAGGCATACCAATACTCATGACTTTATTGGATGAAACTAATCTCAGATCTGATCTCCTTCCATTGCAGATAGTGTGGCCTTGTTATCCCACTTGGAAAGGCTTCTTCCTTAGACAAAACAAGGTGGAAAACATGCCCCATAGCTGCCATGCCCCCATCAGAGTCTGAATACGAGGGGAAAGACAAACAGCTGACATAGCAATAGCAATAGCAGTTAGACTTATATACCGCTTCATAGGGCTTTGAGCCCTCTCTAAGAGGTTTACAGAGTCAGCATATTGCCCCCAACAATCCGGGTCCTCATTTCACCCACCTCGGAAGGATGGAAGGCTGAGTCAACCTTGAGCCGGTGAAGGTCGAACTGCTAGCAGTTGGAAGAATTAGCCTGCAATATTGCATTCTAACATGAAAGAAGGAAGGAAGGAAGGAAGGAAGGAAGGAAGGAAAATAGCAATAGCACTGAAGCTTCACAGTGATTTACAGCTCTCTCTAAATGGTTTACAAAGTGATCCTCTTGCGCCCAACAATCTGGGTCCTCATTTTATCCACCTCGGAAGGATGGAAGGCGGAGTCAACTTTGAGCCGGTGAAGGTCGAACTGCTAGCAGTTGGAAGAATTAGCCTGCAATATTGCATTCTAACAGGAAGGAAGGAAGGAAGGAAGGAAGGAAGGAAGGAAGGAAGGAAGGAAGGAAGGAAGGAAGGAAGGAAAATAGCAATAGCACTCAGACTTCACAGTGATTTACAGCTCTCTCTAAATGGTTTACAAAGTGATCCTCTTGCCCCCAACAATCTGGGTCCTCATTTTACCCACCTCGGAAGGATGGAAGGCAGAGTCATCTTTGAGCCGGCGAAGGTCGAACTGCTAGCAGTTGGAAGAATTAGCCTGCAATATTGCATTCTAACAGGAAGGAAGGAAGGAAGGAAGGAAGGAAGGAAGGAAGGAAGGAAGGAAGGAAGGAAGGAAGGAAGGAAGGAAGGAAGGAAGGAAGGAAAATAGCAATAGCACTCAGACTTCACAGTGATTTACAGCTCTCTCTAAATGGTTTACAAAGTGATCCTTCTGCCCCCAACAATCTGGGTCCTCATTTTACCCACCTCGGAAGGCTGATTCAACCTTGAGCCTGGTGAGATTCGAACTGCCAAACTGCAGTCGGCCAACAGTCAGCAGAAGTAGCCTGCAGTACTGCACTCTCACCACTGCACCACTGTGGCTCATTCACCAAAGTGATGGCCCTCATTTAAATCATATATAAATAAGACTCCTCAGTGGATGCATACCATTAGAAATAAGGTGAAACCAGGGTCCTGAGAAATGAGAACCTGTTCAAACACATCATCTTATTTTTTTTAAAAAAATGTGAAGACATAAGAAGGACAGCTTAGAAGTCCAAATGTGGAGAATTAAATTAGAAAACCAAAGCAAGGAAGACATTGTTTGCAATAAAGTTTTCCTTTGCCCTCTTTCCCCCTCTCTCTTTTCCATCACAGTTCAAGCCGGTCCATGCCCTTCTGGCTATTACTGCCCAAGGGGTACCATTATTCCCAATCCTTGTCCGATGGGAACATTTGCTGCTGGATCGAGGTTACATTCAGAGGTAAGGCCAACGTAAGAAGATCGTTGTTCCTTCTGTTGGAAGAAATGTCCATCTGGGTTGAGTTCCAAGTGGGGAGAAAGACACTGGAAACCTGGAGGCTGATTGGAGGGATGGTTTGAATGGTGAAGCAGAACCAGCAAGCACGTGTGATTCTGGGTAGCTGACCACATGGAGTGGAGAATGAGTGTTATTTATACCCTCTCTTGGGCTTTGAACTTGAGCTTCCTGTTCCTGTGCCATGTATTCTATTGGTTGCTGTCAGACCCTCATGAGGCCATGTGGGGTCATGGTTGAACCTCGGGCTGATGTAATGTAGGGGCTTGGTTGTCCCATGTCCGAGCTCTGCTGATAGATAATCCTATTATGTCCTGGAGGGTCATGTCTTAATCCCATCCCCTTAGAGCTGGAGGCCTTTTGTCAGGTAGATAGGTTGGCCCAGTCTTTCTCAATGGGCACCAAATATCTTCTGGGGACAAGGAGCAGCTCTTTGTCACCTGAGAACTGTCAGATGGCTCTGGCCCCCACTCTGCCTCCGACACTGAGCCCTCATCAGAGCCTTCCCCAGACTCCAGGACTGGCCCATGTTCCTCCCCAACCTCCTCACTGTCTGAGTCTGTTGTGGTCTTTTAGTTTTCCAACTATCTCTTTTGAATGGTATGTAGATGTATGTAGATATTCTCTCTCTCTCTCTCTCTCTCTCTCTCTCTCTATCTATCTATCTATCTATCTATCTATCTATCTATCTATCTGTTGTGACTCGGCTAGAGCCTTTGGAGCTGTTATCAGACTCTGACAGCGAGGGGCCTTATGAGTCATACTTAGAAGAGGAGGAGGGGTCTGGACAGGGGTCTGACTCCGAGCAGGGCTCAGAGAGTCTAGTTGGTCCCCAGGCAATGACTGAGCCTTGGATCAGTGGTAAGGAGACAAGGGAGACTGAGCAAGAACCCTCTTGTGAGTCATTTCGGGATGCACGTAGGAGAAGAGCCGACCGACGTAAGGCACGATTGAGGACTCATAGGAGGTGATTACACACAGCTGTTGCTCGTTAGAGTCTTCTCCTATGGATAAAAGGACTGATGGTGCCACGCCCTGGTTGCAGAAGTCAACGTCGTTCGTTTATGGAGAATTCAGTTCCGATCCTGTTTGAGATTGTGAGACACTTGGAGAAGTGATTTTGCTTCTTGAAAACTTGGTGCTGTAAGAGTTTTGTTTCTGCATTCTGCTGCGTAACCCTTGTTTGCAAGAGACTTTATCTGTGTTTACTTTGGGCTCGCAGCCAGTCTGAGCCGAGACTGATAAAGGCTTTCTTTTGGCAAGCTTTGTGTGACTTTAGTTTTGGAACAGGCTAAGTGGGGGCCAGAACATCGATCTATCTAATCTATATGTATATGTGTGTGTGTGTGTGTGTGTGTGTGTGTGTGTGTATGTATGTATGTATGTATGTGTGTGTGTGTGTGTGTGTGTGTGTGTGTATATATATATATATATATATATATATATATATATATATATATATATATATATATATATATATTCCATTATTCTTGTTTTTGTTGTATCTGTGTTCAGTCAAAGACCACTGTAAGATGACATGGGTAGACAAACAATCAGCGCAACTGATACAACTCAAACTTTTTAATTTCTTAAAAACAAGACTGAGAGTTTTTCTTAGAGAATGGAGGAGACAGTACAGTCTTAAAGGAGAATTACAGCTTTGGAAAATTGAGCTTTTAGTGTGCTTTCAAAAGTACTGTAATACAGGCTGTGGTTTCAAAGCTACACAGGGAAGGTCATCTCCTTTGTGTTGAAAAATCAGATATTTCTAACTGAAGAGACCTCTTTGAACAGGTTTTTCCCTCCCATGAAGATGCTGAATTTCAGCTGGAAAACCACCCTGAAAAGTTGTCCTTACTCTGTGTCAGAGTTTGTTGCAGAAAAATCAAATCCAGAAAGCACACACAGATAACTCAGCTGGATTCATTAACTACTTTATACACATAATAACAGATGAATAGATGCACTATACCAATAGTGGATTCTTTCAACTTGGTAGACGTTACAAGCAGGACACAAGCAGGAGAGAACAGTTAGTTTCAGAGTTCAGAGCAGACAGACTAGTTTCAGTTTCGATTCTCAGCACAGTCTCAGTTCTGTTTAAGCTCCCATTAGCTGACTTAGTTGCTATGCCTATTCATTGGCTGACCTTGTTACCATGTCTCTCCCAATCATGAATATTCTAACACTCTGGCAGGTCGAGTGCTCCCCTTGTCTGCCGGGCCACTTCTGCAACACTCCTGGGTTGGCAGCCCCGACGGGACCATGTCAAGAAGGATTCTTCTGTGTCTTGGGCTCAATGCTCCCCAACCCACTGACCACAAGCCAGAGTGGAGGCCCTTGTCCTCAAGGCAAGTGGTTGAATTTCATGTCTTCACATGGTAACATAATGGGCAGAGTGACTAAGAGTTGTATAGGTAGCCCTTGACTTATGACCACAATTGAGATCAGAATTTCCATTGCTAAGCAAGGCAGTTGTTAAGTGAGCCGTGCCCAATTTTAAGACCTTTCTTTCTTGGCATGGTTATTAAGGGAATCACTACAGGCTCAGTGGCTAAGGTGATGAGCTTGTCAATCAGAAAGGTCGGCAATTCGGTGGTTCGAATCCTAGTGCCGTGTAATGGAGTGAGCTCCCGTTACTTGTCCCAGCTTCTGCCAACCTAGCAGTTCGAAAGCATGTAAAAATGCAAGTAGAAAAATAGGAACCATCTTTGGTGGGAAGGGAACACTGCTCCGTGCGCCTTCGGTGCTGAGTCATGCTGACCACATGACTACGGAGATGTCTTCAGACGGCACTGGCTCTTTGGCTTTGAAACGGAGATGAGCACTGCCCCCTAGAGTTGGGAACGACTAGCACATATATGTGAGGGAAACCTTTAGCTTCATAACTCTATGAATGATGGTTTGATCTTCAGATAATTATCTATTGCCCCAGCAAAAATCAGTCAGCTCTCAGTAGGGTGGCATGTCTTCAGAAGGGCAAAGATTCAGTCCTTAGCATCTCCAAGTGGGACTGTAAGAAAATTCCTATCTTAAATTGGGTGGAACAAAATCCGATACAAATCTCCTGAAATGGGTGAATCGATGGAATGTTTTTTTTTTTTAAAGGCCTGTGTAGCTGTGCATTTCCTTACCAGTTGCATTTTTCTCTCCCAAAGAATTAAACCGAGAAAAAAATAGTGTTTTCTCAGACGCTTTTCTCTCCAGGTTTTGAGATTAATGCTCTGCAGCACAATTTCCTCTTTTCTTACAAAAGAGTCTGTGGCATCTTCTTTTTGGTCCTGACCTAAAAGAAACACAGACTTTCATTATTTCCAGAAGTCTTTTTCAGAGTTGCTCTGAAAGAGAGAGAGAGAGAACTTCTTTGTGCTCATCTTCAATCTTGCCTGGGCTACAAGGGGTCCCTGCTGCTTTCAATACTTTGCCCATTTCTCTTCCAGGGTATTTTTGTCCTCAAGGAACAGCTAATCCACTGCCTTGCCCAGCGGGGTCATATAATGATTTGGAGAAGCAAGCCAGCTGCCTTCCCTGCCCCGATGGGTGAGCAGACAAGGAGAATCATGACACCCTGTGCAAAAGAAGAACATGGTCAACAGGGGTGGCTCATTGAATGGGATGGATAAGTTAGAAAATGTTTGCCTTTGCTAAGGGCAACCAAGGGAGAAGAGATATTGGTGACATCCCAGTTGGGGTTGTGTATGACTAAGTGTGTCTTCATTTCAGCCTTTGGGCAGCCTTACCTGATTGGTAGTTCCTCATTTTCCTGCCCTGATTAGGCATTTTCATGCTGAAGTGGGAAATGAATCAAAAGACCACTGTGTAGTCCATTGCAGGCAATATATATGTTGTATTTGTGCTGATAAATAAATAAAGGGAGACTAGTATAGATCTATTTCAAGCTATTTAGCTCTCATCAGCTAGCCATACCCTTACTGGGATTTGAATCTGGGCTATATTACATACTAGGCAGACATCTTAGCCATTAGGCCACAGGCTCTTATCTGTTATCAGTGAAGCCAGGGTGAAAGGTATCTATTAGATTTTTACAACCCCCATCCAGGCAGAAACCCAATATTTTTACTGTTGCCTTTTTGTTACATTTTGTTGTATTTGTGCTGATAAATAAATAAAGGGAGAACTGTTTACAAAAATAATAAAGGTGGGATATAAAATGAATGAACGAAGAAAGAAAGAAAGAAAGAAAGAAAGAAAGAAAGAAAGAAAGAAAGAAAGAAAGAAAGAAAGAAAGAAATGCAATAGCATATCAATCTTCCCCTTTTTCCACCCGTTCTTGATGGGACCATAAGATCATCTTCCAAGCTTCTTCCCTGAATTCCCCCAACAAATGAGATTTTTTTTTGGAGGCTTTAGAGATGGCTTTTAAATAAGCGCCCCCCCCCCCATTTGTGAGATAATCCTTCACAGAACCCTTAACTTAGCATCCAGAAGATCAAGTCTGCATGGTAGTGGATCTGGATACTTGAGAGACCGCCTCCTGCCAATCACCTCCCTGCGACCAATTAGATCACACAGATTGGGCCTCCTCCGTATTCCATCAGCCAGCCAGTGCCGGCTGGCAACTACAAGGAGGAGGGCCTTCTCAGTAGTAGCCCCGAACCCTTTGGAACGAACTCCCCGTGGAGATTCGTACCCTCACCACCGTCCAGGCCTTCCGCACAGCCCTCAAGAACTGGCTAGCCCGTCAGGCCTGGGGACAAGGATAGTTGCCCCTCCCGAATGATGAATGAATGTTGCCTATTACTTTTATTATATGTGTCTATGTTACTGTTTGTACTTCCCCTCCCTGATTTTATGTGAGCCGCCCTGAGTCCCCTCAGGGAAAAGGGCGGCCTACAAATGTTAATCAAATCAAATCAAATCAAATCAAAGTCTGTTTTCTTTGAACCCCGTGACCTGTAATGCCTTTGAGCTCTGCTCTGCAAAAGTTTTGCTGCCAGCCCTTTTATATTGGTATGCATTGCTCATTCTCCCTCCCCCCCCCCCCCTCTGCTGGTTCTCTTCTTTTATGACTTCCAGTGTTTCTGTAAACCATTTTGGTTAAACAGGAATATATGAATCCTGTTTTGAAATAAATCGCCCTTGGGCATTCTTATTTATTGAGTTTGGCCGCGTTAAGAAATGGTGAAATGTTTGCCCCGGGAATTTGATGTTTTTCTTCCTTTTTATGCTTTTTTTTCCAAGGTACTTTTGTCTTCCAAATTCCTCCTCCTTGGTCAACAGCAAATGTCCAGTTGGGCATTACTGTCCTCCTGGCACGAGGTCCAGAAATCAGTTTCCATGTCCTCAAGGGACTTACAACCCCAACGCAGGAAGCAGTAATATTTCTCTGTGTCTACTATGTACACCAGGTGGGTATTTTCAAACCATCTGATCACTGGCAATTTGGTGAATGTTTTTTCCCCCTAGAAGTCTAGAAAAGAAGAAGAAAGTCAAGAGATATCTGGATATCTGAGAGACCGCCTCCTGCCACATACCTCCCAAAGGCCGATAAGAACTCACAGACTAGGCCTTCTCCAGGTACCATCGACCAGACAATGCCGGCTGGCGGCCCCTCGGGGGAGGGCCTTCTCTGTTGCTGCTCCGACCCTGTGGAGCGATCTACCCGTAGAGATCCAGACCCTTCCCATTCTCTCGGCCTTCCGAAAAGCTAAAACTAAAACCTGGCTATTCCGGCAGGCCTGGGGCTGTTGACCTCACGAATGAGGTCCAGCCCCACTCAGATTGAGTGTATGGTGCGTCGTTTTTAAATTGTTTCTCTTTTTTCTATTTTTAAATTGTTTCTCTTTTCCTATTTTTAACTCCTTATTTTAATCTTGTTTCTGTAAGCCGCCCGGAGTCCTACCGGATTGGGCGGCATATAAATTTATTAAAAGTTAAAGTTAAAGATTCAACTTGCATGTTGTTTTCCAGAGCAGAAGCAATGATGGGTTTTATTAAAACAAATCCACCTTATTCTTGTAAATTGTGTGTGTGCTGGAAACTGGAAAAGCAGATGCCCGGTGCACACTAGAAACCGGAAGACCAGGTGGCTGGTGCGCATGCATGTTTGAAGACCAGCTGTCCAGTGCACCGGAACCCAGAAAAGCAGCGGGCGACAGCTCGCGTGCCTGGAGAGATGGCTCTGCATGCCATTTCTTGCACGTGTGCCATAGGTTCACCATCCCGGGCATAGGATTTCCTGCTTGAGATACTAGATATCCAAGGTCCCTTCCAGCTCTGTTACTCTGGGTTGCAAAGTACTCTTGTCTATGCCATATACCGTATATTTCTGAGTATAAGACGCACCAGAGGCAAATTTTTTAAAAACGTTTTTGCACTCTGCAAACCTCCCCAAAACGGCCTGTTTTTTGCGAAAACGGGCCTCTTTTTTCCCAAAAAAAGGGGGGGCAATAGCCTTTAGGAGGCTTATAGAGTGTTCCTGGGGGGGGTGGGAGCCCAAAAATCAGCCAAAAACAGCCCATTTTTCACAAAAACAGGCCCCTTTTTCATGAAAACAGGCCCATTTTTCATGAAAACAGGCCCGTTTTTTGTCAATAAAAGGGCATGGATAGCCTTTAGGAGGCTTATAGAATGCTCCTTGGGGCTGGGGGGGGCAGCAGAATTGAGCAAAAATGGCCTGTTTTTCATGAAAACGGACCCGTTTTTTTTTTCCAAAAAAGGGCATTAGGAAGCTTATAGAGTGCTCCTGGGGCCTGGGGGTCCACAAATGAGCAAAAAAACCCTCCCCAGCTCCCAGGAGCACTCTGGAAGCCTCCTAAAGGCTATGCGTGTCCGTTTTTGCGAACGGGCGGGGGTTTGGGAGGCCAAAAATGCTGTATTCAGTGTATAAGACGCACCCTTCTCATTTTCCGAAAAATACGGCACTTCCTTTCTTTTTAATGCAATGTTGAATAATGCCACTTCCTCTCTTTCAGGTCATTACTGTGGCTTCCCGGGTCAGGCCCAGGTCACTGGCCCTTGTTCTGCGGGCTATTACTGCTTGGCAGGTGCTTCTATCCCAACCCCAATGAAACATTTGCTGGGGAATATATGTCCCAGAGGTCATTACTGTCCGAAAGGGTCTGCCGCCCCCCAACCCTGCCCCCTTGGGTTCTACAGCAACTCTACGGGAAATACCAAGTTGGAAGACTGCCTCCTGTGCCATGCAGGTAAATGAAGGAGAAGTCAGGAATGTAAGTTTTAATGTACTAACGAGATGTCATCAGAAAGTTTGAAGGCTTTTTCAAGTTCCATAGATCCTGATGGCCATCCTATGGCACGTGTGCCCAAATTGACATGTGGAGCTACTGTATGTCGCCTGGCACATGCGGCATCACCTGTTCCTCCTCCAGGTTTCTGGCACACATGCAATCAGTTGGCCTTTGTGCTGGAAAATGGAAGAGCTGGTCTTCCATTTTTCAGCGTGAGCATGCCCACTGGCCAGCTGATCATCGCACGCACTTGTGGGCTCTGTGTCGGGGGCAGAGAGGGGGCCAGGGCCGTATGCCAGTTATCAGCTGCCTTGGGAGTCAGACATCAGTGAGGCAGATGAACAGCTGGAGCCTGTTCCCAGTGTGCGCATGCACAGAGTTGCCAGGTGAAGGGAACAGCTAAAGAACAGAGGTCGACTTGGGGGTAAGGCCACAGGGGGACGATGAATGGCCCCGCCCAGAGAGAATAAAAGAGGAGTGAAGGGGGAGTGGAGTTTGCAGGAGACAATTAGTTCGCTTAATTGGTTCATGACTCTCTGAGACTCCTTGCCAAGTTTTGCAGATCTCGGCCTGGCAGCTCTCCAAGCCAGATAAGGTCTGTGACTGTAAATCCTCCCTTGAAAGACTTTGCTGGACGTGAATGAGCAGAATTCACTGTGAATTAATCAAAGGATTTTTTGTCAGGACAGGGACTTTGCTTCAGGCTCTTCGGAAGCCTCAGTCAGAAGACAGCCTAGATCAGGTGGTCTCTTGGGAATCAGTCTTGATGAAGTCGTATCTTGGTCTTCGGTTTTTAAGAGTTCATGTCATTTTGCCTTTTCAATCCCAACAGACCCCAATCTTGAAAACACTCCTGAATTTCTGCTTCTTTGCAGGATATTTCTGTGACGGAACAGGGCTTACATCTCCTGCTGGTCTTTGTGACGCGGGATTTTATTGCAGTGGAGGAGCTGTTTCTCCAAGACCCAGTCTGGTTAGTGGTGCTGATGCAGTGAAGTAGTCCATCATCTGGGAATGACCCACACTCAACAGATAGTCCTGGAAGCAGGAGGGTATCTTTTAAAAGACCTCCCCTGAGGGTTTTAATATCTAGATCAGGGGTCTCCAAGCTTAGCAACTTGTGGACTTCAACTCCCAGAATTCCTCAGCCAAGCATGCCGACTAGGGAATTCTGGGAGTTGAAGTCCACAAATGAGTCAGCTATGGCAAATTGGTCATCGGCAGTTGGCTACAGCATGTTGGCCTGGACCAGGGGGTGTCAAACTGGATTTCTTTGAGGGCCAGATCAGCATTGTACTTCTCTGTGGGGCAGTTGGGGCAGCCAAAACAGGATGTGGGAGAATGTGTGCTGCCCCGCTGTGGCCCATTTTCAGCCTAGACAGCCTCCCGCAGCACCCCACACCATGTTCTCAGCCTGGACAGCCTCCTGCAGTATCCTGGCAGCTAAAACGGGGTGTGGGGGGCATGTGTGCCCTCCCCCCTTGTGGCCTGTTTTGGCCAGCAGAGTGCTGCAGGAGGCCATCCAGGCTGAGAATGGACTGCGGGATTCTGCAGGAGGCCATCTAGGCTGAAAATGGGCCACAGGGCCCCCGCACATATCCCCCATGCCTTGTTTTGGCTGCCAAGGCACCACAGGCCAATCCTTTGCTACTTCCAGGTGTCAGCGTTCCAAGTATCATGTAGAATTAAAACAGAGTCCAAGGCAAAACGAAGTCCACATTAAAAGGGAACATATTAAATTACTGGGAAACAAAAAATGAGGGAAACTATATACAGCACTGGCAGGGTCCTCAAGGTCTTCTATCCTGACAGAATTCCATTTTTATTTGCAGGTGACAAGCCAAGGTGGTCGGTGCCCACCTGGCCATTACTGTACGATGGGGAGTGATAGACCACAGCTGTGCCCAGCAGGGACCTACAATCCCTTTTGGGGAATGGATCAATGTTTAGATTGTCCAGAAGGGGCTTATTGTGATATCGGTTCTGCCAACTACACCCACTGCCCTGCTGGTGAGTTTCACCCTTCCACAGGGCGGCTTTTGCAGGAAACAATTCGTTCATTTGGTCGTGTCAAGAGTGGAAAGTTTTGTTTGTGACTTTAAGAGACTCTGTGCCAAGGTTTGCCTTGCCCTGCGCTTGGAAACTAGTTATCTGGCAGCGCTCCAAATGAGATAAGGTGCGTGTGGATAAACATTCCTCTGAAAGGCTGTTTGCTAAGCCTTGCTGACTGTGAATGAAAGGAAGTCACAGTCGTGTAAACAAAAGAGGTTTTGTTGTGACCAAGACTTTGCATCTTGCTTTCTAAGGAAGCCTGGATCTGAACCAATATTTGGAAGACTTTGCGCTATAGATGGTGACCTCCAGTTGAGCAAATAGCAAAGACCAACAGATATCTCTTGCTGCTTAAAATGTTCCCAACATTCCCAGTATGGCCCTTGGGTTCATCTGAAGATTATTACGGAGCAGACATATGGGATTCTGATCTGGTTCTGGTTTCCTGCAATTCATCCTAGCCTTATTAGAGTTCAACTTATCTCTGAACTCTTTTAGTTTTGATTCTACCTCATCTGACGAATGGCGACCAAAAAGAAACATGCTCAGTTTGTTCCACTGAATGCCAATCAATGGTTCTGCTTCATATATACAGTATGAGTTGGAGTCACACAGTTTGGGAGATATACTTGGTTTTCAATTGCAGTGTTTTTATTTTTAAGGGTAAGACGTGACCTTTCCATGACTTTACTCCCAGTCCTTCTAAGTTTAGGGAAGATTCATTTGGTGCATCCCTATTTTAATCTAATAGTGAGAAGAGAATCCTTCCTGCAATTTTCTCTACTGTAGCCTGCAGAGGGCTGCTGGTGTAGCATTTAGGGTCCCGAGGCTGAAGATGAAAGAAAGTAATCCACCCACAGATAGCTAAATCAACCAAAGTTTATTGAACAAAGCATTCCATAGATAGCAGAATCAACAGCAGAATCAACAGCAAAATTATTAATCATGAAACATCATTCTTATAGTGTTTGCAGCTTCTTTAGCTCTACCTACCTTACGTGTTATATCATTATTGGCTAACAAGTCTCCAAGGCACAATGATTGGTTAGTCCTTACATCATAGGTGTTCGTGAGAACGTGCATGTTCTCACACACTGAATAAATCAAGTGTTATCAAATAAGTGAATAAAATGTTGCAGGTTATACTTTGTTTCATCCTGTGTCCTTGATCATGCCTGGGAACACTGCAAACAAAGAATAGCTGACAGGCAAATATTTTCTGCAGATTGCTGCAGTTTTTACTTACATGTGTAACCTCAGTTCTAAGGACCATTCAGATGATTCACTGTAAAAACCCTACATGCTGGGGGCTGAGGGAAGGCAAAAAAGCCTCTGTTTTTGAAGAAAAAAAAGGCCCGTTTTTGCAAAAATGGGATGTGGGGGCTGGGCTTCAGGAGGCCAAAAATGGCTGTATTCAGTGTATAAGACACACCAACATTTCCACGCTCTTTTAGGGGGGGAAGGTGCATCTTATACACTGAAAAATATGGTAATCAGCTCCGAGCGGGCTTGTTTAGAATTGGTCTGCTAAATTAATTGGAAATAACCATCTCCTTTTCACTTTAGGCCATTACTGCCCAAGGAACACCACGTTTCCTACCCAGTTCCCTTGTCCTAGAGGGACCTACAGTGAAATTTGGGGTATCAGGATGATGGCTGAATGCCAGCCGTGCCCCTCTGGGAAATTTTGCTCCAAGCCCGGTTTGATCAGCCCAGATGGCATCTGTACACCAGGATGGTACTGCCCACTTGGGTCAACCACAGGCAAGCCAATATATACAGGAAATCATTCTGGTATTTATTTATTTTTTTAAAAAAATATATTATTGAGTAATAATAATATTGAGTTAAGGGGTTGCCACAAAGAAGAGGAGGTCAACCTGTTCCCTAATGAGCATGAATATATTCTGCATGAGCTGAATATACGATCTATTTGAGGCACATTTTCTTCTTGAAAGTCCTAGAATTATGGGAGATTAATAGTGTTGCAGTTACCCAGCATTTATTAGTTTAGTGGAAACTGAAAGAAATTGTTTGTGGGATACCAGAAGCCTCCAGAAAATGTATTGCTAGTGCATGTATGCATGCATGACCCCCCCACCCCATTTTGGGCCTTATGGACCTCCCTGCAGCCTCCTGGGTGCCAAAATGGGCTCCACTGTGCTCCCCTCATCCCCCGCAGATGCACGGAAGAGACCTGGAAATCAGCTGGCCGATGGGAGGCATGTGCACATGTGCAGTGGAGCTGAGCTGGGCTCTGCTAGGACACACACACTCACGGACACACACATACACGTACACTGAGGTGTGTTAGGGGTGTCTTTATCCCACATGTTTTTCTTCCAGTGTTCAAGTCATCTGTGTACCAAGTTTGGTTGAAATTGCTCAAGGCGTTCCAATGTTATGCTGGACCATACACACAGAGAGAGAGACATTTTTATTTATAAAGGAGGAGGAGGAGGAGGAGGAGGAGGAGGAGGAGGAGGAGAGGAGGAGGAGGAGGAGGAGGAAGATTTATATATTCAAGTCAGAAAATAAATCAAAGGGGAGAAATTCACATTTTTGCTACGGTTAAACCAGTCTGTTTCGGCAGCCAAATTGAAATGGTTTGAGTGCAACATGATTCGTGCTTAGGCCCCACAAAATGCTCACCACGTTTGCTCTGCCAAAATCGAGGCATCCTTTTTTTTCTATTCCAGAAGCAGACTTAACTCGAAGGTGTCAAGCAGGGTCCTTCTGTCCAGAAGCTTCTTCTGTTCCCAGTCTTTGTAGTGCAGGTAAACGTATTTCTCGCTTTCACCAAGAAACTCTTGGCATTCATAGCTGGATGTCCGAGTTGCTTTCTCTGGACCGGAAGAAACTGAGTAGATTTGTCCTCAGATGACTTCCATCGCCCAAGGTCTGATCTCAACAACGGGCTATCAATTTACATTGATGAGCAATCAAGGAAAGAGATCAATACTCCGTTTTGTGAATAGAATAGAATAGAATAGAATAGAATAGAATAGAATATGGAATGGAATGGAATATGGAATGGAATGGAATATGGAATGGAATATGGAATGGAATGGAATGGAATAGAATAGAATAGAATAGAATAGAATAGAATAGAGAATGGAATGGAATAGAATAGAATAGAATAGAATATGGAATGGAATGGAATGGAATGGAATAGAATTCTTTATTGGCCAATTGTGATTGGACACACAAGGAATTTGTCTTTGGTGCATATACTCTCAGTGTACATAAAAAGACAAGATACATTTGTCAAGAATCCTAAGATACAACACTTAATGATAGTCTTAGGTTACAAATAAGCAAGGAAGAGATTTGAGAAGACCCTGGTCCTATCGCATATTTTTCTTTCTTTGTAAGGTTTTTACTGTGCATCTTCTGAATTGGCTGCTCCATCTGGCCCATGTGATCCTGGCTTCTACTGTACTGGAGGCTCTACTCTACCCAATCCAACTGACGGGATAATGGGAGACATTTGTCCTCAAGGCTATTTCTGTCCCCAGGGGACATCTTCCCCAATTCCTTGCCCAGCAGGTAGGTCTGTATGTAGATATTGCTGGTATATTTCTCAGTTCACACTTGATGGCATGAAATTCAATGAAATAGAAAGGGAGGGAGGAGGAAAGGGAGGAAGGGAGGGAGAATAGGAGGAGAAGGAGGGAGGGAGGAGAGGGAGGGAGGAAGAAGTGGAGGAGGGAGGGAGAGAGGGAGGAGATGTGGAAGAAAGGAGGAGGGAGAGAGAAGGAAGGGAGAGAGGAAAGGAAGGAAGGAAGGAAGGAAGGAAGGAAAGAAAGAAAGAAAGAAAGAAAGAAAGAAAGAAAGAAAGAAAGAAAGAAAGAAAAGGACGCAAAAGGATGCAAAAAGGAATCCAGATAGTCAAGAAAAGAATGGGATACTACTTCGTTTTCTGAACCGCTGGGTTTCTACACATTTAATTAAAATGGAGACTTTAAGGCCCGTGTTAAATGTATATGTCTGTTTCTATAGGTTCTTTCTTAGCCCACCAAGGAGGACGGTCATTCCAGGATTGTCACCTCTGCCTAGCAGGCTGGTTCTGTTCCCTCCGGGGCCAAACCTTTCCAGAGAATTTGTGTACAGAAGGCTGGTTCTGTCCAGAGGGATCGATATTTGACCAAAATCCAGGTAGGGGATTATTCTACCCTCAAAGGAGATGACTTTTCTATTCTTGGAAGAGCCCAACTCATCTCACAAAATTGTTGTTCTGGAAGAGAAGGAAGGAGTATTAGTTGTGTCTGCTGCTTTGAGTTATTTATAAAAATAAGAATAATAATGGGATTTAAACTTTCTCTCCCTCTTGCCCTTTCTCTCTCCCACCCCTCCCTCCCCTCTCCCTCTTTTCTCCCCATTTCCCTCCCTCTCTCCTCCTCCTCTCTTTCCCTCTCTCCCCCTCCCATTCCCTCTCTCTCCCTCTCTCTTCTCCCTCCGTCCCCCTCGCTCCTTCCCTCTCTTCCCTTCTCTCCCTCCCTTCCTCTCTCTCTCCCCTCCCTCTTCCTCTCCCTGTCTATCCCTCTCTCTCTCTCCCTCTCTTCCCCTCTCTCTCCCCTTCCTCTCTCTCTCCCCCTCTCTCTGTCTCTCTCCCCCTCTCCCTCTTTCCTTATCTCTCTCCCCCTCTCTGTTTCCTTCTCTTTCTCTCCCTCTCCCCCCTCTCTTCCTCTCTCTAGATCATCTTTGTCCTCTTGGTCACTATTGTCCGAAAGGAAGCCCAGAACCTCAGCCGTGTCCTCCTGGTAAATACCAAGACGAAGCGGGCCAAAGTCGATGCAAAATCTGTCCTGCGGGAAAGTAAGGAGCACATTTTGCAATCTTGTTTTAATTAATTTCAGGCAGCTTCTCTGCATTCTACATGACAGCCGTTCAAATGTGTCTGGAAGACAAAATACATCTTCTTATTCTTACCGCTATCTGCATTTCCCATTTGTTTTTTCTATGCAAAGGAGATGTCTCTATGCAACAGATCCTATAGCCCAGCCATGTAATTCCATTCTTTCATTGGTTTTCCCAATTTAGGCTGTCCCTTCTGATATATCGTAACCACTTATTGAGACTAGCGAGCTACGTCTGAAGCAGTGGTGGGATACGACCGGTACGCCCCGGTATGAACGTACCGGTGCATGCTGGGAGTACCAGGTACCATTTTGGTATGGTGCTCCGGAGAGCCCTCCCTCCCTCCTTACCTGTATTTGAGCCGATCGGGGCTTTCGGCCTTTGAGACCGCCTACTGCCACATACCTCACAGCGGCCAGTAAGATCCCACAGATTAGGCCTCCTTCAGTTGCCGTCAGCCAGACAGTGTCGGCTGGCGGGCCCCCGGAGGAGACCCTTCTCTGTGGCTGCTCCGACTCTTTGGAATCAGCTACCCCCAGAGATCCGGACCATACCCACTCTCATGGCCTTCAGGAAAGCTGTAAAAATCTGGCTGTTCTGGCAGGCCTGGGGCTGTTGACCTCATTGTTGAGGTCCAGCCCCGATTAGAATGAATGTATGTGGTGTTGTGATTTTAAACTTTTTTTTCTCTTTTTTTCTCCCTTTTTTTTGTAAGCTGCCCGGAGTCCTTCGGGATTGGGCGGCATATAAATTTTATAAATAAATAAATAAATGTGCACGGAATGTACTGGTACCTGTGTGATGATCCACCTAGCCGCTGGAGCATCGCAGGTGTTAAGCATGCATGCATGAACTGCGCTTGTGCTGCACGCATGCACGTGGTGGATGCCGGCCCCCGTTGCAGTGTACCAGTTGCAACAGGATCCGGAATCCACCACTAGTCTGAAGATGGACAAAGTGATTCTTCTGAGATGTTTTATTCTATATTTTTGATTTAGTGCTTTATACCATGTTTCCTCTAAAACACGACCCACCCCAAAAAGGAGGTCCAGCACTGTTTTGTGCGCATGAGAAGCTTCACAAAATAAACTGGTTGCTCTAGATAATGTTCTGTTGTGGCCCAGCAGGAGCCGTTGGAGTTGCCACCAGACTCCGACAGCGAGGGGCCCTATGAGTCGGCTCTGGAGGATGTGGAGGACCCTGGACAGGGTTCTGACTCCGAGCAGGGCACAGAGAGGCTGGTTGGTCACCAGGAGGCACCTGAGCCTTGGACCAGTGGGGAGGAGACAAGAGAGAGTGATCTGGATGCCAGTAGTGAGTTGTTCTTGGATGCATGGCATCGAAGAGCTAATAGGCGTCGGGAACAGTTGCGCAGTTACAGGAGGTAATTGCACTCAGCTGGTGGTCATTAGGCTCCTCTCCAGACTATAAAAGGACTCCTTGTGCACACGCCCCTCTTTGCAGAAGTCAATGCAGGAACTAATATCGGAGAACATTATTGTGAGCTTGGCAGGCTGGATTGCTGCCATGGCTTACCTGTGCTGGATTGCTGCCCAAGCTTGTCTGTGCCAGTTTGCTGCCAAGGACATGTCTGTCTGTTAATTAAATGCCGTAACTTATCTTTGGCTCAGACTGTGTGTTGGTGTGGGACGAGGGGGGTCAGAACAATTTTCTATCTATAGGGATGAAAAATTAAAATGAAAGTAGACTGAACATTGTCGGCTGTGCTAACAGGTTCTGTGATCCCAGTTTCCGAACACAAGATCCCAGGAGTTCCAGAAGGACTTCTCCAGGAGTGATCGACCCCACGGACTGCCTGCCTGGATACTATTGTCTGTCAGGAACAAAAACGGCTAAGCAATACCCTTGTCCCGCTGGGACCTTTAGTAACCAGACCAGTCTGAGCAGCTTCAGGGAATGTGAGCCGTGTCCTGGGGGCAAATTCTGCGCAAGGCCAGGTAATCTGAGAGGAGACTTGGACTGTGGCCGGCTGGTTTCATCCAAGGATATAACTGGGTTAGCATTTGCAATGCACTGCTTTGTTGCAAGCCGTAGGGTGGTTTATTAGTGATTTTGTGAAGAGGATGAGGAAGAGAATGAAGATGAGGATGATTCTCAATGATAAGTCTTCCTAAGACCTTGAATTCCATTCATTAGTTTAGTTAATTCATTAGTTAGATTCCAGGCACAGTGGGAGATGATATATCTATCTCTTAACTATCTCTGTGTCTATCTCATTTATCTGTATCTCTACCTCTCATCTATATCTATCTGTCTGTCTGTCTGTCTGTCAATCATCTATCTATCCATCCATCCATCCATCCATCCATCCATCCATCCATCCATCCATCCATCCATCATCTATCTATCTATCTATCTATCTATCTATCTATCTATCTATCTATCATCTATCTTTCTATCTATCCATCCATCCATCATCTATCCATCCATCCATCCATCCATCCATCCATCCATCTATCATCTATCATCTGTCATCTGTCATCTGTCATCTATCATCTATCATCTATCATCTATCATCTATCTATATCTATCTATCATCTATCTATCTATCTATCATTGTTTGTCTGTCTGTCTATCTATCCATCCATCCCATCATCTATCCAACTGTCTGTCTGTCTGTCTGTCTGTCTGTCTATCTATCTATCTATCTATCTATCTATCTATCTATCTATCTATCATCTATCTATCTATCTATCTATCTATCTATCTATCTATCTATCATCTATCTATATCTGTCTATCTATCTCTATCATCTATATCTATCTTCTCTATCATTTATATCTATCTATCTATCTATCTATCTATCCATCCATCCATCCATCCATCCATCCATCCATCCATCTATCCATTCATTATCTATCTAGCTTTCTATCTATCATCTATATATCTATATCTATGTATCTATCATTGTCTATCTATCTTTCTATCCATCCATCCATCATCTATCTATCTATCTATCTATCTATCTATCTATCTATCTATCTATCTATCATCATCATCTATCTTTCTATCTATCCATTCATCCATCCATTCACCATCTATCTATCTATCTATCTATCTATCATCTATCTATCTATCTATCTATCTATCTATCTATCTATCTATCTATCTATCTATCTATCATCTATCTATAATTTTTACATCTATTATATCTACAGATAGATGGTCTCTATAGCTTGGATATATGAATTTACATATAGATACATGCATATGTGCACACACACACGCGCATGTGCACACACACACACACACACACACCAGCTTAATCACCACTTCTAACTCCAACCTTGCTTTGAGGTTGCCTGTTGTGTTTGGGATTTAAATCCTTCACTTCTTATCAATGTACACATTTCCTATGGTTGGACGTACACCCAGATATAGGTTTCCCAGAAGAAACCTCCCTGGATGTCTAGATGCCTGGAGGTTTCCTCACTTTGTAAAATTGTAAAAAAAAAAAAAATTGTTTTTGCAATAAATCTCCTTTTTTAGGTTTAGTGACTCCGAGTGGTCCTTGTTTACCTGGCTACTACTGCATTCTGAAGGCCTGGAGACCCAATCCTGTTCAAGATGAAACTGGAAGTTTATGCCCTGCGGGGCATTTTTGTCCTTTGAGTAGCAACAACCCCACCCCGTGCCCCACAGGAACATTTCTCCCCCTGCCTGGCATGTTGTCCCAGAATGCCTGTTTGCCCTGTCCTGGAGGACGCTTCTGCCAAGGAGAAGGTCTCGCTGCTGTTTCTGGTATTGTATTGTATTGTATTTTATTATTTGTATGCCGCCCTTCTCCGGGAGGACTCAGGGCGGTGAACAATTCAAGGGGGAAAAAAAGGGGAACATAAAAGACAAAATACAAATAATAAAAGTAGACAACAGTCGCACAGCCATACATGTCGAGAGGGGAGGGAACTCATCACCCCCAGGCCTGCCAGCAAAGCCAGGTTTTGACGGCTTTTCGGAAGGCCTGGAGAGAGGTGAGGGTCCGAATCCCTGCGGGGAGTTCATTCCAGAGGGCCGGAGCTGCCACAGAGAAGGCCCTCCCCTGGGTAATAGCCAGGTGGCATTGGCTGGTAGATGGAACCCGGAGGAGGCCGACCCTGTGAGATCTAATGGGTCTGTGGGAGGTAATTGGCAGCAGGCGGTCTCTCAAGTACCCAGATCCAATACCATGAAGGGCTTTATAAGTTACGACTAGCACCTTGAAGCGTATCCGGAGACTGATCGGTAACCAGTGCAGCTCGCGGAGGATAGGTGTAACGTGGGTCCTGTACCTCTTAAATATGCCTGAGGTGCATGTTGGGAAGTGTTCTTGCATGCTGGGTTCCAGGTTCATGCATGAAAGTCTGATTTATTACTAAGTAGGTTATGAATTGTTGAAAGAAACGTCTATCTGGGTTCGGCAATAAGTTGCGGATATCATCCATTTGCCATTCTGAAATATTTTGCTTTGCAGGGACATGTCAAGCTGGTTTCTATTGTGATTTGTCCTCTTCCCGTCCCGATCAAAACCTCTGCCCCCCTGGATCCTATTGTCCCCAAGGCACCGGGTCCCCATTTCCATGCATGCCAGGGACCATCAACCCTCATAGCGGAAAATGGGATATTACAGACTGCAAACTGTGTCCAGCTGGGAATTTCTGCAGTGGTACGTGCAAACCTCTCCTTTACTGTTTTAAATTGGGAGGGGGGGAGAGATAATTTTGGTGCACCAGAAGATATTTTCTTATCGACATAATCCAAATTATTTTATTTGTCAAGAAGTACAAGGAAACAAGTATGAAAAAACATGAAAAATGGCACAAAGAAATGGTTAGAAATAAGCAAAACATAGCTGTTGCAGAAAATGACAAACTTTAGACTTCTCAGGATACAGGAAAAGTTTATGTGGCAGCCAGGTTCAGAAAGCTAGCCCATGGCTTAGCATTGCAGGTTCTGAACAACCTTTATTATCGAAGCACACATTCTTATACATTCTCAGAAGCATTGCAACACAGAAATACTTAACACATTTCTTAGTGGTTACCTTGAGGAGAAAGCCTTATAAGGAGATGGGGTCTTACTTCTTCTTTTGTTACAGGTATGGACGACGTGTCATTAACGAACTTTAATTGAACCTTGTGGTTTGGAATTTTGACATAGGGACGTTGGCTGGAACATCTTGTGGTTAGGCACTTGCTTCCTGTTTTTTTGCAAGCTGCAACTCTGTCTATGTGGCTTTTTAATATAGAAGTAAAGGGGCCCCGAGAGGCTGTCCAGCCTGACCCAGTAGGTTTCACACTTAATGTCCAAATCTCATTTTATGTCCTACTTTATAACTATAAACACATAAAAAATACATATAAATGGGGACAGTAGGACAGGTGTTGTAGCTTGGTAGGAGCCTTTGGAGCTGCTATCAGACTCTGACACAGAAACCTCCTGTGAGTGGTTTCAGGATGCTCACAGGAGAGGATAATAAGCAGCTGTGGCTCATTAAGGATCTCCTCCTGTGGATAAAAGACTGATGGTGCCACGCCCTAGTGGCAGAAGTCAACGTTCCATTCCGTTCTGTTCCTGTTCTAGTCAAGTTCTCTGTTTGTTTGCAATCATCGAGAAAAAGCACTTGGATAAGTGATTTGATTTATATAATCTTGTTTTGTATTAGTTTGAGTGAAGACTTTTGCCAGAGCCTTTTATCTGTGTTTATTTTGGGCTCGCAAATAGCAAGAGCCGGGACTGATAAAAACATTCCTTTGCAAGCTGTGTGTGGCTGTATTTTCTGAACGGCCAAGGTGGGGGTCAGAACAGACAGGGATGGTAGGCACGCTGGTGCGCTTATGCATGCCCCCTTAGGGGGCATCTTAGACATCTTAAGAAACATGTGAGATCCACGGTAGACAGCTTAAGGTCAAAGGTATGGGAGTTGGAGGTACTAACAACAAATAAATTACGAGTAGATCCTTCTTGTTCTTGCTGATTTTAGGGGCCGGAAAGACTGCTTCAGAAGGGAGATGTTCCCCTGGCTACTATTGCCCACCTGGTCAAGACTCTTCCATGCCACCTTCCCACCGGTGCCCACGTGGATTTTATTGTCTTGAGGGCTCTGCGGATCCGGTCGCTTGTGAAAAGGGAACCCACCAATCAGAAGAAGGGAAGGAATCTTGTGATCCCTGTCCTGCCCGATTCTTTTGTGAGCCCACCAACACCAGTAAGCCCGAGGGAAATGCAATCGCTGGAGGCAAAGGCTGACTTTGCACAGAGCTAAGATGCTCTGCAGCTTAATGTGGGTTGGTTTGATGTTGGTTTGGCGTGACGTGTACATCCAAACTTTGCACTTTGTGAATGGTGTTTATGGCTTAGCATGGCTTATATGCCCAGTCATTGTGTCTGCGTTAACAATCCAGGATTTAGATGAACCATGGTTTACGGTGATGGGCAAACTCAACCAATGGTAGCTTGTGAGCCATGAGCACACTGCATTAGATAAAGACTGCAATAACACTGAAGATTCATACCATGAGAATTGTTCTGACCGAGGATTCCCCAGCAGGACGAAGTCCTCGTCCCAATAAACCCCTTGTATTTAATTTACAGTGAATTCCTCTCCAGCAAAGTATTCCCTCTCCCACAGTCTTTCAAGATAATTCACAATTACCGGTGTTTATCAGGCTTGGAGAGCGGCCAGGCTGATATCTTTCAGACGCCGCAATACTTGGCAAGAATGCAGGAATGAACTAATTGTCTCCTGCAAACTCCACTCCCCTTTTGCTCCTCTTTTATTCCCTATGGAAGGGCCCATTCACCATCCACCTGTGGCCTTACTCCCAAGTCGACCCTTGTTCCTTAGCTGTTCCCTTCGTCTGGCAACTCTGCGCATGTGCACACTGGGAACAGCCTCCAGCTGTTCGTCTGCCTCACTGATGTCTGACTCTGAAGGCAGCTGATAACTGGCATCTGGCTCTGGCCCTCTCTCTGCCTCCGACACAGAGCCCTCATCAGAGCCTTCCCCAGACTCCAGGACTGACTCAAGTTCCTCCCCAACCTCCTCACTGTCCGAATCTGTTGGCCGCTCTGCTGGCTGCTGGCGGGCCACAAGAAGAACAGAACTTTCTGGAACAAAAAAGGAATTCTTTCATTAGCCTGGAATTTGGATCCATGGGATTTTCTTTCTGAAAGAAAGGCATCTTGTCCTTAAAAGTAAACATTGCTACCAAAAACTGCTCTTCCTTTCCTAGGTGATGGTATCCCAGTTCCTAAACTGTGTCTTATGGGGTATTTTTGCCCACCTGGTACTGCTTCCAACAGGGAGCATCCATGCCCCAGAGGTACCTATGGACCCAAGGTTGGTGCGGCTGATGAAACCGAGTGTGAATCCTGCCCAGCAGGTAAGGGAGGGCCTGGATCCAAACTTAGAAAAATGAACTGCCCCAGAAATGCCCAGAACATTCACATTTTCACTGCCTAGAAGTGCAGATGAGAATGTTTTGTTTGCTATTCACATTCTGTGTCTTCTGCTGTTGTCTTTTGTCTCCTCTATAAGGCATGTATTGTTCATCTCCTGGACTATTTCAGCCAACTGGACTTTGCCATGAAGGCTACTACTGCAGCAAAGGGGCAGTCAGCTCAACTCCCATTAGGCACAGAGTAAGTGGAAATGAATAAACTGAAAGTTGACCCCATCTCTAAAACCCAATCTAGTAATCCCTTTTACAATAAACTGAGCTTCTTGAAGAAATAATCCAATGCTAATTCTGTAAACATCGAACATGCAGGTGGATAAGGCTATTTTAGAACAGAATAGACTAGGAGAGTTGGAAGGGACCTTGGAGATCTTCTAGTCCAACCCCCTGCTTAGGCAGGGAACCCTACACCATATCAGACAAGAGGTTGTCCAATCCGTTCTTAAAAATAGCAATAGCAATAGCAGTTAGACTTATATACTGCTTCATAGCGCTACACAGCTGTCTCTAACTGGTTTATAATGTTTAACCCATCCAGTTTCGGTCTGGTGCAGAGATGCAAAGACAAAAGATGACCTTGGCTTTCTAGAAAGAATGTTGTTATGGCTACAAATCATCTAACTCTGTACAATCCCGCCCTCCCATTTTCCCACAATAGAAAATGCATAGTAGAATAATAGAAAGTGTGGCAGGAAAAAGATCCAAAAAAAAAGATGGCTGAAAGCCTGACAGGTCTTCCTTGATTAGGGCTGTTGTTTACAGTTGATTGTCTGTCTGAGTTGGTAGTTCCTTGATTTTCTTTTTAACCAGAGTCTCTTGATTTTTCCACTTTCTGTTATTTTCATCTTTGTACAGGTGGATTCTGCCAGCATGTTGATGGGGAATGACATCTGTCCCAGAGGACATTTCTGCCCTCCTGGGACTGGTTTTCCCATCCCTTGCCCACCTGGCTCCTTTTCCACTATGATTGGCCTGAAAGCTGAGGGTGAATGCCTACCTTGCCCAGCAGGACACATCTGCAGCCAGTTGGGCACATCTGACCTGTTCCAGATGTTAGCATGTAATGAAGGGTAAGATGCAGACTTCCAAGTTCTTCCCAGCAGAGACATGGGGCATCACAAACACACTTTCTCAAAATGACTAGGCCAGTGATGGCTAATCTTTTTGTCGTTGCGTGCCAAAAACTTGTGCATGTGGCAATGCGTGCAGCTGCACCCATAATGCAATGTGTGTGCCCCCCCCATGCACCTCATCCCCTGCACACACAACCCCCTATGCTCTCCCCACGTGCGCACACAATCCCCCGCAGCCTGTTTTCGGCCAAGTAGGCCTCCCTGCAGCCTCCTGGGAGAAAAAGCAGACCGCGGGGGGCTCTGCGCCCCCCACATGACACCGGTGCATGTGCCCTGCCCTCCATGCATGCCTGGCAGATAACAAAAATCAGCAGGTCGGTGAGAGGCACATGCGTATGCACAGTGGCGCTTAGCTGGGGCGACAGCTCGTGCCATAGGTTTCCCATCACGGGACTAGGGCATCTTGAGTGTGGCAAGCAGACCTGGCAATGCAGCAAGGCTGGCTGGGGAATTCTGGGAGTTGAAGTCCACCCATCTTAAAGTTGCCAGAACTGCAAAACACCGAGATAGTATTAAATATCTTCTCTATCTCTCAGGGGTGACTGAAACAAAGATATCCAGCCTCTTCTGGAAATCTGTTTTGAATGACGAAAATGTAAGGGTATTCGATTTAAAATATTCGAGGATGAAGATCTTCCCCTTTAAGGTAGATGCCAAGTTTTAGAAAGTACAAGTCCTCCTTTCTTACATTCTGTCAGAGTTTGTTGCAGAAAGATCAAATCCAGAAAGCTCACACAGATAACTGATTCAGCTGGATTCATTAACTTCTTTATATACATAATAACAGCTGAATAAATGTACAATACCAATAGTAGATTATTTCAACGTAGTAGAAGTTACAAGCAGAACACAAGCAGGAGGGAACAGTTGGTTTCATTTCAGAGTTCAGAGCAGGCAGAGTAGTTTCAGTTTCGATTCTCAGCACAGACTCAGATCTGTTCAAGCTCCCATTGGCTGACTTAGTTGCTATGCCTATTCATTGGCTGACCTTGTTACCATGTCTCTCCCAGTCATGAATATTCTAACACATTCACAGGTATGTTTGCCTTGAAGGCAACTCTGTGCCTTGCCCTAATGATGGGATACATGGGTATCGATGCCCTAAAGGCTTCTACTGTCCCCAGGGCACCAGCTCGGAAGTGCCCTGTGAGCCTGGGATGTTTAGCCCCACTGATGGAGCCAGTGTCTGCCTCCCTTGCCCTGCAGGAACTGCCTGTCGACGTGCTGCCACTGTGGAACCAGCCATCTGCCCTCGAGGTAATGCAGGGTGGCAAGGGGACTTCATTTGATACCTAGCATGAGAAACAAAAACCGCATTGGGTGAAGATTAAGGAGGCCACTATCTTTTGTTCCCATCAAAAGTTCTTCCATGCTATTTATAGCTTCTAACACATGGAAAAATATAGTTCTACACTAGAGCGACTTCTTCTTGAATCTACTTTAACAGATTTAACAGATTAGTTGGAAGGGACCTTACAGGTCATCTAATCCAACCCTTTCCCCCACTCAAGCAGGAGATCCTACAGCATTTCTGACAAATGGCAGTCCAGTCTCTTCTTGAAAGTCTCAAGTGATGAAGCTACCACAACCTCTGAAGGCAACTGGGTGGATCCATGGGTGGATTGCTCTCACTGTCAAAAAATGTCTCCTTATTTCCAGGTTGAATCTCTCCTTGGTCAGTTTCCATCCATTATTCCTTCTCTGGCCTTCAGGTGCTTTGGAAAATTGCTTGAATCCCTCCTCTCTGTGGCAGCCCCTCAAATGTTCAAAGACTGCTATCATGTCTCCCCTGCTCCTTCTCTTCACTAGACTAGCCATGCCCAGTTCCTGCAACTGTTCATTGTCTGTTGTAGCCTCCAGTCCCCTAATCATCTTGGTTGCTCTTCTCTGCATTCTTTCTAGAGCCTCAACATCTTTTTTGTAGTGTGGTGACCAAACCTGGATGCGGTATTCTAGATGTAGCCTTAGTAAGGCTTTATGGAGTGGTTTTAGTACTTCCCTTGATCTTGATTGCATCCCTCTGTTAATGCAATTTAGGATTGCATTGGCTTTTTTGGCTACCACTGCACACTGCTGGCTCATATTTAGCTGGTTGTCCACTAAGACTCCAAGATCCCTCTCACAGTCACTGCTATTAGTTCTGGGTACATAACTGGAAAAAGCGTTCAGTGAAACTGGAATCAAGTCAGAGAAGGGCAATGCAGATGATCAGGAGATTAGGCACAAAGATCTACCAGGAAGGACTGAGGGATATGTGTAACTCTTGAAAAAAGATAACTTATGGGAGATCCTGCAGAAATATGTCAAGATCTATTCTGCATCATCTTCTGGACAGCCAGGACACAGGTAATGTTCTTATGTTATACAAAGGCAGATTCCATTTCAATGTAGGGTCTCTTTGTACCCTATGACTATCATTAAGTGTTGTACATTATGATTCTTGACACATGTATCTTTTTATGTACACTGAGAACATACACACCAAAGACAAATTCCTTCTGTGTCCAATCACACTTGGCCAATAAAGAATTCTATTCTAAAGAATTCTATTTTATTCTTTCTCGTAATATGATCAAACGCAAGGTGGATTGCCCGTAGATCTTTTCCTTGGGATTGATCACTCAGCAGGAAGTGGAATCTGGGGACCTTTATTCTAGTTTCATCAGGTCCACAGCAGAGGTGGGTTCCTACCAGTTCGCACCAGTTCGGTAGAACCGGTTCGTCAAATCTACCGAACCGGTTAGAAGAGATTCCACCAGAAAGCAGGCCACATCTACAGAAGAGGTTCCAAAAAATTTTGAAACCCACCACTGACACACACAGACAGACAGACAGACTGACCCACACAGAGAGAGAAAGTGAAAGAGAAAGAAAGGAAGAAAGAAAAAAGAAAAAAAGAAAGAAAAAGTGAGAGAGAGATGAAAGAAAAAAAGGAAAAAGGGACAGAGAGACGAAAGGAAGGAAGGAGAGAGAAAGAGAGAGAAAGAGAGAGAGAGAGAGAGAGAACACATGGCTGGCAAGCCACTCCCACCAGGTCACATGGCCGGCAAGTCACTCCCACAAAGGAGGCCACACCCACAGAATAGTTTCGAATTTGTTTTGAACAGTCTCAACTTCTTTGGAAAAAATAGAAAGTACTTTAAGTATGAAAATTCACAGTTAATGCCATCCATCTTACTTGGACTGGACTCTGAAGCTAAACAAGATCCAATGGAGCTGGTGGTTAGAAAACTGCTAAGATATGTAATGTAAGAACTAGGAAGTCAAAAAAAAAACCTGCCAGAAAATAATGATTGATGGGCTACTGGAGTGTTGCCAGGGAAACTGTGCAGATGAAGTCATCAGAAACCAAGCTCAGCTCGAAGAACTTATTGACATTTCAAGCACGACTACAGCCTATTGATTCAGTCTTACTTTTGACAGGGTATTACTGCCCAGCCCAGACAGCCATGCCCATGCCATGTCCAGCTGGTTTGCTAAATGCCCTGGAGGGAGCCTCATCCTTCAATACTTGCAAGCCATGCCCAGTTGGAAGCTACTGCAGGGGTGAGGCCAACTGGAAGCCTGATGGTAAGAAACCTTGGCTACCTCCTTCTATTCTATCCTCTTCTTTCTTTAGAGAAAATCGAAGATTGCCGTTCTGTTTTTGAAGTTGTGGATCCTTTTGTTTTGCAAAATGCTTAGGCATCTGTTTTCTTCGTCCTCTCTTTGGCAGGTTTCTGCACGGCTGGGTTTTACTGTGCTGGGGGAGCATTTGATGCTGTCCCCCAAAGCTCAGCTGAGTTTCAACTTAATGGACCTTGCCCCCAGGGGTACTTTTGCCCAGAAGGCACTCCATCTCCTATCGCTTGTCCAGTGGGCACTCTGAATAATGGGACAGGTGAGTATAGCTTGAAAGACCAGCCCACAGGGTTGATTTTAAGGTCAGCTACCCAGGGGTTCCTCCAGCTGTAAGGAGCTGAGTTTGTTACCCACAAAAATAATGGATGCCAAAGGTCATAGCAATAGCAATAGCAATAGCAGTTAGACTTATATACCACTTCATAGGGCTTTCAGCCCTCTCTAAGAGGTTTACAGAGTCAGCATACTGCCCCCACAGTCTGGGTCCTCGTTTCACCCACCTCGGAAGGATGGAAGGCTGAGTCAACCTTGAGCCGGTGAGATTAGAACCGCTGAACTGCAGATAACAGTCAGTGGCCTGCAGTACTGCACCCTAACCACTGCACCACCTCAGCTCTTGTACTTGTCCTTCAAAAGAAAATTGCAAATCCTAACCCTCTTGCCTGACTTAAGAATGAAGACTTCTGCAGAGTAGTAGGGCTTGAGGAAAAATTGTAATTAAAGAATGGGATGGGGATCTCCACAGACACGGATGGCAGATAATGAAGGGAAGGCAGGAGAAGCTGTGGGCAACTAGATGAATGATGAGGTCCTTAGGGAAGATAAGGTAAAGGTAAAGGTTCCCCTTGCACATATGTGCTAGTTGTTCCTGACACCAGGGGTTGGTGCTCATCTCCATTTCAAAACCAAAGATCCAGAGCTGTCCAAAGACATTCTCCATGGTCATTTGGCCAGCGTGACTAAACGCCAAAGGGGCATGGAACGCTGTTACCTTCTCACCAAAGGTGGCCCCTACTTTTCTACTTACATTTTTAACATGCTTTTGAACTGCTAGGTTGGCAGAGGCTGGGGCAAGTAATGGGAGCTCACTCCGTTATGCGGCACTAGGGATTCGAACCGATGAGCTGCCAACCTTTCTGATTGACAAGCTCTTCCACGTCTCCAAGGAAAATACAAGAGGGTTAATATTCATAACCTTTCCTCTCACTGTATACTCCTACTCCATCTCTTCTGCCCTTGTGCCAAAAGGTTGGGCAGAAAATCTTGTACTTCTTTGATTTCGGTATATTAAAAATGTTTAAAGAATGGCTAGATCTTCTCCCTGCTATTTCCCTGATGTAAATCCTGCTTGCTTAACTTTGTTCTTACGGTAAAGACAAAACAAATAGATGTCATTGGTGCCGAAAATAATTGCTTTGGAGGAGTCATTTTAATGGAGAAAGATCAAGTACAAACAGCTTTCAGTCAACATCCTTCCCATCCCTCTAATCCTAAAGCAGGGGGTCAGCAACCCGCGGCTCTGGAGCCGCATGTGGCTCTTTCATCCCTCTGCTGTGGCTCCCTGTCACCAGTCGGCACCATAATTTTGAGAGGAGCTTTCAGTTGAGGGAGAGGGAAGCAGGATGTGCCAGGAGGAGATTCTATGGCAAGGGGCGGGTTTCCTGGTCAGCTCCACAATTGATAGGGCTTTCAGTTAGGACAGGTAGAGGAAAAAGGATGCCACACTAGGAGGAGACTCTATGGTGGGGGAGCGAGACTTCCAGTTGGCTCCAGAATTGAATGAGGGGCTGTTGGTTAGGACCTTTGTGGCTCTTTGAGTGTTTAAGGTTGTCGATCATTGTCCTAAGGCATCCTATCTTTTATTCCCAATTGTAATTAACATTAAAATGTATATATTTAAAACAAATAGATGTTTCTTCTTATGAAAGCCACCATCGGCTCACATCTCTTCCTTCGGTTCACTAAGATTAGTGAAGGTTGTACAAATTCACTCTTGGCTGGTCCTTTGATGTGGTTCCCCATGAAGAGCTGTCCATCTTTTGATCCTACAGGAGGATCCTCTCCAGATTACTGTGTGCCTTGCTACCCGGGATTCTTCTGTGCAGCCATGGGGTTGAGTTCGCCTACTGGACCTTGTATGGCTGGTTTCTACTGCCCAGCAAACTTCAGTTCCTACAGCCCGACTGCCTTCCTCTGCCCAGAGGTCTGTTCTGTCAGCTAAAATATTGTGTACTTTAGGGTGCAAACACCTGCTGACCTCAAAACAGCGAGAATTGTGGGGCAGTGAATCAGCCCAGTGAGTGTATCACAGTAGATTGAAATGAAATGTCATGAAATGCCATACGTTCACCATAATGCCCTTCTAAAGGCAGAATAGCATATTCTTAAAGACTTTTGGGGTGTGGTGGGGGAATTTAGCCCTATGTCACAGAAAGCAAGTGAGGAAGGAAGGAAGGAAGGAAGAAAAGAAGAAAGAGAAAGAAAGAAAGAAAGAAAGAAAGAAAAAGGAGGAGAGAGGAGGAGAACAGGAGGAGGAGGGAAAGAAGGAAGGAAGGAGAGAAGAGGAGGAGGAGGAAAGGAAGGAAGTAGAGGAGGAGGAGAGGAGAAGAGGAGAAGAGGGAAGGAAGAAAGGAAGGAGAGAGAGAGAGGAGGAAAGGAAGGAAATTCTTCTGTTGTTTTCTTCCTTTCTTTTTAAAGCTACGCTATTCCTTCTCTATAAAATCGGACAATTCCTTCTTTCAAGAAATAAAAAAGCCACATGTTGGAGAAAGCAAAACTTAACTACTTGCCTCACCTGTGCTGTTTCTGCCTGTCTCTGCTTCACAGGGCCATTTCTGCCTGTCTGGGGCAGCCCACCCCACTCCATGTCCCACTGGAGAATACCAGCCCAACCGAGGTTCGGCCCATTGTCTCCCCTGTCAATCTGGTTTCTACTGTCACGAGGCTTCTCCTGGGGAACCCAAGCCCTGCCCACAACATTCTTATTGTCCTGAAGGTATGGAATTGTGAATATGGCAGGAGCATAGGTGGGGTATGGTTTAAAAAAAAGCCCACCATGATGAGCGTCTCAATGAAGAGGTTGGGGCTCCATCTGAAAAACAGAGGGAGCTGCCATGGTGGCCAACATGTGACCACTTTTGGGGCCATGCCCTGCAGATATCTCTGGAAAATGCATTAGCAAAAGCACCAGGGCTGCACTCTTTAATGGCTTGAGTCATCAACTGATTCATCAGTTGATGGTAAAAACCTACTGGTTAACTGGAGCAAAGAGACATTAGAAAAGGTGGCTTGACTCAAGAAAGTCCTCCCTCTCTCTTCAAGTTGGGCATCAAAGAAACGGAGAAGAAAAGTTCTCCTACCCAATGTTGCAACTAAAACTTCATGATTGCTTCCCTTTGACGTTGCTGTGGCCTGCCAGCAGCCAGCAGAGCTGGCGGCAGACTCAAACAGTGAGGAGGTTGGGGAGGAACATGGACCAGTCCTGGGGAAGGCTCTGATGAGTGCTCTGCATCGGAGGCAGAGAGGGGGCCAGGGCCATCCGACAGTTATCAGCTGCCTTCAAAGTCGGAGATCAGTGGGGCAGAAGAACAGCTGGAGCCTGTTCCCGATGTGTGCATGCGCAGAGCTGCCAAGAGAAGGGAACAGCTAAGGAACAAGGGCTGACTCGGGAGTAAAGGCACAGGTGGACGGTGAATGGCCCCTCCCATAGGGAATAAAGAGGAGGAAAAGGGGAATGGAGTTTGCAGGAGACAATTAGTTCACTTAATTGGTTAGTGACTCTCAGAAACTCCTTGTCAAGTACTTTCTTGTACAGCGTTGCGTTTGGAAGATATCGGCCTGGCAGCTCTCCAAGCCTGATAAGGTCTGTGGTTGTACATTCATCCTTAAAAGACTGTTTGCCGGGACTTTGCTGGGTGTGAATGAGAGGAATTCGCAGCAACTTAATAAAAAGGGGTTTTGTCGGGACAAGGAGTCTGCTTCATGGTTTAGGGAAGCCTAGATCAAAACAGCTGTAGGATCTCCCCTTACTCCTAAGAGACAGCCCAGTCAGACCCTGTGTTGGATTAGCAAGCCATTGCAAGCCATTTCTAAGGGAAGATTAAACCAGCCAACTTTCCTTCTAAGGCAGAATCCAAACGAGTGATTTATATCTTATCTTCTCAGGTACTTTGGTCCCCCATCCATGTCCTGATGGCACCTTCACTTTTCCAGATGTTTTTGGGCTACGAAAAGAGAGAGATTGCCTTCCTTGCTCCCCTGGTCACTACTGCAGGTTGTACAATATTTCCACTACTTCCATAATGTTTAGGATCCGTGTGGTTCATTGGATTGGAAAGATGTATCGACGGTCTTCCTTTTCAGAGAACTCCGCAAGGCAGCTAATAAAATAAAACAGGGGAGAGAATAAAAATAATCAGTAATAAACCCTGACATGTATTAGACTGTAAAGGTGAGACGTGATTTGGGATTAACTATGGGGAAAAAATGTGGCTGAGCAGGACCAAGGTATAATTCTTCCCAGTCCAAATCTAGCTTTAGAAATGCAGGTAATTATATTTCTGTCACTCAAATGCAAACCCTTCTATGAGGGCTTGCTGATGATATGCTGACTTTGAAGGCAGAATGCAATCCTCTTGAGACAAGGCCATCATGGTGGCTGCTCCAGCTATGGAAAAATCCCATCCAATCCAAGTAGCCAGGCTTCCAGCGTTTTCGCAAACCAATCCAGTCTCAACTATTCCTTTGAACTTCCAAGTCTCCTTTAAAGATATTTTATCCCTCGTTTCATTTCAATTTTGTTTCTCTAATTCTGTGGCTCGGTTTGGTTGGAAGGGGTGCACTGTTTTATTTAATGTTGTACGCTAATAATTCTCAACTTCAGCTACTTTAAGATGGGTGGCTCAGTGGCTAAGACGCTGAGCTCGTAGATCAGAAAGGTCGACAGTTTGGTGGTTCGAATCCCTAGTGCCGCCTAACAGAGTGAACTCCCATTACTTGTCCCAGCCTCTGCCAACCTAGCAGTTCGAAAGCAGGTAAAAATGCAAGCAGAAAAATAGGATCCACCTTTGGTGGGAAGGTAACAGCGTTCTGCGCGCCTTCGGCGTTTAGTCATACCAGCCACATGACCACGGAGACGTCTTAGGACAGCGCTGGCTCTTCAACTTTGAAACGGAGATGAGCACCGCCCCCTAGGGTCAGGAATGACTAGCACATATGTGCGAGGAGAACCTTTACCTAAGATGGGTGGAGTCCAACTTCCAGAATCCCGCAGCCAGCATGTTGGCTGGGAATTTTGGTGGTTGAAGTCCACCCCTCTTAAATTCTTGAAGTCAAGACCTATTGCTGCAAACTCTCTGTATCAATTTATTTGGGAGAAGCATCATAGAGAAATGATTGTGTACTGAATTATTTTCCTTGCCTTGTCAATGAAGTCCTAGCATTTTCTTTGCTCCAGGAGAGGACAGATGGAAGGACTTTGTGCTGCTGGCTTCTTCTGCCAAGAGGGAAGTTCTGATGCTACACCACAGGGTTACAACTTCACTTGGACTCCCCTGGCTGATTGTCTCTGGGGAGAACAGTGTGCGGGTCCTTGTCCAGCAGGTACCTGAGTGTCCCAGAAAATAGTCTGAAGAACACCTGAAGAAATAGAGTCTAAGAATAGCCAGCATTTGGGGGAACCTAAATATTTGATAATGGTTGTTAAAGAACTATGCAATTTTGGTGTTCTGTAGATGTTGTTTTGTCATACATTGCAACTGGGAAAACATAGCCTTGACTATGAGCACTTTTGTTGGCCAGATGATGTCTCTGCTTTTTAGGATGCTGTCTAGACTTTCCATAGTTTTCCTCCCCTGTAGTCCCCATCTGCGGTGATCTTGGAACCCAGGAAAATAAAATCTGTCCCTACCTCCATTTCTTCCCCATCTATTTGCCAGGAATTGAGAGGGCCAGATGCACAAATAAATGCATCTAGTCAAGGCTATGGTTTTCCCAGTTGCATTGTATGGCTGTGAAAGTTGGACCATAAGGAAAGCTGAGCACCAAAGAATGGAGGCCTTTGAACTATGGTCCTGGAGAAGACTCCTGCGAGTCCCTTGGACTGCAAGGCCATCCAACTGGTCAGTCCTAGAGGAGATCAACCCTGACTGCTCTTTGGAAGGCCAGATCCTGAAGAGGAAACTCCAAGACTTTGGCCACCTAATGAGAAGGAAGGTCTTACTGGAGAAGAGACTCATGCTGGGAACAATTGAGGGCAAAAGAAGAAGGAGACGACAGAGAATGAGATGGCTGGATGGGATCACTGAAACAGTTGGCGTGAGCTTAAATGGACTCCACAGGATGGGAGAGGACAGGAAGGCCTGGAGGAACATTGTCCATGGGGTCGCGATGGGTGTCCTAGACTTCACAACTAACAACAGATGTTGTTTAGAGATCTAAGACCTATGAAACATATGTTGGTTTCTTCCAAGTATAGAGGATGGGGGGAGTATGTGAGAATCCCTTTTAGAAATGTAGACAATTCTCAAAAGCATCAACTAGCAGAAGACAAGATATGGAATAAGGAAGGTTGGGAATTGTGACTCAGCAGCAACTTGACCAGGAGTTTCCATAGGAGGATTTCATACAATTAAAGCTGTATCTCTGAAGAAGTAGGAATAGCAATAGCAATAGCAATAGCAGTTAGACTTATATACTGCTTCATATGGCTTTCAGCCCTCTCTAAGCGGTTTACAGAGTCAGCATATCGCCCCCACAGTCTGGGTCCTCATTTCACCCACCTCGGAAGGATGGAAGGCTGAGTCAACCTTGAGCTGGTGAGATTAGAACCGCTGAACTGCAGATAACAGTCAGCTGAAGTGGCCTGCAGTACTGTACCCTAACCACTGCGCCACCTCGGCTCTTAGGAAATGATCTGAGAGAAGGTAATGCTTGATAGTCACCATGAGCAGAATTGAACTTGGTTGTATTCCTTTCCCATAGGATTCTACTGCCCAGAAGGCTCAGCAGCCCCCATTCCATGTCCAGATGATACCATAGGTTCTCACCCAGGTGCCAAGCAAAAAGGAGATTGTCTGCCTTGCCCACCAGGTCGCTGGTGCAAAAAAAGTTAGTAGAAATGTCCAGAACCTATCTTCTCTAGAACTTTACTAAAGTGGGACCTAACAGGCAAATCCTTCAACCGTTATTAATACCCAGCTTCATAGAAGACCCCATTTTCTCATTCTTCAGGATTTCCCATGGTTTTCCCACGTCCCTTTGGGTCCAACTGCCAAGGAATGAATCTCACCAATCCCCTGGAGCCGCGGACACTCCAACAATGTCCCAAGCAGACTTTCCAAAAAGAACTTGAGACTGAGGGACAGCCAAATTACCAACTCTGCATGTCGGAATGCCAGTGTCCTCCAGCAGGTGAGCTGCTAATTTTATCGCTGGCGGTAAGCTCAATTTGTCAAAATCCTGTTCAGATGAAGAAAGCCACAACAGCTTGTGAGGTCAGAAAAAAGTGTCTTTCTTGAGATATTTTTCTTAGCCAGCATCCATTATCTGATTATTTTGATATCATAGGTGCAATAGGTGCAAAAGAGCCGAGGTGGCGCAGTGGTTAAATGCAGCACTGCAGGCTACTTCAGCTGACTGCAGTTCTGCAGTTCGGCTGTTCAAATCTCACCGGCTCAGGGTTGACTCAGCCTTCCATCCTTCCGAGGTGGGTAAAATGAGGACCCGGATTGTTGTTGGGGGCAATATGCTGATTCTGTAAACCGCTTAGAGAGGACTGAAAGCCCTATGAAGCGGTATATAAGTCTAACTGCTACTGCTAACTGCTAAATAGTGTTCTCAATTTGCAAGAGTGGTGATTCTTTTAATAGCTGCTGTTCTCTGTTGTCGTGCAACAGGAATGGTAATACTATCAAATTCCAACTCTGACCACTTCACCATTTCTTTCCCACCCATGGGGACTTGGCCTGAGAACACTCGCTGATAAACCGGTGCTGCCTGGGTATTTATTTATCCCAACCCTCCTTCCATTAACGTTGCTGCAATTTCTAATGTTGGATTTTCCCCCTTACTAGAGGGGGACCCCCCCACACACTTGTGGAGTACTGTGAAGCCATTACTATGGCAACTCCACAGTACTGTACAGTAGAAGAGATTTTAAAGCAGTATGGTAGAAGCCGTTTTAAGGCAAAACAGGCTCTTAACAGAACACCCTCCCCAAGGGGTGTTAGTGTGTCTTACCCCCACAGTATTTTTCTCCAGAATGTAACTCGTCTGTGTACCAAGTTTGGTTGAAATTGCTCCAGGCGTTCCAGAGTTATGCTGGGACACACACACGCATACACACACAGCCATTTTTATATATATAGAAAATTAACAAAAAAGATTTTACATACAAACACAAACATAAGTTTAAGGAGAACATCAGCAAATGTATATATACATACAACTCATGTAGACAGTACAATAGAGGAGATAAAATATTAAATTAAGGTATATCCATGATAAAATCACAATAATCTAGAGCCATAGAATGGCAATAGAATGGGTTCACCGACAAATGCGCGCTCAACAAAAGCGCACCGACAAAACTGCAGGTATAAAAGTGCGAGTTCGAAATCACGCAGAAGAATGAGGACAGAAGCGCGCCGACAACAGTGCGCCGACAGAAGCGCGCTCTTAACCTAACCCTAAAGGTAACCCTAAAGGTAACCCTAAAGGTAACCCTAAACCTAACCCTGAACCTAACCCTGAACCTAACCCTAATCCTAACCCTGAACCTAACCCTGAACCTAACCCTAACCCTAACCCTTACCTTAAGGGTTATGGCGCTTCTGTCAGCGCTCTTTTGTCGACGCGCCTTTGTGGGCGTGCTATTGACGTTGCAGTTTTATCGAAGCGGTTTTGTCGGCGTGCTGTTGGGCACGCTTTTGTCGGATCATGATAGAATGGACGCTATAATTCTATAACTGTAGCTATGCAAAAGTTATAACTGCAGTCAGTAACATGTAGAATGCTAAAACCAACATTCTCCATCCTGATATTCGGGCCTCCACGAGAATTACTGTAACGGAGAAACTTTTTTATGTCCCTGTTGTTAAAAAACTGGGTTTGGAATCACCGCAGACCTCAAGACATTTTTATTTTTCTCTTGGCAAAATGTTGGTGCAAAGTCTGAAGAGAAGATGGTTTTTCTCTCTCTTGAGTCCCTCCAATCCCCTGTCTCTCATCTCTTGACTTGTCTTCTATCTAACAGGAGCCACCCCCCTCCGAGAGTACCCTTGTGCCCCAGGACACTGGTGCCCAAGCAGAAAAGAAGCTTTTCTTTGCCCACCTGGCTCCTACAGGACTCCGCCTGGAGCTACATCTTTGGAAGACTGCTTGCCCTGTCCACCTGGATTTTTCTGCCCAGATCCTGAAAAATCAGGAGTGCCAAACGTTCTTGGACTACCTTGTGAAGCGGGCTATGAATGCCCACTAGGTTAGTTGCTTACATTTAATATGGTAAGGGGTCTTCACAATGGTCCTTCAGGAACATTCTGGAGGTACTCAAGTTGCCATATCCTCAAGTAGAGGTCCTTCAAAGGAGACTTTGTGGGAGGAGACACAGCAGATGAAGGTGAATGCTTCTATCTCAAAAAGGGAGATTTCGGATGATGTGGAAGAGTGGTACATCTACTATTGCCTAACCCCGTGATGGCAAACCTATGGCTCACATGGCACAGGTGGCACATGAAGCCCTATTTTCAGGCCTTCTGGACCCACCAGAAGTTGGGAAACAGGCTTTTGTTGACCTCCAGGGGGGCCTCCGGGGGGAGGCCATTTTCGCCATCCCCGGGCTCCTAGAATGGCTCTGGAGCCTGGGGAGGGCGAAAAATGGGTCCACCATGCCGTCATGTACCAAAAGCAGGAGGAGCGTGGGGGGTCATGCGTGCAGGCGCGGGGGGAGGTTGCATAGAATTATGGGTGTGGGCACACACACACATGCCCCCCATGTTCCCTCTGCTTTTGGCACATGATGGCAGAAAGGTTACCCATCACTGACTTATCCTATTGTCAAATCCCAGCAAATTCTATTTTTATTTTACCCATGGGCACCAAGAGATGAATGGTTAGAATTTTTGCAGGAGACCATTTGGAGGTATCTATCTTAGCTCTGTGACCACTTTGGTGGCAACTTATTGCTTTATGCAATTGTGTTTCAATTACAAAAAGTCCCAGTAGGTAATCATAAATAAAAGGAAAGGCAGATGGAATCTGGAGGGGGCTAGTTTGAGAAGGAAGCACTGAAATTATAGCAGAATCCCTTGAGCATTTTGATGACTGTCCGTGGGATAAATACTCCCATTAAAATCAACTAAAGTGAAAGTAAAAGTAAAGGTTCACCTTGCACATATGTGCTAGTCGTTCCCGACTCTAGGGGGAGGTGCTCATCTCGGTTTCAAAGCCAAAGAGCCAGCGCTGTCCGAAGACGTCTCCGTGGTCACGTGGCCTGCATAACTAAATGCTGAAGGCGCATGGAATGCTGTTCCCTTCCCACCAAAGGTGGTTCCTATTTTTCTACTTATATTTTTATGTGCTTCTGAACTGCTAGGTTGGCAGAAGCTGGGACAAGTAGCAGGAACTCACTCCATTACGCGGCGCTAGGGATTCGAACTGCCAACCTTTCTGATTGACCAGCTCTGCATCTTAGCCACTGAACCACCACGCCCCTTAAAATCAACCCGTGTGTCACAAATCATTCAGAATTACCCAGTTTGAGACCCTGTTAAAACATTCGTATTGTGATTCCTGCACAGCAAATTCCAGATTGGGATTTTGTTTTATCTTTGGTCATCTTTCCAGGTTCATCTCATCCATCCAAATGCCGTCCTGGCTCTTGGTGTGGGCCCCGTACAGGATTCCCACCTCTGTGTCCAGCGGGTTATTATTGCCCTGAAGGTTCATCGGCATCTGAGATTCTTGGTCAGCTGTGAGTACTTTACCCAAGCGGTGAATATTTCATACAGTTCTGAAAGATCCCGGTTTTGAACAAAACACAGTGTTTAGTTCTCCTTCTACCACCCGACAACCTATATGTGTTCTGACTCAGGCTTTCTGAGAAAGCAAGAAGCAAAATCTTGGTCCCAACAAAACCCCTTTTATTTACACGATTTTGATCTCCTTTCATTCACAGTCAGCAAAGCTTTATCAAACAGTCTTTCAGAGGAATGTTTATCTACACGCACCTTATCTCATTTAGAGCGCTGCCAGATAACCAGTTTCCAAACACAGGGCAAAGCAAAACTTGGCACAGTTTTGGCACAGAGTCTCTTATAATCACAAAAAGAACTTTCCGGACTGAATAAACGAATTGTTTTTTTGTAAAAGCCCACTTCATTCCTCTTTTGTTTCCTATGGGAGGGGCCAATCACCTTGAAAGTGGGGCTTTAGTCCCAAGTCAACCCTGCTTTCTTAGTTGTTTTTATCTTCTGGCAGCTCTGCTCATGCGCACACTGGGAACAGGCTCCAGCTGTTCCTCTGCCTCACTGCTATCTAGCTCCCTTTCTGTTTCCGATGCAGAGCCCGCTTCTGAGCTTTCCTCAGCCCCCAGGACTGGCCCATGTTCCTCCCCAACTTCCTCACTGTCCGACTCTGCTGCCAGCTTTGCTGGCCACTTGCAGGCCACAACAATTTGGCAAAGATATAATATTCTTCCATCTCTGCTTTTAAAATTCTCCTGGTCGAGCAAAACTGCCCATGTGAATCTGAGAAAACTGAAACAATAAATTGTATTTTTATTATATTTCCCCTTTGCTCCAGCTTTGAATTTAAAAATACATTAGCTCCATACTATATCTTGATCTGAGCAGGTCAAATGAATTTTATATTATTCGGCTTCTTTCAGATGCAAAATATCACAGAGCTGTTAGGGTCCCCGGTTCTGTGTCGTTGCTGTGAAAATGCAACCCCAGATTATTCATAGCTGTGCCTCAGATGAGGCCCCAGAGCTCTTGTTAGAGATTAAAGGTGTTTTACAAATGTGTATTTGAGCTTTGAGGGAGACACCCTCTCTAGTTCATATTCTGCCACCCTAAGGCCAAACAAGACCCCTTTACAACATGAAACAAGGAACGGGTCAAATGCAATTCGCACACTTCTGCTTTATACCTGTTCTGACTGAGGCTTCCCAAGAGCATGAAGCAAACTCCTTGTCCCTACAAAAAAAAACCTTTTATTAATTTCTTGTGAATTCTGCTCATTCACATCCAGCAAAGTCTTTCAAGGGAAGATTTACAGTCACAGACCTTATCTGGCTTGGAGAGCTGCCAGGCCGAGATTTGCAAAACCTGGCAAGGAGTCTCAGAGAGTCACAAACCAATTAAGCAAACTAATGGTCTCCTGCAAACTCCACTCCCCTTTTGCTCCTCTTTTATTTCCTCAGGGAGGGGCCATTCATTATCCACCTGTGGCCTTACTCCCAAGTCAACCCCTGTTCTTTAGCTCTTCCCTTTGTCTGACAACTGTGTGCATGCACACACTGGGAACAGGCTCCAGCTGTTCATGTACCTTACTGATGTCTGACTCCAAAGGCAGCTGATAACTGGCATACGGCTCTGGCCCCCTCTCTGCTTCTGACACAGAGCCCTCATCAGAGCCTTCCCCAGACTCCAGGACTGGACCAGGTTCCTCCCCAACCTCCTCACTGTCCGAATCTGCTGCCATCTCCACATGCCGCTGGCGGTCCACAACAACACCTCACATCCATTTTTGAGCTGTGGCGGCGCAGTGGCTAGAATGCAGTATTGCAGGCAATCTCTGCCCACAGTCTGGAGTTCGATCCCGATGGACTCAAGGTTGGCTCAGCTTTCCATCCTTCTTAGATTGGCAAAATGAGGACCCAGATTGCTGGGGGCAATATGCTGATGTTGTAAACCATCCAGAGAGTGCTGTAAAGCACTACAGAGTTGTATATGTCTAAGTGCTGTTGCTGTTGCTATTTTTACAGTTTTCTTAAAACAGAACAATTCCATTTGTTTCCCAAGATTGTCTCATCTCAAGCCATCCCAAGATCTGGAAATTGGAAAGAGGGGTATTTGGAAGGCAACACCTTTTCTTTTTATTCAGAAACTGAATTTTCAGCAGAAATGTCCCATGTAAATTCTGAGGGCCAAGATGTTGGGGTTAGGGGTGGGTCACTGGTGTGTGTGTGTGTGTGTGTTTGTGTCCGTGTTGAATCAGAAATCCAAGTTTCTCCTCCAGCTTTTAGCAGAGGCAACTTGCATGATGTTGTGCACACTGAAGGTAGGGGAAATCTTCTGTCAGGCCTGCAGTCATATTCCTCGTCATATTCCTCTTCGATCCTTGGCCTACCACACTTTCTATTATTCTACTATCTCTTTTCTACTGTGGGAAAATGGGAGGCGAGATTGTACGGAGTTAGATGCTGTATAGCCAAAACAAAATTCCTTTCTAGAAAACCAAGGTCATCCTTTGTCTCTGCACCTCTGCACCTGACCGGAATTGGATGAGTGGAACTGCCAGCCTGGCAGTGGGAGATTGGACCATGTGATGGGCTGGTGGGTATGGGGGCAAGATCTTGAACTTTCATCTGGGTGGGGAAAACTGGGAGGCTTTAAAATTCAGGTATTCCCAGATGTGCCAAATGGCTCTCTTAATAAATTGGAACTTTGAGCAATACTTTGCCTTGGACTCTGATTAAATTTTGGATGCTATTTGGAACCCTGACATCTTCATCAGATGTTAGATGAAGGTGACTAGGACACTCACCCAACCTCTCTCTTTGCTTCAGGTGTGTCTATCCCTACTACTGCCCTCCTGGAAGTGCCCAACCACAGCTGTGCCCAGCTGGTTATATAGCCCTGAATGTATCGGGTCTCAGGGGCTCCTCGGATAAATGTTGCAGGGCCTGTGATGCAGGGACCTACGAGAACAATCTGGGTCCCCACCCACCCTGTTTGCCCTGCCCAGCAGGATTCAGCTGTCCTCCAGGTGATTGTGTGAGGTGCTTCTCTCTGAAGTCTGTTCTTGAAGCAGTTCATTCAAGAAATGCCAATCCATGAGTGTTAGATGCTCCTCTGATTTATGAAGGAAGAAAGGAATCCATCTCTTCACTGTTTTAGAATTGCCAGCCTCACCCATGTGTAACTCTAACACTAGGCTACCCATCAGAGATAGGGATGCGGTGGCTCAGTGGCTAATATGCTGACCTTGTCGATCAGAAAAGTCAGCAGTTTGGCAGTTCAAATCCCTAGCACCACGTAACAGAGTGAGCTCCCGTTACTTGTCCCAGCTTCTGCCAACCTAACGGTTCGAAAGCATGTGAAAATGCAAGTAGAAAAATAGGAACCACCTTTGGTGGGAAGGTAACAGCATTCCATGAGCCTTTGGCATCTAATCATGCCAGCCACATGACCATGGAGATGTCTTTGGATAGCGTTGGCTCTTTGACTTTGAAACTGAGATGACCACTGCCCCCTAGAGTCAGGAACGACTACCGCATATGTGCAAGGGGAACCTTTACCTTTACCCAAGAAAGAGGGACATACAACAGGAACCTAATAAAAGGATGTTGTAGAAGATTGAGGTGGAAAGGGCGGTTGGTGGGATGGAGAGCAATCTTGAGCATATCAAAGTAGTTGGGTCAAAACGTACATTGGCTCTTCTTTGATTTGTATGTCAATGGAGTTGAAATGGCATCGGAGAACAGTTAACAGGACTTCCGATCATGTTGACTACCTGGTTTGATCTGATCTGCATGGATTCAGTGCAAAACATTTGGTTGATTGGAACCGAATCATCAATTCCATTCAGACTTCCAACTCTGACAATCTCTTGCATTCATTTCATTCAGATGGTCAGTTCCACATAGGGGGAAGAAAGAGCAGACTTAACCGGGCCCAAATTTAGTCTAATCATTGATGGGGAACCAGGGACAGTCTGTGGGCTTTAGACACTGAATTTGATTTGGTTATTTGATCAATTCACGTTCAAATCTCTGCATCCGATGTTTGCATACTCCTGATTTTCAGTGCCCTGTAACTGGAACAGGGGTGGGTTTCAACCAGTTCGCGGCGGTCCCTGAGAACCAGTTGGTCGCCGAACCCGGAAGTAAGTAACTTCTGGGAACGGCGAAGGGCGCGCCCACCCGCCCGCGGTCCTTACCTGGTTTTGACGAGTTCTGCGCTTCCACGCATGCGCAGGACGCATACAGCGCCTGCGCGATCATTCAGGAGCAGCTGGAGCATCGCACAGACGCTAGTACGCATGCGTGCACTGCGCGCGTGCACAAGGACGCCGCCGGCCCCGTTCCAACCAAGAAACCCACCCCTGAACTGGAAGGAGTCGTTTCAACCACTGATTCCAATCCTCTACTCAGCAATCACTCCCCGATTTTTTCACCAATTGCCCTTTTATCACAATTCAAGCTTCAAGGCAGTGGAAAATTGGGGGAAATTGGTAGGGGGCTGCAGAGCTCCAGGCTAGGCAATTATATTGTCTCATCAGTATTCATTTCTTCCCTTCCTCGATCAGGCACTGCAAGTTTCCTCCAGCATCCCTGTCCACGGGGATATTTCTGTCCTCTCCAGGCCTCTTCTCCTGCTCCTTGCCCCCCAGGCACCTATGGGAACAGAAGCCTTGCAAAGCACCTAGAGGAATGCAACCTGTGCCCTGCTGGTTTTTTCAATCACATCCGTGCCCAAACTGGCTGTTTTCCATGTGGGAGTTCCTCAACATCACAAGAAGGTGAGTATTGTGCACTTTTGGGTGACAACTATTTTCTTGAAAGTGTCACAGACAGGTGCCGATCCATGGACTGGGGGTTGGGAACCCCTGATCCAAGGTAACAGTCAGATAAAAGGCAACTGTTAACTCATAAAATTGCCATGGTGAGGAAAGGGGGAGAGCGAATCCCACGCATACTTTCGGCTAGAGTCAGATCTCAGATTTCTACAGCAGGCTTGGGAGGGGTGCACCTCATTGGGGAATGTGGTTTATGACACAGACTGAGGGGAGGGAAGGAACAGGGGTAAAGTTCAGCTATAATTCAAATGAGGTTTGGATCAGACTGCAATATGGTATTGCCAAAATGGTGCTCCTAATAAATGACTGGTTTTCTTTTGAAACTTGGCTCGAGACTCATGAATCAATTAGGGCATGTTTCGGAAACTTGACAGCAACTGAGCCCACAGAAGGAAAGTGGGCAGGGCAACTAGCTCACAGGGTACCCTCCCTAGTTTCTTGGTCTGTATAGGAGACGAAGGGGAGAGTAATGTACTTTCAGACTTGCAAAGTTCTGTTAATGTAAACTTCCAATAAAGCAGAATCAATTCCTTTCTGTTTGATCTGCCTCGCAAGGGCTGACACCTGTCGCTTTCTCTAGGTGCGACTAATTGCACCTGCCTTGGTATGCACCGGAGTTTTCAGGAATCAGATGGATCTTGCATCTGTCAAGCAGGATACCTTTATTATGATGAAAGAGGGGGAAAAAACTCAGATAGCAACAGCGACCAAGATTGCCAACCTCAGGTGATGAAGGGTGAAGGCTGGTAACTATGTTCTGTAGGAGTGCTGGTGGAGCTGCTTCTTAATTTCCCCCCCTTATCTTTCTTCTTCTCTTTCATCCTTTCCTTCTCTGTCTTTTCCTTTCCCCCCTCCTCCTTACAGATAGAAGAGCGCTGTGCTCCAGGGCAGATCCGTCTGGCATCTACACGCAAGTGTGTCATCCCTGAACTGTACGACTGCTCCCTAATTTGTAATCCAGGGAATGGGGAACTTCACGCTGAGCTTGGCATGTAAGCTGCAACTTTGCAGAAAACACTACTGCGTTGGTGGGATGAAATCCACTCACCTGCTACCCCCTGAGCTTAAATCTAGATCATACCCTCTGTGTCTTATTTTTTGTAATTAGATTTTTTTTTGTGGGGTATGTGTTCTGACCTAGGCTTCCTGAGACAGTAAAAATCAAACTGTCAGCGTTCCAAATATCATGCAGAATTAAATCAGAGTCCAAGGCAGAGCTATCCTTAAAGTTCCAATTTAATAAGTCAGACATGTTGGCAACGTTCTGTGGAATCCCAATTCTGGAAGTTACCTAGGATTCCCACCCAGTTGAAAGTTCATGATCTTGACCCCACAACCACAAATCCATCACATGGTCCAATCTTCTTCTTCCACGCTGGCATCTCCACCCAGCTGGTTCCGGTCAGGTGCAGAGGTGCGGAGACAAAAGATGACCTTGGGCTTCTAGAAAAGAATGACATCAACACATTCCACAATTCTACTCCTTTCTATTCCCCCCTCCCAATTACTACATTAATGAAACAGCATAATGAAATTAGAGAGAGTGTGGCAGGCCAAAGATCCTAAAAGGGATATAACTGCAGGCCTAACACTAACTCTTAGTCCCAAAAATTCTCTTTTTATTTAAATGGCTGTGAATTATGTTCATTCATAGCCCGTAATGATTCAAAACCAGTCTTTGAAGAGTCCCACAGAAGTCTGCCACAGTCTTTCAGGGTAAGGCTGATAAGCACCCACCTTTATCTCCCTTGAAATGCTGCCAAAGACCTAACAGCCAATTAGTTTTGCAAAGCCAAACCAAGCACAGAGTCAAAATGGAGCTTCAGAATGTAAACCGACCAGAATGAACAAAATTGCTTCCCGCAAAGGCTCATGTGCATTTGCTCCTCCTTTATGTCTTATGGGAGGGGCCAATCATCTCCAAGCAAACCCCTTTTGAGCCACCCCTTACTCCTGAGCCACCCCTTTTGTTGTAACTGTTCTTGCCTTCTGGCAGCTCTGTGCATGCGCAAACTGGGAACAGGCTCCCCCTGTTCCTCTGCCTCGTTGATGTTAAACTCCGGAGGCAACACATAACTACCAGATGACCTTGGCCCCCTTTCTGCCTCCGATGCAGAGCCCTCAGCCGAGCTTTCCCCAGACTCCAGGACTGGCCCATGTTCCTCCCCAACCTCCTCACTATCCGACTCTGCTGCTGGCTCTGCCGGCCGCCAGCTGACCACAACAGCATGTCTGGTGGTCAACGCAGAAGGAAACAGAACTTGACAAGCATCTCTGAAGTGTAATTTTCTCTAGTCTGGTGTCTTCCAGGCAGAATTCTTAGCCTGATGCAGACTTACAAATCTAAAAAAAGGCAAATTGGAAGGCTGCCTTAGAGAATTCTGTTCTTGTAGCTTCTACAGGGTCCATGTTGATTTATGCCAGGGGTGACAAACTCAAGGCCCGGGGGCTGGATCCGGCCCGTGGGGTGCCTGGATCTGGCCTGCAGGGCTACCTTGGAAACAGCGAAGAACTGACCCACAGTTCTTCTGCCATCAAAAACGAAGCTGGGGAAGTGGCCCATTTTCACTGGTAGAGGGTTGCAAGATTAAGATTAAGATTTAGTTTATTTGTATGCCGCCCTTCTCCGGGAGGGACTCAGGGCGGCGAACAACTCAAAAGGGGAAAAGGGGATACAAACACAATACACGTAATTAAAATACACAAGAGGCCATCGCAGCCGAAAGTGTAGCTTGGGGGCTCATTTTCGCTGGCACAGTGCTTGGGCCACCACAGACACCCCCCCGACACGAATGACATCGAGCTGGCCATGCCCACCCTGGCCACGCCTATCCCGGTCCTCCCCAAGGTCAAACACGACCCTGATGCGGCCCTCCATGAAATTGAGCTACCGCCCCCTGATCTATGCTTTCCCACTTCTCAGCCCCAGATGTTGCTCTAGTAAACCAAAGTTTAAAATCCTCACTTCCTCCCAGCTGCAGACTCATGCTGGTCCTTTGCTTTTCTTGGTCTCTAAGATGTCACTGCGAGCAGTACGTCTCTGCCGAAGAACTCTGCGACCAGCTCTGCTTGCTGCGATCCCCTAGACTTTCCCTCAAGTTTGGCCCGGAAAGAGAGCTTCTTCTCACCATCAAGGGGGGCGAGGAACGAGTGAGTAAGAGGGATGTCTGAAGCATGACCTGGATGATCATGCGCGTGCTTTCTAAGCTGGGTGCGCTTTGTATGTAAGCTTTTCTGTACAGGAGGGAGCGACACTGAAAGAGAGGGACGGCAATAATAGCTTTCTTCAAGGTTGCAGAGAAATCTTAGGAATTGCTTTGGAAATTATGAGAAATAGAAAGGCAAAAGTGGTTAACTTAGAATCACAGGGCTAGAACCGTGATGGAGAACCTGTGGCACTCGTGCCAGAGGTCGCACACAGAGGTTTCTCTGTGGGCACACGTGCCACCAACTGGTCTTCGTGGGCACTATGCTGGAAAACTGCCTGAAATCGGAGAAAAAAATGGCCAAAAACCCCAGGCAGTTTTCCAGGCCATTTTCAAGCCATTTGGGGGCAATTTTCAGGTCATTTTTCAAGCCATTTTCAGGCCATTTTTGGCCTGAAATGGCCAAACAAACAGCTTGAAAACAGCCTAAAATGCCTCCCCAAAATGGCCTGAAAACAGCCTGAAATCAGTCCAAAACAATGGCCAGAAAATGGCCCCCCAAATGGCCAAAAAACAGGCATGCACATGCTGGCCAGCTGGTCTTCATGTTTTCAGCATTCTGGTGCACTCACATGTATGCAGGTTCCTGTTTGGGAAGTCAGTATTGAAAAGGTTCGCCATCATTGGGCTAGACGCAGCGGTGGTATTCTACCGGTTCAGACCGGTTCGACTGAACCGGTAGCGGAAATCATGGGTGGCCCCACCCACAAACCCCGACTCTATGGCATCCCATTTAGGCCTTTTTTTTTTAACCCAAAGTGCATGCTTGAAAGCCTGAGCACAGAAGAATCACATTTGCAAACCAGTAGGGAAGGTAAGTGAATAACTGCAGGCCACTTCAGCTGACTGTTATCTGCAGTTCGGCAGTTCAAATCTCACCGGCTCAAGGTTGACTCAGCCTTCCGTCCTTCCGAGGTGGGTAAAATGAAGACCCGGATTGCTGGTGGCAATATGCTGACTCTGTAAACCACTTAGAGAGGGCTGAAAGCCCTATGAAGCGGTATATAAGTCTAACTGCTATTGCTATTGCTAACACCCCTGGCTAGAAGGAATCTTGGAGGGCTTCTACTCCGACCCCTTGCCCGAGATTCATGGCAGGCACTTCCTGTTCTCCTTCCCACCTTGGTTCTTCTCTGCTTTACAGGAGATACCAAATGTTCTTGGACCAGATCGTCACTTTCAAGAAATCCAGCAGGTCCATTTAACGGTCTTCAGCCCCAGTGGTGTTTTAGGCTTCCTTCCTTCCAACCCAGACATGATTGATATTTTCCTCTCAGGTAAAATGTGAGATTCCATCACTGATGGAGGGATCTGCAGCTCACCTCAATTTTGCTAGAGTCCCCTCCCTTCTCCTTTAAATGACGGCCATCCTGGCTGAAGCTATTAGGTATCGAAGTCCCAACAACCGGTGGAGGACCACAGATAACGTACTCCTCTTTGAACCAGTTTAACAGATTAACAGAGTTGGAAGGGACCTTGTAGGTCATCTACTCTAACATCCCCCACCCAACTCAAGCAGAGGACCCTACATCATTTCTGAGAAATGGCAGTTCAATCTCTTCTTGAAAGTCTCAAGTGATGAAGCCCCCACAACTTCCAAAGACAACTTTTGTTCCATTGGTTGGTTGTTCTCATGGTCAGAAAGTTCCTCCTTATTTCTAAGTTGAATCTCTCCTTGTTCAGTTTCCATCCACAATTTCTTGTCTGGCCTTCAGGTGCTTTGGAAAATAGCTTGACTCCCTCCTCTCTGTGGCAGCCCCTCAAATATTGGAAGACTGCTATCATGTCATCCCTAGTCCTTCTCTTCACTAGACTAGCCATGCCCAGTTCCTGCAATCGTTCATCATATGTTTTAGCCTCCAGTCCCCTAATCATCCTGGTTGCTCTTCTCTGCACTCTTTCTAGAGTCTCAATGTCTTTTTTATAGTGTGGTGGCCAAAACTGGATGCAGTACTGTAGGTGTGGCCTTACTAGGGCTTTATAGAGTGGTCTTAGTACTAGTCACACCTTAGTCATGAAAGCTGGCTGGGTGACTTTGAAACAATCATTGGGAGTTGGGGAGTTTTACTTCTGCTTCAGGCATGAAAGTAGTGCATATTAGAGGTGGAGACTCTTTGAGAGCTGTATGCAATGAAATTTCATTTTAACCTATGCCGATTAGTGTACATTCAAAGTGACAATAAAGTTATTCTAAGTTCTAAAGCCAGCTGGGTGTCAACTCCTAAAGTTGTCATGGTGAGGAAAGGGGGGGGGGAGAGTGCATTCCAAGCCTACTTTTGGTTAGAGTTGGGTCTCAGATTCCCGCAGTAGACTTGGGAGGGGTGCACTTCATTGGGGAATGTGATTTATGACACAGAGTGGGGGGGGGGGGGATGGAAGGAACAGGGATAAAGTTCAGCTACATATTCAAATAAGGCTCAGACCTGACTGCAAAAAGGTCTTGCCAAAATAAATGCTCCTAACTGATGACTAATTTCCTTTTGAAACTTGGCTTGAGGCTCATGAATCAATTAGAGCATTGACACTGTGTTGATTTGGGCAATTACTAGAAAACTGCGAGTCCAGGCCAATGGCACACTCAATGATCAGTTGGCTGGCGCACATGCGCAGGCCAGTTTTCAGCACTGCCACGTGCATGAAGGAATCCCACTCCAGAAAAGCCAAACTTCCGGGTTCTAGCGTGCATACCACCCAACAATCAGTCGGCCGGTGTGCGCATGCACACACCAGTTTCTGGCACTGCCATGCAAGCAAAGGACAACTGAAGGAAGCCGAGGTGGCTCAGTGGTTAAATGCAGCACTGCAGGCTACTTCAGCTGACTGCAGTTCTGCAGTTCGGCTGTTCAAATCCCACCGGCTCAGGGTTGACTCAGCCTTCCATCCTTCCGAGGTGGGTAAAATGAGGACCCGGATTGTTGTTGGGGGCAATACGCTGACTCTGTAAACCGCTTAGAGAGAGCTGAAAGCCCTATGAAGCGGTATATAAGTCTAACTGCTATTGCTATTGCTATTGCTGATTGGCACACACACATGCATGCCAGAAACTCAGACGACAAACAGGCAAGGCCGTGCATGCCAGGTGGCATGGCTTCGCGTGCCGCCTTGGGCACGTGTGCTATAGGTTCGCCATCACGGAGCTTGGCCCTTGGGTTAAAGTGCTTTTTGCTTTACTTATCCGAGCTATTTTATTTTATAGCACTGGCTCTTCATTCCCCCCCACTTCCCCCAAAAGGCTCAGTCTCCCTTCGTGTTATTTGAGGCATTAGAATCCTTCTCAATTCTTTGGACAGATGCCACCCTGCTTGTCAAATTCAGGATGAAACAAATCTTGTGCAAAATAAAACCCATTTACCCAGAAGTGGGCTATAGTTTCTCTGCTTTTGTCCTGATAAAAATCTCTATGGATTTAATGTCAGACTTACAGACTTACAGCCAGGTTACCCATTATTCTATTGGCGAGATTTATATCCTGGTTTTTTTTCCCCCTCAAGGAGCTCATGGTAGCTTACAGGAGACGGTTGCTTAATTTTATCCCCCTCAATAAGTCTGAGATAGAACAGGCTTAGAGGTAACCCCCTCCCCAATCCTCCAGGGACTTCTCATGGCCCAAGATGGATTAGGACTTGGTTCTACCCCAATCCTTATCCAAAACCTTGTCTACCCCATCATATCACCTCTTACCAACGCATCACAACAGTAACTCCAACAATAGAACCCCAAGACCATATAGAGACCCATGGATCTGAAAAGAGGCTGCGTTTGATGATGGATTCAGCTGCATGGCTGTAGGAAGAAATCATTAATTCCTGATTTCATTTCACCCAGGACATTGACTGCCACATGTTACGATTTTATATTTTTTTTTTTTTAATAGTATTTATTAAATTTTCAACATTTAAAAGACAAAACCCAAATTTACACTTGTAACAGCTTTTCCTTATAGGTATCCATATTTTCCGTAACAATCCTATTTACAAAAAATTCTATTTCTATATAATTATCCTAAGTTATGTTCTTATTTAGATTTTGATTTTTGATTTTGATTTTATTTATTATTTATAGGCCGCCCTTTTCCCTGAGGGGACTCAGGGCGGCTTACAATTCATGGGAGGGGAAGTGCAAGACAAAACATAAGACAATACGTGAGTGAAAAAAAATAAAACGATAAAACACAACTTTCATTCAGCATTCCGGTGGGGCAGATTAGAATCTTTATCCCCAGGCCTGGCGGGATAGCCAGATCTTAAGGGCTGTGTGGAAGGTCTGGACGGTGGTGAGGGTGCGAATCTCCACGGGGAGATCGTTCCAAAGGGTCGGAGCTGCTACTGAGAAGGCTCTCCTCCGCGTAGTCGCCAGTCGGCACTGACTGGCGGATGGAACTCGGAGGAGGCCTAATCTGTGCGATCTAATTGGTCGAAGGGAGGTAATTGGCAGGAGGCGGTCTCTCAAGTACTCAGATCCACTACCATGGAGGGCTTTATGGATGGTAAGTAGCACCTTGAAGCGCACCCGGAGATCAACAGGTAGCCAGCGCAGCTCGCGGAGGATTGGTGTTATGTGGGCGAACCGCGGTGCGCCCACAATCACTCGCGCGGCCACATTCTGGACTAGCTGAAGTTGCTCTCTATACAGTTATACATTCATACTTTATGCCTTAAATTTGGTGTTTACTCTCAAGCCAGGAATACCATCTATTCCAAATTTGATAATACTCAATTTCTTCCCTCTCCCTCATTTCCATAGACAGTCTATCCATTTCTGCGCATTCATAGATTTTCCTTCTTATAATCAGGTCCTGGGGGATTATCTGTTTCCAGTTCTGTGCTAGTATGATTCTCCTTAGAGGTAATATGATGTATTGTAATTTTTTCTCCATTTTCCCATCAAAGATTCCCAGGGGAAACAATTCCAGCTTCAGCTCTATCCTTTGCACAGTTATCTCTTCCAGTCATTTCCTTATTTCCCACCAGTATTTATTATTATTATTAAACATATTTATATGCCGCCCAATCCCAAAGGACCTTGTTCCAATCTTGGGACAAGTCCACCACATGTGGTAGAACGTTCCCTGTTTGTACCCACACAGATCGCCAAAGTGTTGGAGGTGTATGTTACGATTTTAGAACATAGATCATAGAGTCATAGGGCTGGAAGGGAGCTCAGAGGTCTTCTAGTCCAACCCCCTGCTCAAGGTAAGACACCTTATACTATCTTAGTCAAGCCTAACTCTAAGGTCGCCCTGCCAAAAAAGCCAACGCAGTTCTAGGCTACATCAACAGAGGGATAGAATCAAGATCATGTGAAGTGTTTTAATACCACTCTATAATGCCTTGGTCAGGCCACACTTGGAATATTGCATCCAGTTCTGGTTTTCACGATGTAAAAAAGATGTGGAGACTCTAGAAAGAGTGCAGAGAAGAGCAACAAAGAGACTGGAGGCTAAAACATGAAAAGAACGGTTGCTGGAATTGGGTATGTCTACTTTGATTAAAAGAGGGATTAGGAGTGACATGATAGCAGTGTTCTGATATCTCAGAGGCTGCCACAAAGAAGAGGGAGTCAAGCTATTTTCCAAGTCACCTGAAGGCAGGACAAGAAGCAATGGGTGAAAATTGGTCAAGAAGAGAAGCAACTTAGAACTAAGGAGAAATTTCCTGACAGTCAGAACAATTAATCAGTGGAACAATTTGCCTCCAGAAGTTGTAAATGTTCCAACACTGGAAGTTTTTAAGAAGATGTTGGATAACCATTTGTCTAAAGTGGTGTAGGGTTTCCTGCCTAAGCAGGGGGTTGGACTAGAAGACCTCCAAGATCCCTTCCAACTCTGTTATTTTATTTCTATTTCTGTTGTTCAAAACCTCCAGTGATGGCATCACCCACAGCTTTGGGAGGCAAGCTACTCCATTGATTAATTGTTCTCACCGTCAGACAATTTCCCCTGACTTCTGTGTTGGATCTGTCTTTCACAAGCTTCCACCCATTCCTTCTCGTCCTGCCTTCTGTTGCTTTGGAGAATAAGGCAATGATGAGAAGTTCCTAGCTAGGCAATAATTTATGATTCAATTTCCCAGTTTTTTTTTTTAAAGGAGAACCAAGGAAGTGTATTTACTTTCATATTTTTATCTTTGCTGGTCTAGGAGATTCACAACCAAGATACCGGCAGGATACATCACGCCAGCATTTGCCTACCATCCCAAATCCTGTTGCATGTTTGGTGGTAGGAGATGCTATATTTTTCCAACTCAGCATTAATCCCTCCAGTAAGTCCTGGCACCTGAACTCAATTCCCCCCACCCTTGAAATGGACATGTTGGCTCAATAGATTCAGGAAATGTGAACAACAGTGTCTTTTAATCCAGGGCTGTTTGGGGGGGGGGGTGTTTGTCAGTGTTGAGCCAACTCTAAATGCTAAATGACGGTCAACAGACAACATTTCTTGGGCCATGCAGGAAAAAAAAAGTTAACTCATGCTTTGTAGAAGTTACTGTCTGCCAATTCTTCCCAGATCGGGCTTCTAGCCACTACCCTGTCTACCAGAAGGAACATCTTTACAATAGCAACCCCAACTGGGATTTTGGGGCATTCAGAAGGCTGGACCACCTCATCCGAGAGACCCAACTCAACATTTCCAGGTTCGTTCAGAGGCAATTTCAGGTTTCTGCTGCACACACAAAGGTTAGCTGATCGCCGTGTGCATACATGCACGGCAGAAACCCAGAAGTGGGACAGGCAAACACAGCGCGTGCCAGACAACATGGCTCCGTGTGCCACTTCGGCCACACGTGCCATAGGTTTGCCATCACAGGTCTAAGGTGTTCCGTGGCAGGCGCCTTTCTGTTTGAATTCTAAGTGCCAGAACGCTTTAGCTTCTTCATTTGCTGTTACCTGTGCCTAGTCTTGCTTGCAGTCAAATTGGATTGGATTGGATTTATTAAATTTATAGGCCGCCCAATCCTGAAGGACTCCGGGCGGCTTACAAAAAATGAATTTTAAAAAGAGTAAAAACAAACAAAGAAGAACAGATTAAAAGAAGCACATCATGCACCCAGACTAATCGGGGCTGGACCTCGGTTGAGAGGTCAACAGCCCCAGGCCTGCCGGAATAGCCAGGTTTTGATAGCCTTTCGGAAGGCCATGAGGGTGGGTAGGGTCCGGATCTCTAGGGATAGTTCGTTCCATAGGGTCGGAGCAGCTACAGAGAAGGCCCTCCCCCGGGGTACTGCCAGCCGACATTGTCTGGCTGATGGCACCTGGAGAAGGCCCACCCTGTGTGATCTTATCGGTCGTTGGGAGGTGTGTGGCAGAAGACGGTCTCGCAGATATCCGGGTCCTAGGCCATGTAGGGCTTTAAAGGTAATAACCAGCACAAATGATATTTCTTGGAGATGTTATTATTTCTTTCTCTCCCTCCTCACTCGTGTCACCCCACTGCTTTTTCCTCTCTTTCTCTTTGATGTTTTTCTCTGCCGTGTTTTCAGGCCGTGTTCATTGCTGGTATTACATGTAAAAAAAGTCAGCTATGAAACTTCTGCAACTGCCCTCCAGATGTCGCCACACTCCAGCAGTTGCAACGGGCATACTCAACGGTGAAGCAAGATAGCAACTACAGTTCTGTATCACTTGGAACACTTCTGGTTCCCCTCTCTTGCAGCCTGTGAAGGAAGGTGGTGAGGAAGTGGGTCCCCAGATGGGAGGGGTTGCATTCCAGAGAAGTAAGAAGCCACTCTGCCCTGATAATACTGTATGTGTAAGAGAAAAAGGATGAAGACAGACCCTTCCTGATAGTTCTGAGTCTGTGGTAAATACAGATAGTAGAGTCCACACACAAGAGCTGAAGAATGCTGGGAAGTGATATCCACACATGAAGTGATGGAATGTAGTGAGCAAGTGTGTCCTCAGGTGGGAGGGGTTGCATTCCAGAGAATTAAGAGACAGCTAAGCCCTGATACCATGTACCTGGTTCAATGGTAGTAATTGTGAGAGGGATCTTGGAATCCTAGTGGACAACCATTTAAATAGGAGCCAGCCGTGTGCAGCAGCTGCCAAAAAAGCCAACACAGTTTTAGGCTGCATCAACAGAGGGATAGAATCAAGATCTCATGAAGGTTTAATACCACTTTATAAGGCCTTGGTAAGGCCACACTTGGAATGCTGCATTCAGGTTTGGTCATCACAATGTAAAAAGGATGTTGAGACTCTAGAAAGAGAGCAGAGAAGAGCAACAAAGAGGATTAGGGGACTGGAGGCTAAAACAAAAGAACGGTTGCTGGAACTGGGTATGTCTAGTTTGATGAAAAGAAGGACTATGGGTGACATGATAGCAGTCTTCCAATATCTCAGGGGCTGCCACAAAGAAGAGGGAGTCAAGCTATCCTCCAAAGCACCTGAGGGCAGGACAAGAAGCAATGGGTGGAAACTAATCAAGGAGAGAAGCAACTTAGAACTGAGAAATTTCCTGACAATTAGAACAATTAATCAGTGGAACAGAAGTTGCCTCCAGAAGTTGTGAATGCTCCAGCACTGGAAGTTTTTAAGAAGATGTTGGATAACCTTTGCCTGAAGTGGTGTAGGATTTCCTGCCTGAGGAGGGGGTTGGACTAGAAGACCTCCAAGGTCCCTTCCTATTCTATTCTATTCTATTCTATTCTATTCTATTCTATTCTATTCTATTCTATTCTATTCTATTCTATTCTATTCTATTCTACTCTACTCTACTCTACTCTACTCTACTCTACTCTACTCTACTCTACTCTACTCTATTATGTGTGTGAGAAAAAAGGTGAAGGCAGTACCTCCTTAATAGCTCTCAGAATCTATTGTAGATGCAAATAGTAGAGTCCTCAGACTGGCAAGGCTTGTCTATAGGCATGAAAACAATAAAGAACTCAGATTTGGAAGAATCACCAGGTGTCGTCCTTGGTTTTGGGCCTGACACAGCATAGTCAAATGCCTTTTCCCTCCTTCCAGGTTCAGCAATGTTTTTCTAGAACCTGGAACCTATGTGTTTCGGGACAATGCTATTGAAAGCCGGATGCTCATTGTGGTAGTGAACGAGCAAAGCTTGGGGTGTAATCCCCAGACAGCTTCCTTCCAACCTTCTTCTCCATACCAGTTGGCTCGTCATGGAGTCTTGAAGCACCCAGTCGTGAATATTGCCCCCGATTGGCCAACTATAGCAGGTAAGATCAGCCCTGCATGAGAAATATTTTATGGAGTCTATGCTGTGTTCGCCTTGTTATGAAAGACAAGATCCTAAATAGGAATGACTGAGTTATTAACCCTGCATTGGCCATTGTCCTCTCTACTTTGTTGTTGTTAGTTGTGAAGTCATGTCTGACCCATCGCGACCCCATGGACAATGTTCCTCCAGGCCTTCCTGTCCTCTTCCATTCTCCGGAGCCCATTTAAGCTCACTTCTACTGCTTTGGTGACTCCATCCAGCCACCTCCTTCTCTGCTGTCCCTTTCTTCTTTTGCCCTCCGTCTTTCCCAGCATGAGGCTCTTCTCCAGTGAGTCCTTCCTTCTCATTAGGTGGCCAAAGTATTTGAGTTTCCTCTTCAGGATCTGGCCTTCTAAAGAGCAATCAGCGCTGATCTCCTCTAGGACTGACCGGTTGGATCGCCTTGCAGTCCAAGGGACTCAATGCAGGAGTCTTCTCCAGCATCATAGTTCAAAGGCCTCCATTCTTTGGTGCTCAGCCTTCCTTATGGTCCAGCTTTCACAGCCCTCCATTGCAACTGGGAAAACCAAAACCCCTCTACTTATATTGGGCATATATGGCCTCTTAAATTCCCCACCTCATGCAGATAACTCCATGATTCACAGGAGAATAAGAAGGGGTGCTTCACAATCAGACTTGCAAAGTCACCTGAGCAGATGACTCCCCTACTCTCAATCCGGTCCATGTTTTTTTCTGCCCTTTCAGTTGTCCTTTTCATCTTGGGCTTCCTCACCGTGGTGTTGACTGCCCTCTTTTTTCTACTGAGGCCTCCCAGCTGCCCTCCCAACCCAATGAAGATGTGGAAGCCCCGATGGAGGAGTTTAGGAGAGTATCACATCCCACCAGAGTATGTGCTTATTAAAGAGAGGTGAGTGGAGAAATCAAAATCAGCTGGTTTGAAACCATGGATGCGCCTCCAATGTTGCGAAGCCTCGGTCAGAACAACGTCTTCAAGATAAGGTTGTGAATCTGATTTGACGTCTCATAGCCAAGGGAAACACTGATTTTATTTTTTTTAAAAAGCAAAATCATAGAATCCTGTGTTTGCAAGGACCTTTTTTAATCTGCCAAGCTGAAACCTCCTCAGTGGAGGAAATCAAATCTGAGCATCGTAAGCAGATGGCTGTCTGCTCTCTACTTGAATTCACCGACTGCAGAGGAGACCACCAGTCATTCTGAATAATTGGTTGCATTGTCAAATTGCTGTTACTACTGAAAAGCTTCTCTCCTTCTAGAGGAGTTAATTAGAATCTACAATATTTGCCAAGGGCACTTCACTGGGTGTCCTTCGGGGCTAAGGTAACCTTATCGAAAGCATTTTCTGGTAATCTAAGCATCTGTTTACTACTTGGCTACCTTGTCTCTCATTACTAGTATCTCTGAAAGAGCAATCATAGATTTCCCACCATATGTATGGATCAGTGGTGGGTTTCACCTTTTGTTACCACTGGTTTTCCCCCACGCGCGCGCACACACCCGCTTCACTTCCCCTTCTGTGGATGTGCCCAGCCTTCCACACATGCACTTTGCTTGTGCATGCTCCTGCGCATGAACCCGGCCACAAAAAACATGCCTAAATAGGGCAGCAAAGAGCCGGGACGGATGGGCAGCCCCAGCCGCAATTTCCACTAGTGGTTCAGGTGAGCCAGTGCGAACCGGCTGAATATAACCTCTGGTATGTCCGATACGCAGTGCAGGTTCCAGACAGATGAGCTGTATTCGAGAATTATTATTATTATTATTATTATTTCTTTTGTCTTAATATATTTTAGACTGTATTTGTTAAAAACCTATACCGTGTACGGGCTCTGGGAAGTCGGGGGGGGGGGAAGAGAGGTGGGGTGTTAGGGGGGAGGGGGAGGGGGGATATATAGTATGTTAGATTTTAAAGTAACGCGACTGCACTTGTATACTGTTGCTCTTTAATTTTACTGTAAAAATAGGACAAGCTGAATATATTAATAGATAGTAGAAATACACCGAAGGGAGGAGTAGAGGGCTAGAAGAAAGAGGGGTAGAGAGGGTGGGAGAGAGGACGGGAGGGAGGGTGAGAAGGAAGGGAGGGAGTGTATCGGGAGAGAGGTGTGGTAGAGGGGAAGGGGAAGTAGGGTAGAGGGGAATGTTGGAGGGAAGAAGGAAAGTTGGAGGGGGGCGAAAGAAAGGATGTATGGAGGGTCGAAGTGGTACATTGGGTTTGTATTTTGGGGGGTATTGTTGACAAGAGGAATGGCTGTGTTTATTGTTTAATGTTATATGGCCCCGGTTATGCACAGTATATATGTGACTGTACGAATTGAAAATGGAAAATAAAAACACATTTACTGGCAAAAAAATAAAAAATAAAAAAAATAAAAAACCTCTGGTATGGATCCTGTTGCCAAATATTATGTTTTTTTCAGTGTGGTTAGCTTCTTAGACTGTGACTTATACAGGTGTGCCACTCTTTAAGATTAGATGTATGTTTTTTCATCTCTATTTCATTCTCTTTCAATCTGTCATCCAGCCTCCGGTTCAGCACAACTCTTGGATCTCAAAGCTTTGGAGAAGAACTGAGTGTTGGAGGCGAAAGCTTTCCTGGATTATGTAAGCATCTCACTTGACAGTTGGCATTCTCACAAATGGGTGGTGAAGGTTAGCTCTTTCCTCATCCTCTGGGAACAGCCAAATGCTGCTGATGGAAATGTGCTTTTCTCCAGTTGGAGCTTGAACAATGGATCCTGGTCTTCAAAAAAAGAAGAAGCAGCTCTGTTCCAAAAATTGGTTTCCCAAAATGACTGAAGAAAGTCTATCACCTTCTCTCAGAGAAGGTGCAATCCAGCAATCAACTTTCTAAAGGTGGGGAGTGGGGAGAGAGAGCTCTCTGGGTGCATTGGGAAATCCTGGCTTTCTTCCTCTATTCATTTACTTAATGATCGATACATGATGCGTGAAACATGTACATGATAAATAATAAATGATAGACACACATGAAATGTGTACCTGATAGTTGATTGATGGATTGAGGGATGATAATGATAGATGATAGATGAAATATGAAGCATGTACATGCTAGATGATAAATGGTTGATAGATGACAGATGATAGACAGAGGGAGGGAGGGAGGGAGGGAGAAGAGAGAATGAGCGATAAATATTCCCTTCTCACCCTTCTGGTGGGTATGAGTCTTCTTCAATCTTGAGTCTGAGATTGGAAGTCTGAGGATTCTGTTCAGTATCTTAGCTGTTGCTAGCACTGAGCTCTGACACAATTCCTGAGATCTGTTAGAGCCCCTCTCCCAGCTTAGGAGTCATAGTCCCAAGTGTTCCTAGCGCCACTGAAATCACTTTGGCCTTGACTTTCCCCATCGTCCATAGTTCCTCCTTTAGGCCTTGATACTTCCCCAGCTTCTCATACTCCCTCCTGATGTTGATGTTACCTGGTACTACTATATCTATCACCACTGCTGTCTTCTCGTCCTTGCCTACTATCTTATTGTCTGGTTGATTGGCCAGTACCTGCCGTCCAATTGGATCCGAGAGTCCCACAGGATCTTAGCTTTCTCATTCTCCACAACCTTCATTGGCATCTCTTAGGTGGAACTTGGAGAGTCTAGTCCAGAGGTGTCAAACTCAAGGCCCGTGGGCCGGATCTGGCCCACAAGGTGCTTAGATCTGCCCCATGGGGTCACCCTGGAAACAGCAAAAGACTGGCCCGAAGTGTGCCTGCCAGCGAAAATGGAGCTTAGGAGGGTGGCATGCAGCCCTCCTGAGCTCCCTTATCTCTGGTAGAGGGTTGCAGGAGGCTGTCGCAGCAGAAAACGGAGCTCAGGAGCACATTTTCACTGGCAGAGTGCTTGGGCCACCGGCACCCCCAACCCAAGCGATGTCAAGCTTGCCATGCACACCCCTCCCCCATGGCCCTCAATGAAATCGAATTTGACACCCCTGGTCCAGTCCATACTACACTGAGCAGATGGTGACCTGCCAGCTTCTTGGTTGTGCTGTTCAATGCGTCATTCAGTTTGCATGTGGGAATGTGCATACCACATGCACATTCGGCTGAACCTGTAGCCATATGGCAGCCTGGGTCTCTGGAACCGGCAGCCACACAGGTCTGCCACGCCCCTGAACTGGTTCCCTCTTTGCTGCTGGCACTGTCACCCTCTTGTTTTTGAGTTCTGTGCATGCGCAGAACAATTTTAGTTGAACTGCACATGCACACCCAGTGCACATCCAGCACGTCCACGCAAAGCACCACACAAGCAAACCGGAAGTGAAGCCAGCCAGAACCCACCCCTGGTGCATGCGCCCAGAGAGAGGCCTCTCGCGCATGCCTTCTTGTATATATAGTTTTAGCTTAACATTTCCAAAAACAAATTGCAACTGGTAAAGCGACAACGATTCATGGTGATCGTTGTGCATGCGATTTGAATCGAAGCGCTTTGTTCATACTTTGCAAGTCGTATCAGCTCTTTGGCCCGTTGCATAACTGGGACCAGGAATTTACTTTTCCAGTGTTGCTTAGGGACTAAGCAATAAGAAGGGTGTGGAGCCTTCATCTCCATTCTTCAGCCCTTATTTCCATACAGTAAGATTGCACATTATTAATATGGCTTTGAGACAGGTTTCAATATTTCCAGATGTCCCATATGCTGTTGGAGTTCATACCTGCCAGGTGGAAGCTCATTCTAATGTATTTCTGATTTTATGACCATTTTTGCTGCAATTGTTAAGCATACGTTATTAAGTGGAACAACTTGCTTCCAGAAGTTGTGAATGCCCCAAAACTGGAAGTCTTTAAGAAGATGTTGGATAGCCATTTGTCTGAAACGGTATAGGGTTTCCTGCCTAGGCAGGGGGTTGGACTAGAAGACCTCCAAGGTCCCTTCCAACTCTGTTATTGTATTGTATTGTATTGTATTGTATTCTATTGTATTCTATTGTATCCAGCTTCTCTCCTTGACTTTCTTTGAAAGTCCCCTAGCAAAGTTGTAAATGAGGATCATGTGACCCGAGTTTTGAAACCATCTGGGACTACTTGCCAGTTCCCCAGAGTGTGACTTTTGATCACGTGACCATGGGGATGCGGCAACAGTCATACGAACGAGGACCAGTCATAAATCATTTTTTTTGGCCTTGTAACTTTGAATGGGGATGTCCTGATCTAGGCTTCCCAAAAGCACGAAGCTGACTCCTCGTCCCGATAAAACCCCTTTTATTTAGGTTAAAGGGAATTCCTCTCCAGTAAAGTCCTGGCCAACATTCTTTCAAGAGATTTCACAACTACAGACCTTGATCAGGCTTGGAGAGCTGCCAGGCTGATATCTTCCAAATGCCACGCTGTAGTAGCAATTACTTGGCAAGAAGTCAGGAACAGATCTTCACCCTAATGAATTGAACTAATTTTCTTCTGCAAACTCCCCTCCCCTTTTGCTCCTCTTTATTCCCTATGGGAGTGGCCATTCATTGTCCACCTGTGGCTTTACTCCTGAGTCGGCCCTTGTTCCTTAGCTGTTCCCTTCTCCGGGCAGCTCTGCGCATGCGCACACTGGGAACAGGCTCCAGCAGTTCTTCTGCTCCAATGATGTACGACTCCGAAGGCAGCTGATAACTGTCGGTCGGCTGTGGCCCCATTTCTGCCTCCAACACAGAGCCTTCATCTGAACCTTCCCCAGACTCCAGGACTGGCCCATGTTCCTCCCCAACCTCCTCATGTCCGAATCTGCTGCCAGATCCACTGGCGGGCCACAACAAGTGATTAAATAAATGATCATAAGCTGAAGACTATTTTTAAAAATTCTATGAGATCTTCAACATTTTCCAGTGGTGGCGAAGGAAAGCTTCATCCAGCAGATGGTAGCATTTCTACTCTTAAGAAAAGACCTTTGCCTAAAACAGTTTGTAATTCACATTAGGGGAGGAAGTTTTTTCTTTTCCTAATCATCCTGTCGATTCTATTTGTTTATTTCTCTCTATTTGTTCATTTCTTGCTCAGATCTCAGGAGCAATCTCTGAATCACCTATCAAGTGCTTCAAGAGTAGTTTGGAACCATAGATGACTTTCAAGTGTGGCCATGGAAAAACTTTGTCCTTCCAGATTATGTCAATTCTTGTACAAATTACGATTGCTCTTATAAATTTCAGCAATAAGAAGCAAATATTTGCTATGAGCCTGCTCCATAGAAATGAATATAAGCCAAAGAGCTTGCTATGTTGAAAAGATTTCATAGCATTTAAAAATCAGTGATGATTCATAATTTCCAGGGTCTTTAACCTCGATTATGGCTTTCCGGATGCAAAGTTAGATCAGATTTTGAGGTACTTGTGTTGTAGCCCGCCAGCAGAGCTGGCAGCAGATTCAGACAGTGAGGAAGTTGGGGAGGAACATGGGCCAGTCCTGGACTCTGGGGAAAGCTCTGATGAGGGCTCTGTGTTGGAGGCAGAGAGGGGGCCAGGGCCGTATGCCAGTTATCAGCTGCCTTCGGAGTCAGACATCAGTGAGGCAGACGAACAGCTAGAGCCTGTTCCCGATTTGTGCCTGCACAGAGCTGCCAGGAGAAGGGAACAGCTAAGGAACAAGGATTGACTTGGGAGCAAGACCACAGGTGGACGGTGAATGGCCCCTCCCATAGATAATAAAAGAGGAGCAAAAGTGGAATGGAGTTTGCAGGAGACATTTAGTTCATTCCTGCATTCTTGCCAAGTGTTGTTCTGTCTGAAAGTTATCGGACTGGCCACTCTCCAAGCCTTACAAAGGGCGGTCATTGTGAACTATCTTGAAAGACTGTGGGAGAGGAAAGAAGTCCTCTTCTTTCTGGAGAGGAATTCACTGTAAATTAAATAAAAGGGGTTTATCGGGAAGAGGAGTCAGCTTCGTGCTGCTGGTCAGAACAACTTGAGCCAGGTTTTGTGAAATGTCCACTGAAAAGTTGACCCTAGTTATCTATGTTATCTTCTTGATGTTCTACCTTCAAAATCTGATCCCAGATATATCTCTTTGAGCAGAACGATGGGTGGCAGATAAGTTTAATAAATAAATATCCAAGTTTCGTACCGCAACAACCTCAATATGTGGGGCAGGGGAGGGGGGAAGGACAATACAACTGAGACCACCTACGATCTGTGAGAGGATCTGGAAGCTTGCCTCCTTCATTTAATCATTTCTTCCTGTCCTGTTCTGGTCTTGGAGGTGCTAAGAAGGCTGATATCAAATATATCTTTCAGGCGGTAACCAGTTCGCAGTGAAAAATCTGGAAGATTTCAGTGTACGCACCTTGTATGACAAACTAGAAGATCAGAATTTGCATCTGGCATCCCAGCTTGCCAAACACCAGGCTGAAGTCTCAGTGTTTTATCGAGGAATCAGTCAGAAAATTCAAAGTCTTTGGGTCAGTATTTTGAAGCAGGAAGCATACACTATTTCCCACAAGAACCGACAATGCTGGGAACTGTATCCCAAAACATCTGGAAAAGTCAGAATTAGAAAAAGTTGCAATGCTGGGCTAGCACCAGCCTCCAGTGCAAACCACAATGATGTTGCGTGGGTCATGACATCATCACATAAATATTAGCAATGAGGATGATGAAAGTTGCATTATTTGCACAAGGATGTTTTGATGCTAGTGATGTAACTTTCTTCCCCCTTTTCCTGTGGTTGCTCATAAGAGATGATGTGGTAGAATCCAAGGCTGTGTTTCGGGAAGAGGAAGTAGAGATACATCAGTCTTGAATCGTTGCTATGCAGGAAGAGATGCAGAAAGAGCTCCTCCCTAATTCTTGACAGCGTTTATCAGAGATTTGTGCAGAATGTGCTTTACTCCGGCAAGATTCTCTCTATTGGGCGAAAATTGATAAAGAAACTACTTTGAGCATTTACTCATGCCGTTCTTGGTTTCCCACACCTGACCACTAGGCAAGGAAGTAATTTCAATAAAATGCAACATCACACCCCTAGATTTGACAAAAACGGGGACTTTTATCATGGAACTAAATCACCTGGTGAAGATCCAGGATATAATGTAGCATTACATTAATAAATGTGCATGCATAATCTTACCATTGTTCTGTATATGAGTTGCAAAATATTGTTTTCTGATTTCAGGATATGATACAGGAAGTGGATTTGAACAGACTGAAGGGCTCTGAAGACGTCATCTCAAATAAGGGGATCCAAGAGAGTGAGAATTCTCCAACGAAATCATCCGGGGTCTTGAAAGCAATGGGCTACTCAGGTGGGAAATATAGCTAATTAACATTACAAAGCAGGGGTAGTATTCAGCAGGTTCTGACCAGTTCTGGAGAACAGGTAGTGGAAATTTTGAGTAGATCGGAGAAATGGTAAATACCACCTCTGATTGGCCCTGCCCCCATCTATTCTCTGCCTCCTGAGTCCCAGCTGATCGGGAGGAAATGGGGATTTTACAGTATCCTTCCCCTGGAGTGGGGACTGGGGAGGGAATGGAGATCTTACAGTATTCTTTCCCTGGAGTGCGGAGGGAATGGAGATTTTGCAGTGTCCTTCTCCTGGAGTGGAGAGGGAATGGGGATTTTGCAGTATCCTTCCCCTGGAGTGGGGAGGGAATGGAGATTTTGCAGTATCCTTCCCCTGGAGTTGGGTGGGAAGGGAGATTTTGAAGTATCCTTCCCCTGGAGTGGGGAGGGAATGGGAATTTTACAGTATCCTTCCCCTGGAGTGGGGAGGAAATGGGGATTTTACAGTATCCTTCCCCTGCCATGCCCACCAAGCCATGCCCACAGAACCGGTAGTAAAAAAAATTTGAATCCCACCACTGTTACAAAGATCTCTAAATTTTCCAGTCTGGTCCAGACAACTAATCCCATTTAAAATCTGCCTATAATAGGATGGAAGGGGGAGGTACAGGTTTTTTTTAAAGCCACATTGCCCATTTCCATTGTTGAAATCTTTCTATGTTGCTGCTATTATCCTTGGAGAGGACTGTAGAATACCAAATATATTCTCATTCCCCAGGAAAGGTTCACATGAGAAAATACACGTGAATCCAAAGTTCACGTGTGAAAAGTGCTCAGAGGCTTCCATTCACAGCAATCCAGTCAATTTGCTGAGTTTTGTCTTAGGCGCCGAGTGGCAGGAGGCTACCGAATTAATGAAAATCCTGGGAATTTTGCTGCAAAAAATCCAATACCAGAAAATAGCCATGAAACAAGAAAAGGCCTACAAATGTGATGGTGCTGAGGATTTCAGTCTGGAAAAAAGCCAACGGGCTGCAGCGGAAAAGCAATGCATGGTAAGGATGAAAGCATATTTGTAAGAACCTCCACTATCATTTCCATTACGAGACAATGATTTCTTAAAATGGTTTATCCTCCCCAGAACACCCACTTTCTGCAGCAGCTCTTGCTAAAAAACAGTGGAATACGTGCTTCCTCCTCTTCCTCCTCCCGTGGGTGTAAAGATGAAGGTATGGGTTTTTCATTTGATCCCGGAGCATTTGTCCCCTTCCAGATGTCGTTAGATTCCATTTGTCACCGGGGTGGGGTGGGGGTTCCGGCAGCCACTACTTCTGTTGGCTCATGTGTGTGCTTCACCTCCCCTCTTAATGCTCAGTGCAATTAAAATTGTTCTGCGCATGCACAGAACTAAAAAAATTAATAAGATGGCTCCACTGATGGCGTCACAGGGGGAACCGGTTTGGGGGCGTGGCAGGCCTAGGTCGCTGCCGGTTCCAGCGACCCAGGCCACCAAACCAATACCAGCTCGGCTGAACCGGTCTGAACTGGTTGGAACTCGCCACTGTCTGTCACCTAGAAAAACTGAATGGAAACCGTTTCATTCTTCTCTGTAGTCCTGTCCACTATTAGCAAAGTGCCTCTGATTTCCAGTCGGTGATAGCGGATTTTAAATACAAGAACTCTATATTTGTCTCAAATGCATATTTTAGGAAATGTAGATCTCTCCCGCATTTGTGGCCATCAGCTAGAACATGGAATGGTCGATTTTCGCTTCAAGCCTTCGAGCAAAACTCAAATGCCTTGTTTGTGCAACAAATGTTTTATTTATTTATTTATTTCATCAAGCATGTATTAGATAACAGATATAAGTATAAATACAATTATGAATACATGAGATGGGTACGGATAAAAAGGAACATTAGAACAGGGAAGGTGGGCACGTTGGTGTGCATATGCATGCCCCTTACAGACCTCTTAGAAATGCGGGGGGGGGGGGGTCAACAGGAGACAGTCTAAGGTTAAAGTTTTGGGGGTTTGGGGCAGGGGTGAAATCCAGCAGGTTCTGACAGGTTCTGGAGAACCGGTAGCAGAAATTTTTGAGTAGTTCAGAGAACCGTCAAATGCCACCTGTGGCTGGCCCCACAGTAGGGTGGGAATGGAGATTTTGCAGTATCCTTCTCTTGCCACACCCACCAAACCACACCCACCAAGCCACACCATGCCCACCATGCCATGCCCAAAGAATCAGTACTAAAAAATTTCAACCACTGGTTTGGGGATGAAACCGGTAGAGCATTCCAGGCGTTGACCACTCTGTTGCTGAAGTCGTATTTTCTGCAATCGAGTTTGGAGCAGTTTACCTTGAGTTTGTATCTATTGTGTGCTTGTGTATTGTTGTGGTTGAAGCTGAAGTCATTGACAGGGAGGACATTGTAGCAGATAATTTAATGTACTACATTCAGGTCAAACCGAAGGCGGCATAGTTCTAAGTTGTCCAAGCCCCAAATTTCAAGCCTGGTGGCTTAAGGGATTCTGTTATGAGCAGAGGAGTGCAGGACTCTTCTCGTGAAATATCTCTGGACTCGCTCAGTTGTATTAATGTCCGATACATAGTGCAGGTTCCAGACAGATGAGCTGTATTCAAGGATTGGTCTAGCAAAGGTTTCGTTTGCTCTAGTTAGCAGTACAAGATTCCTAAAGAAGAAGCTACACAAGATTAGGTTAACAACTCTTAATGTCTTTTTGGCAATGTTGTTCCAGTGAGCTTTTGTGGACCCACCCCTCCGCAAGGACAACGTGCTTGTGTGAATGAACTTCAAGTAAAGGCCCTAATGGCAACTTCTTTCCTTGCCAACCTCCTATATAAAATCAAACATTTTTAAGAAGCAACACACCCGTACCCTTGCTCTTTTCCTTCTCCAAGTGCTGAAGCAGGTTTTTCACTAGGTCCTCTGAAAAATTTGTGGCCTGCCAGTGGCCAGTGGAACTGGCAGCAGATTTGGGCAGTGAGGAGGTTGGGGAGGAACATGGGCCAGTCCTGGAGTCTGGGGAAGGCTCTGACGAGAGCTCTGTCTCAGAGGAAGGGGGGGGGGCACAGCCGTTTGACAGTTTTCAGCTGCCTTCAGAGTCAGACATCAGTGGGGCAGAAGAACAGCTGGAGCCTGTTCCCAGTGTGCGCATGTGCAGAGTTAAAGAAGCTAAAGAACAGGGGTTGACTTGGGAGTAAGGCCACAGGTGGACGATGAATGGCCCCTCCCAGAGGAAATGAAAGAGGAGCGAAAGGGGAGTGGAGTTTGCAGGAGACAATTAGTTGGCTTCATTGGTTCGGGACTCTCCAAGGCTCCTTGACAAGTTCTGCAGATACCGGCCTGGCAGCTCTCCAAGCCGGATAAGGTCTGTGACTGTTAATCCTCCCCTGAAAGACTTTGCTGGATGTGAATGAGCAGAATTCACAGGAAATTAATAAAAGGCGTTTTTGTCGGGACAAGGAATTTGCTTCATGCTCTTGGCAAGCCTCAGTCGGAACAGAGAATAGCATCTCATTCAGCAAGTCCTTTTTGTAACTAATGTTGGCGAATAGCTCTCTGTATCTAAGATTATTTTAGGAGGTCCCAAACCCCAGGAGTCTTAGCAGATGGAGGGTTTCAGAAACAAATGAGTTCAATTAATTCTAATCCATGTCATTGTCATCCCAGGAACAACTGGAGAAGATGACAACCGCCTTTCTTTGGGGACCAGCAAAAATACCTTGGTCACCACCAACATAGCTGGTTTATCACCTCAGCGATTTGTGGTTTATCGCTTTGGCTGCACCGTGGCACACCTGATGGGAAGAGTCTTCTCTTTGCCAGCATTGGCACTCCTATTGGCTGACGCCATCCCTCAACAGCACTCCAAGGGAGATCAGGCGGCCACTTGGCTCACCAAAGATTGGCACTACGACGCTAGCAACCATTTCCTCTACATTCTTTCATCACACCTGGAGAATGCTGGGGCGTTTGTGGCAGTGTTGCTGAATGCCATGGCACACATCAAAGCAGGTATAATGCAGGGGTATTCATGAGGTTAGATGATTGGTGCCCGCAACTCTCTTAACTCTAGCGGGGAGATGCCTCCAAGAGGGCATCAAATGGAAGATCAGGTGACCAGTGAACCAATTTTTCTATGAGCTTGGTTATTCCTTGCAGACGTGACGTTACCCAACTAGGTATCATCATAAGTGGTATCGTGTTTCCCCCAAAATAAGACAGGGTCTTATTTTCTTTTGACCCCCGAAATAAGCTCTTGACCTTATTTTCGGGGAGGTCTTATTATTTTTGAGGTGCAGGAGACGGCGAGTATCGTCCCCTCATGGCTGATGCCGTGTTGCAATATTTTCGGGGAGGGCTTATTTTCGGGGGAGGGCTTATTTTAGTGCACGCACTCAAAAGCCCGATGGGGCTTATTATCCAGGGAGGCCTTATTTTGGGGAAAACAGCGTAGCAATGGGTAATGCAAGAAAACAACCAAGCTTAGAGAGTATCAAAGACCTCATAGTTCAACCCTGAGCTACCTCTTCTCTTCTACTAGCAGTTTTTTTCCACCTCCTCTGAAACATCTCCTTTCAACTTCTATGACATGCTTCTGGCCAAATGTGATGGAATTTCAACTTTGGAGATGCTCATTTGGCCTCACTCTTTGAAAATATTAGATGAGGAAGAGCTGGGCCTGATTCAGTTTGTCTCCATCCTGTTTTTGCCAACAAATGATTCACAGTAGAGTTCAAAGGCCTCCATTCATTGGCGCTCAGCCTTCCTTATGGTCCAACCTTCACAGCCCTCCATTGCAACTGGGAAAACCATAGCCTTGACTAGACACACTTTTGTTGGCAGGGTGATGTCTCTGCTTTTTAGTCTGCTGTATAGATTTGCCATAGCTTTCCTCCCTAGGAGCAAGCATCTTTTAATTTCTTGGCTGCTGTTCCCATCTGCGGTGATCTTGGAACCCAGGAAAACAAAATTTGTCACTACCTCCATTTCTTTCCCATCTATTTGCCAGGAATTGAGAGGGCCGGATGCCCTGATCTTAGTTTTCTTAATGTTGAGTAAATTTTAGGCGACTACAATACAATGCAATGCAATGAAATGCAATACAATACAATACAATAAATATACTATACTATACTATACTATACTATACTATACTATACTATACTATACTATACTATACTATACTATACTATACTATAATTAATATAATATAATAATAATATAATAATAATAATAATAATAATAATAAAATAAATATAATAATATAATACAATACAATAAATATACTATACTATAATATAATAATAATAATATAATACAATACAATACAGTACAATACAATACAATACAATATAATATAATATAATAATATAATATAATAAACTTCATATTATAAAGTACTAATCTGAGCCTAAATATTATTACTGGATGACATTGCCAGATCTCGCTGCTTTAGCAGAGTAAGGACGATACTCAGAGATTATTCACCCCCTGGTCAGTGTCTCTTCGCACTTCTACCATCAAAGTATAGCCAGCCGAACAAACAGGTTTAAAGATAGTTTCTATCCTTGGGCTGTGAGACTTTTAAATGCAACCACAATCACTCCATGCACATGCTAGGTTTTTTTTTTCCTTGTTCTTTCTTTTTTTGTGTCTGCTATAATTTTGCACCCGTGAGGTTAAAACCAATTTCATTGTATTTAAGTACAATGACAATAAAGATTATACTTATTACCTTGGGAAATAATTCAAGGGCCTTGAGCTCCTTGAATTGCAGCCACCATGGAGTTCAACACGAGGATTTCATTTCTGGTAACCATCACATTCGTACTACCATGGCATATTTTATTTTGCAGCATGAAATCCTTTAATAGGAAATTTGCACAGGAATTTCTATCAAATGCAAGGATGACAAACTATTGCCACACCAAGCCTCATCCCAGGCCATTCCACCTTGTGATTGATTGACTGACGTCCTCCGTGTGTAATTAGATCCTGGGATTATTTCTGGATCCTATTTAGGAAGCCGTTCTTCACTGCTGGGGTTTCTATAACTTGCTTGTCCTCTTTTATCTGCTTTGCATCTTAGGTAACATTGGAAACAAAAGGCACTTTGCCTTTGAACACTTTCTTTGTCTTTTCACAAGCTCTTCTGGAATGCTCTTCTCTCTCTTGCCCAACTTTGATTAATGAAGGGCTTAGCGTCCCTGGGAAATGCTTGATCTCAAAGAGGAACATTTGGGGAAGTCAAAAAAAAAAGAACGATGGAGTTTCGAGGAGAAGAAATGACACTGCCCAACCCAGAGAAACTGTCATTGTGTGCATGTTTATGCAACCCATTGAGTTGAAGGAATTCATTCTCAAATTAGTGTAGGGTTCAGCTTCGGGGACATATTTGAAATGTTGAATCGTGGACAATCTTGCCAAATGTTTCCCTGGGGTCATTCATAAAATGCTCAATCCTTAGAAAAAGAGGAGGGCTTGTTCTTGGCTTTTCTTTCAAGTGGTTTGGAGATTGCTTTCTATTCCCAACCACCTTTTATTCATGTACTAGCCCATAACCCTACGTTCTCTGGGTATTTATTTATAGAGGGAAAATGTCTGGACCAAACGTAATTTCTAATGTTGGATTTTCCCCCTTACCAGAGGGAGCCCCCCTTATGGTGAAGCCGTTACCATGGCAACTCCACTGCGCTACATACAGTGGAAGCCATTTTATGGCAGAAGAGTAGAAGCCATTTGAAGGCACAACAGGCTTTATCATAACAGAACACACACACTGAGGGGTGTTAGCAGCAGCAGCAGTAGCAGCAGCAGCAGTAGTAGACTTATATACCGCTTCATAGGGCTTTCAGCCCCAACAATCTGGGTCCTCATTTTACCCACCTCGGAAGGATGGAAGGCTGAGTCAACCCTGAGCCGGTGAGATTTGAACCGCTGAACTGCTGATCTAGCAGTAGCCTGCAGTGCTGCATTTAACCACTGTGCCACCTTGGCTCTTGGTTAGGGGTGTCTTACCCCCACAGTATTTGTTTCCAGAGAGCAAATCATCTGTATACCAAGTTTGGTTGAAATTGCTCGAGGCGTTCCAGAGTTATGCTGGAACACACACACACACAGACAGAGACAGAGACAGAGACAGAGACAGAGACAGAGACACAGCCATTTAGATAGATAGATAGATAGATAGATAGATAGATAGATAGATAGATAGATAGATAGATAGATAGATAGATAGATTGATTTGTAGGATACAATACATGCTTCCAAGCTAAGATTGTACAATACCTTTAAAAACAATACTTATGTAGATCCTTGGAAATAAATTAAGAGCTTTGCATTTAGTGAGTTGTTTAAATAAAGAGTATAATAGACACTAGAGGAGGTTTCTGCATGGAGGTCCACAAGGGTTATTTTTGCTACTGTATTGGAGATCCCAGACTGTGGATGCAGGTTCCATTACTTTTGAATGAGAAATTAAAGATTATCTATCCAATGGACACGGTGGCTCAGTGGCTAAGACACTGAGCTTGTCAATGAGAAAGGTTGGCAGTTCAGCAGTTCGAATCCCTAGCGCTGCATAATGGAGTGACCTCCCATTACTTGTCCCAGCTTCTGCTAACCTAGCAGTTTGAAAGCACATAAAATGCAAGTAGGAAAATAGGAACCACCTTTGGTGGGAAGGTAACAGCCGTTGGTGAGTCTTCGGTGTTCAGTCACGCCGGCCACATGACCACAGAGATGTCTTCGGACAGCGCTGGCTCTTCAGCTTAGAAACGGAGATGAGCACCCCCCCCCCTTAGAGTCAGGAACGACTAGCACATATATGCAAGGGGGACCTTTACCTTTATCAAATAAACCTTGTGGTGACTGGTGTGTCTCCATTTTTAAAAAAAATCCATTTGGTCTATACACTCAGCCGTTGCCATTTGTTCTCCTTTATATCTGAAGTTTTTGCTAGAAAGTTGGTTTCCTATTCAGGGCCATTGTGTTTTGAAAGTGGCCTTGTCAACTGACTCTTACAGGATTAATAGCAATAGCAATAGCAGTTCGACTTATATACCGCTTCATAGGGCTTTCAGCCCTCTCTAAGCGGTTTACAGAGTCAGCATATCGCCCCCACAGTCTGGGCCTTCTTTTACCCACCTCAGAAGGATGGAAGGCTGAGTCAACCTTGAGCTGGTGAGATTCGAACCGCCAAACTGCAGTTAGCAGTCAGCTGAAGTAGCCTGCAGTGCTGCATTTAACAACTGCGCCACCTCGGCTCTAAGAAGTTAATCTTAGGGGATGAAGAGAATTCCATTGGCATCAACCCCTTTTAAATTTATTTTTGTACCAGGCTCCAAGGAAGCTAACCGCATCACCCCTGGATTTTGGAAAGAGCTCAACAAAGGCATCACAGCTCTGGCAGATGCTTTTTTCCACTGTTCCCAGGATGGAGTGGAGATGACAGAGAAGGTAAATATAAACCTACAGCTGCCCTAATTGGATTTCCAAGCTGCAGTGATTTTTAATGATGAAGATGTTGGGGTAAGGAAAGGGAGTAGATCCAGGTTGAAGTTTATCCCAAGTTATGGGTACACAACAGTACTTGAGAGACCACCTGCTGCCAATTACCTCCCACAGACCCATTAGATCTCACAGGGTTGGCCTCCTCCGGGTGCCATCTACCAGCCAATGCCACCTGGCTACCACCCGGGGGAGGGCCTTCTCTGTGGCAGCTCCGGCCCTCTGGAATGAACTCCCCGCAGGGATTCGGACCCTCACCTCTCTCCAGGCCTTCCGAAAAGCCGCCAAAACCTGGCTTTGCCGGCAGGCCTGGGGGTGATGAGTTCCCTCCCCTCTCGACATGTATGGTTGTGTGACTGTTGTCTACTTTTATTATTTGTATTTTGTCTTTTTATGTTCCCCTTTTCCCCCCTTGAACTGTTCGCCGCCCTGAGTCCTCCCGGAGAAGGGCGGCATACAAATAATACAATACAATACAATACAATACAAATGCAGTTAACCTTGGGATACAGTATCTCTCCTCAATCTATTTCACAGGGATATTGCAGGGATAGATTAGGGCGCGTAGGCCTTGAGCTCTCAGAGCAAAGGAAGTATCTAAATGCAATAAATAAGGAAAACTCTAAAACTCATGGACTTACCTAGCAAACAGTTGTATTTGATTCTCCCTTTTTATCATAGTAAAGTTAGGATGATTCAGAGATTGCACATGGATGTATGTATGCGTGAAGCTACCGTGTTTCCCCCCAAAACAAGACAGGGTCTTATTTTCTTTTGACCCCCCAAAAATAAGCACTTGGCCTTATTTTCGGGGAGGTCTTATTATTTTTGAGGTACAGGAGACGGCGAGCGTGGTCACCTGATAGCTGCAATATTTTCAGGGAGGGCTTATTTTGGGGGGAGGGCTTATTTGAGTGCATGCACTCAAAAGCCCAATTGGGATTATTATCCAGGGAGGTCTTACTTTGGGGAAAACAGGGCATGCACTAGAAATTTGATATCCCCTTGTCACCTTGTCTCTTTTTTGCAGGGATCCCTAGAAAGGGTCTTCCTCTTGGTGTCCATCTGTTGATGCAGGTGGCATCATCGCCAATCCATCTTGAAAATCTGAACAGGGACAGATCTGGTTAACCCTTCAATGTGAGATTACCTCCCCCCCAAAATCCCACAACTGAAGGCTAGAGCAGCGGTCACCAACTGGTGGTCCATGGACCACTGGTGGTCTGCGAGAAAGTTTTGGTGGTCCTCCGAAAAAAATATTTGCATTTTTATATTGCACTAAATCAGGGGTCCTCTAGCTAAGGCCCCTGGGATGGATATGCGCAATGGATGTGTGTGTTGCCGCAAAGAATCTCCCCCTGTGGGGTCTTTCTGTGTGGGTCGGAGGGGGGCAGAAATTCTCACTTGGAGTCTGCTTCAGCCTCCTGGTGGGGGGCTTTGGGTGAAGGCTGGATGGAAGCGCTGCTGGTGGTGAAGAGCCAGAGGGCCTCGTTCCAGTAGGACTGCATCATGGCCTGGAACTGGCTGACCATCTCAGCCCACTGAGCCTCCAGGCGCCGGTTACCTGGTCTTACCATGCACTCCCGCAGGTTTTCCCTCTGCTTGGAAAGCCTATGCTGATAGTCCTCAGTGAGGTGCTTCCGCTGAGCCTCCTTCTCGGTCAGATCCAATTTGAACTGAGCTGTTTTGCCAACTCTTTCTCATGGCGGCTGCTTAACTCTAACAACTGCTACCTTTTGGGCCCCCAAGGAGCCTGAATGTGCAGGCGAGGAGTGGCTGGGAGGGGAGGGGCAAGTAGAGGCCATAGAAGTGCCCCTTGGTGCGAGTGACATCGAGTTAGCCACATCCGCCCAATCCCATGACTACCTAGCCACGCCCACCCAGCTGGTCATTAGGCAGATCATATTAGTGGTCCGCGGGATTTAAAATTTTGAATTTAATGGTCCCTGAAGTCCAAAAGGTTGGTGACCCCCTGGACCAGAGTGAGGAGTTTAAAGAAAGAAACCAGCAGTGAAAGAAGGCCATGAAAAATCTCTTGCCCAACAATGTCAAGACATTTTCATGCTTCAATCCATGAAGTCACCAGGACCTTAGGTCAACTCAAGGGAGATTTACCTGTCTAATGCCAGGCACAGGTGGGATTGCTATAAGCATCGCCCAAGACACTTGGCCTGTTCAACTTGGAAAGCCAAAGCATAGATCCTTGTAGAGTGATGAGCCATCTGCCGCTTTGGCATTTCTAATTGAAAATTAGGCTCATTTCAAAAACAACAACAACAACAACAAGAGGAATCAAATCTGCTTACTGATTTTTACATGGAATTGCTTTGGAATCCCGTGTGAAATCAACCTGCCACACTGCATTACAGGAAAAATCTGGAAAAAGAGAAGGGCTGTTGATTGCACAGGATTCCAGCTGGCGGCTTGAAAGTGTATTTGCATTGCTGTTGTTTTCAAACTTTTGCTCTGAATAAACATGTGGTATAGTTTCAAAAGAATCAGAATGACACGATTTCCCAAGAATAACAGCAAAATCTTTAAATGCTCAATTTTCACCCCTTGAGGGGTGAAAATTGGGCGTCTAAAGATTTTGCTGTTATTCCTGGGAAATCTGGTCCTTTTGAGGACTTGTACATTCCCTCCGAGTCCCTTGAACTGCAAGGAGATCCATGCGGTCAGTCCTAGAGGAGATCAAGCCTGACTGCTCTTTAGAAGGCCAGATCCTGAAGATGAAATTCAAATCCTTTGGCCACCTGATGAGAAGGAAGGACTCCCTGGAGAAGAGCCTCATGCTGGGAACGATGGAGGGCAAAAGAAGAAGGGGATGACAGAGAAGGAGGTGGGTGGATGAAGTCACCAAAGCAGCCGGCGTGAGCTTAAATGGACTCCAGAGGATGGTAGAGGACAGGAAGGCCTGGAGGAACGTTGTCCAAGGGATCCTGATGGGTTGGACATGACTTCACAACTAGCAGCAACAACATTCCTTGCTCTCTCTCTCTCTCTCTCTCTTTTAGAAATCACTGCAGAATCACTCACCGCTTTGTATATCCGCTCGGTTGAGTTTTGAAGAACCGTTGAGTGTTCAAAAGTTGGCCAGGCTTGGCTTCCTTGAGGGAGTTCCAGAAGAAAGGTACTTGGGAACTGTTTGGATTGGATTAGGAGCTAAGCCCTGTGACAAATCTATCATTCCTGAGCTCTCCCATTCTCTCTTCTTCCTCCTGTGCATGGATAAATAACCCAACCCTTGATTAACAATTTTCATCCCGGGGAAATTGAGGTGTGCGATTCAGGGCATGCCACGCAAACACAACGCATTTGTTTTTGTTTTTGTTGCGTCACGGAAAATCATTACCCAATCGAAGAGCGTCCCATTTTTGTAATCCGTACCCCATTTATCACTACAGACACTTGGAGATCAAAAACATAAGGAGGCATCTCTTAAGATCAGCAGGGAGCGCTAGAGACTTTCATCTCTGTCCAAAAAAAAAAGGACCATGGAGAATAGAAGCTGAATGCAGCCGCCCATGTTGCACTTGGAAGCTACTGCTTAGAAACGGTGATGGATGTTAAACGCACCTCTTTATTTGAGCCTTTGATCAAGTCCAAAAACAGTGAGATCCAGGCTGTCAGACTCGGATTTAAAGCCAGCACCTTGGCAAGCTCAGTGATCTGTTTGACTATTCTGATTGCAAGGAGCAAGTCTCTCTTCATTTATAGCACTTAGCAATAGCACTTAGACTTATATACTGCTTCACAGTGCTTTACAGCCCACTCTGAGGTTTATAGAGACAGCATATTGCCCCCTGCCCCCCCAACAATCTGGGTCCTCATTTGAGCGACCTCAGAAGGACGGAAGGCTGAGACAACCTTGAGCCCGGTGAGATTCGAACTGCCAAATTGCAGGAAGCCAGCAGAAGTAGCCTGCAGTACTGCACTCTAACCACCGTGCCACTGCAGCTCTTATATCCTTTTGAATAAAACTGGAACACACAGAAAGGGCCATGAGTAACATCTTCATGCTTCTTTGAGGGAATAACAGAATAAGAGAGTTGGAACAGACCTTAGAGGTCTTCTAGTCCAACCCCCTACTCAGGCAGGAGACCCTATATTATTCTGCACAAATGGCTATCCAGTCTCTTCTTAAAGACTTCCAGTATTGGAGCATTCACAACTTCTGGTGGCAAGTTGTTCCACTGATTAATTGATCTAACAGTCAGGAAATTTCTCCTCAGTTCTAAGTTGCTTCTCTCCTTGATTAGTTTCCACCTATTGCTTCCTGTCCTTCCCTCAGGTGCTTTGGAGAATAGCTTGACTCCCTCTTCTTTGTGGCAGCCCCTGAGATATTGGAAGACTGCTGTCATGTCTCCCCTAGTCCTTCTTTTCATTAAACTAGACATACCCAGTTCCTGCAACCGTTCTTCATATGTTTTAAGCCACCAGACCCCCATATTTTTTATATCATGACAACATTTTTGTGAGAGTTGGGGGTAAGTAGGAGAAATCATAGGTGGCAAACTTGCATTATATTAAAAGGTAAAGGTTCCACTCGCACATATGTGCTAGTCGTTCCTGACTCTAGGGCGTGGTGCTCATCTCCGTTTCAAAGCCGAAGAGCCAGCGCTGTCCGAAGACGTCTCCGTGGTCATGTGGCCGGCATGACTCAATATTGAATGCGCACGGAATGCTGTTACCTTCCCATCAAAGGTGGTTCCTATTTTTCTACTTGCATTTTTTACGTGCTTTCGAACTGCTAGGTTGGCAGAAGCTGGGACAAGTCACGGGAGCTCACTCCGTTAGGCGGCGCTAGGAATTCGAACTGCTGAACTGCCTACCTTTCTGATCAACAAGCTCAGCATCTTAGCAACTGAGCCACCGTGTCCCCTGCATTATTTTAAACCCGATGAATTAATTTCCAAAGAAATGAGATAAGATGACTGGAGCACTATTACTTACAGTGATGTATTAATGTGATCAGTAACTTAAGATCAGGGCACTGGCAACTTTCTTTGATGGTATATACTGGATATATCTTCAAAAATATGTCTTTCACACTTCTGCAATAAATACTCTTTCCACCTGGAAATTGTGTGGTGTAAAACAACAAAATTAGAGAAGAGGAGGGGGGTGTTGTTTTGAATGGTTAGGTAATCGTGACTCAAATCTTCCCATCTTCAACATCCTTTTATCTTTTTTTAATGCCTCTCTTTCCATCTGCTTTTCTCCTGTTTATTGCACAGATTTTGAATGGTCTCGCCAATTGTGTAGGGATAAGAGAGACGGATGGAAAGATGAAGTGAATCGCGCAAGAGACCAAAGAGGTTGAATCAGAAGGAGCTCAACATCTGAATATCCAGAGGAAATTACCAATGAACAACTGAAGCAAGGGAGATCTAGAACTCTTGACTTTTTTTAAATCCTTGCCTAATGTATTTCGTTTATTTTTTTGTTAGGTGTCATTTCTGAACCTGAAAAGAATTGAAAGGAGAGAGGCTAGTTATCTACATCTCTCTTGCCCTGTGATATATTGTGTATAAGGGAGCCGTTTTTGCTTGAACTTATCTCAATTAAGGGGGGACGCCATGGCTCAAGTCTTAAAGCTGTCAAGTTACAAGACCCTTGCACCCCTAGCCCTTTAGAAAAAAACCCCAGGGGTGTTCAAACTTGACAGCTTTAAGACTTGTGGACTTCAACTCCCAGAATTCCTCCTCCAGTCATGTTGGCTCAGGAACTCTGGCATTGAAGTGTGCAAGTCTTAAAGCTGTCAAGTTACAAGACCCTCGCACCCCTAACCCTTTAGGAAAAAAAACCCAGGGGGTGTTCAAACTTGACAGCTTTAAGACTTGTGGACTTCAACTCCCAGAATTCCTCCTCCAGTCATGTTGGCTCAGGAACTCTGGCATTGAAGTGTGCAAGTCTTAAAGCTGTCAGGTTACAAGGCCCTTACACCCCCAACCCTTTAGAAAAAAACCCAGGGTGTTCAAACTTGACAGCTTTAAGACTTGTGGACTTCAGCTCCCAGAATTCCTCCTCTCACTCTTCATGTTGATGATGTGCGGACGGGCGGGGGGAGGGAGCTGGAACCGGTTCTAAATGGCACTATAGATTTGTGGAACCTCTTCTGTAGAAGAGCTTAGAACTGGCAGGAACCCACCCCTGTGACCCATGCCTGCCACGCCCCCGAACCGGTTCTCCTACAGGGCCACCATCTTGGTTTTCAATTTTCAGTAGGGAATTTTTTTTTAGGTTTTGTGCATGCACAGACCTTTTTATTTGCAAATGTGCACGCACATGTAGCATGCATCTGGTGCATATAAGTAAAGCGAGTACGCATGCACAAAGTTTTTGAGGCACTGAACCAGTAGCAATGCCAGCAGCAACCCACTCTGATCACCACTGACCAAAAGTTCTTGCTACTGGCCATACCTGGAGGTGGAACCACGAATTGACCTTCTCTGGATGCGGCTAAACCTGAGTGAAGGTCAGCACTGTCAATCATTTGATGTTTAGGACTTGGGATGCTTTGGGCATAATTGCCAATGGTCCTGTTTGTGTAGCCAATTTGTTCATGACAAATGGGGGGGGGGGAATTGGACGGGAAGAGAAATTGGAAAAATGGACAGTGATGTAGTGCAGATGGCAAGTAAGGATAGGAAACTGAATGGATATTCCTATCCAGAATGACTTGTTTCCAAGAGAGAGGGGGGAGAGGAGAGAGAGGAGAGAGGAGAGAGAAAAAGGGGGAGAGGAAAGAGGGAGGGAGGGAGAAGAGAGAAAGAGAAAGAGGAGAGAGGGAGAGGAGGAGGAAGAGAGGAGGGGGAGAGGAGAGAGAGGAAGGAGGGAGGAGATATGGAGAGAGAGAGAGAGAGAGAGAGAGAGAGAGAGAGAGAGAGAGAGAGAGAGAGAGATTTCTCTCTTTAAAACTTAATGATGAGCTTTTAATAAACCCTTGCTCCAACTTTGTAAGAGTCATTTGTTTCCCTAGGTGTGGGATGAAGTGAAGTATAGATGGTTGATTTATTCTATGGTCATCAAAAGCTCAGCATTAAGTTTTAAAGAAGGATATAAAGTCCAGCATAGGTTTCCTCCTGCAAAATAGGTTTAAAGAGAACTGAAGAATCTACACTACGTTGAAGGGGCTGGTTGTTTTTTTTAAAAAAATAGGTTGTACAGAATATGCTATGCATTGAATGGTACATGAGAATTTATGGTTTATGGCTCATGGTGCAAGTTTCCAGTAAGCAAATAAATAAAACTGTGTCCTCTAATCGTTATTGCAAAGTGTTGTTGTGGGTTTTTATGTCATCTAGCACACATTTTAGAAAGCACATTCTGTATGGGAGCTGATATTTGGTAAAATTAGTCAAAGAGAATAACAATTGTTTCTCCTTTTTTATTTTCCTTTTTGGGTGGGTGGGAGTGTCATCTCCTTCAATATTATTCACTTCAAAGTCTGATTCTGGAGTTAAACATTTTCTCTAACCTTATTGTTCCTTAGAATCCTCAGTAGGATTAATCCCAAACCAGAACATTCTCTCTCCCTCCCTTCCTCTCCCTCTCCTTCTCTCTCTCTCACCCTCCCTCCTTCCCCCTCTCCCTCCCTCCCTCTCCCTCTCTCTCCCTCTGACTCTCTCCCTCCCTCCCTAAACCTCTCTCTCTCCTTCCTCCCTCCCTCTCTCTCCTCTCCCTCCTTCCCTCCCTCTCCCTCCCTCCCTCTCCCTCTCTCTCACTCACTCCCTCTCCTACCTCCTTTCCTCCCCCTCTCCCTCCCTCTTTCCCTCTCCCTCTCTCTCCTTCTCTCTCTCTCACCCTCTCTCCTTCCCCCTCTCCCTCCCTCCCTCGCTAAACCTCTCCTTCTTCCCTTTCTCTCCTTTTCTCCCTCTCTTTTTCCTCCCTTCTTCCTCCTCTCTCCCCCTCTCCCTCCCTCCTTCACCCTCTCCTTCCATCTCCCTCTCTCCCTCTCTCTCTCCCCTTCCTTTCCCCTCTCCCTCCTTTCCCCTCTCCCTCCCTCCTCCCTCCCTTGCCCCTTTCTCTCTCTCACGCACACACTCCCTCTCCCTCCCCTCTTGCTCTCTCCTTTTCTTGTGTTGTCTTTTTTTCTCATGAATCATGAGGATTGTCCGTCAGCTGATCTGAACACATGGCGATTCCTTTGTTCTTTTGCTTTCTCTTGGCTCGCCTGCTAGCCAAGATTAAGAATGTTTACCAGCCTTCTAATCGGGTATTGTGTCACCCTTGGAGAACAAACAAATGAAGAACTGGGCAACGGGGGGAAAATACGTAACCAACTTGGCTTCTAGTGAAAAGCTATTTTGAGAAACAATTCTTGAATTACTTTCATTTGAGAGAGCCATATAGAATTCGGGAGGTGAGGCAGCTCCTCCTGCTCAACCGTCGTACTTTTTCCTGGCCTTGTGAACCAAGTTAGTATATGCGATTTCTATACTGCCATCTTGAAATCCTAACGCAGGCCCTGAGTTTTAACATTTACTTGCCCCCTGATGTTGCCGGGAAGCTGTTGGATTGATTGCTCTGCATTCTCACCTAAGAAAGAAGGTGAAAAATGCATTTTTCAAGTCAGGTCATCTAGGGAAGGAGGACAATTTCTTAGGAAGTAGGACAATGTCTTCCTCCGTGGGTAGAAAAGTAAATCCCCCCTCCCCATTTCTGGGTGTGGGGCGTTTTCTGAAGCATGTTGTGCTTTCTCTGATGTTTGACCTAACAACTCCTTTCTCATTGTGTGTCTCTCTCCCTTCAGATTATCAGTAGAAATGTTTATAACGGTTCTTCATGGAGGTAAGTCAGCTCTCTTTGTTTCGCTTCTGTTATATGCTGTCAATGAATCTGTGTCAGGTGGAAGATCTCCATGGCTTTCCTAAAATTGCTCAGGTATTGTATTGTATTGTATTGTATTTGGTTTATTTGTATGCTGCCCTTCTTCAGGAGGGATTCAGGGCGGCGAACAACTCAGGGGGGAAAGGGAACATAAACACAATACACATAATTAAAATACACGAAAATCACACAGCCATACAGGTCGAGAGGGGAGGGGAACTCATCAACCCCAGGCCTGCCGGCACAGCCAAGTTTTAATGGCTTTCCGGAAGGCCTGGAGAGAGGTGAGGGTCCGGATCTCCGCGGGGAGTTCATTCCAAAGGGCCGGAGCTGCTACAGAGAAGGCCCTCCCCCGGGTAGTAGCCAGATGGCATTGGCTGGTGGACGGAACCCGGAGGAGGCCGACCCTGTGAGATCTAACGGGTCTTTGGGAGGTAATTGGCAGCAGGCGGTCTCTCAAGTACCCAGGTCCAATACCATGAAGGGCTTTATAAGTTACGACTAGCACTTTGAAGCGTATCCGGAGACCGATTGGTAGCCAGTGCAGCTCGCGGAGGATAGGTGTAACGTGGGTGTACAGAGGTGCACCCACAATCGCTCGCGCGGCTGGACGAGTTGAAGTCTCCGAATACTCTTCAAAGGCTGCCCCATGTAGAGCGGTAGGTCTCGGTAGGTCTCGGCTTACAACTATAACTGAGCCCAGAATTAGGGTTGTGAATCATGCCAGCCATTAAGCAGGTGACCATGGGACTCTACCCAATTTTATGTTTATGTGGCAGTCAGTAAGCAAACAAGGATGTTGTTGGATTTCTTTCAACTTGGGTTCAGTTCCAAGTGGGGAAAAAGAGCCTTTGACACATGGAGGCTGCTTGGAAGGATGGTTTAATGGTGGACAGGACAACATGGCTTGAGCTCCTGAACCAAAAAGGGGATCACATGCTTCCAGATGTTGGGTGAAGAAGAAAAGAGATCCCAAGATACTGAAAGTCCCTGGTTTTATGCCGTCTCTGTGCTTTGATCTTCATCTTGTATTCTGATTGGTTGTCAAACTCCCATGGGGTAATGCAGGGGCAACTCTCTAGGCTGTGTTTTGAGTCCAAGTTTGGTTGAGCATGGCTTCATTTCATTTCATTTCATTTATTAAATTTATAGGCCGCCCAATCCTGGAGGACTCTGGGCGGCTTACAACAAAAGAAGAAAAAAAGGAGAAGCAAAATAAGTAAAAAAATAGTTTAAAATTCACAACACACATACGTTCTAATCGGGGCTGGACCTTAACACTAAGGTCAACAGCCCCAGGCCTGCGGGAACAGCCAGGTTTTAACGGCTTTCCTGAAGGCCATGAGAGTGGGTAAGGTCTGGACCTCTGGGGGTAGCTGATTCCACAGGGTCGGAGCAGCCACAGAGAAGGCTCGCCTATGGGGGCCTGTCAGCCGACACTGTCCGGCTGACGGTATCCGAAGGAGGCCCGCTCTGTGGGAACTTATCGGCCGTTGGGAGGTGTGTGGCAATAGGTGGTCTCCCAGATGCCCTGTGGTGAGATGGGTAAAGGGCTGGTACTATCATGCCTTAATCCCATCACCCTGGAGCTGAAGTGGGGAGGGAGGGATCTTTGTTATGTAGAATAAACCATCTCAGGCCTTTTAATGGCCCATTGACAAAGATGGGGACCATCAAGAGTGAGTTTGTTTCCTGCCTAAAAACACGTTTCTCCATTTCTGATCCAGGGAAATATAATATTCCGCCTTTTCAATATTTCCCAGGATATTTCCATTTTCTAGGAGAGGGGTGGGTTTTAACTTCCTACACTGTAAAGCGGATGTCACACTTGTTAAGAAAACGTAGAAGTTATTAAACGAATCCTTGGTTTGCCATGGACATTGCCAGAAATCAGATATAAATGCCAGTTTGCCATAAAATGTCATACATTGTGGTCCCATGTGCCCACGGGACGCTGCAAATGCAGGCTGTTTAAGAAGGATGCCAAGAGCCGAGGTGGCGCAGTAGTTAGGGTGCAGTACTGCAGGCCACTTCAGCTGACTGTTATCTGCAGTTCAGCAGTTCTAATCTCACCGGCTCAAGGTTGACTCAGCCTTCCATCCTTCCGAGGTGGGTGAAATGAGGACCCAGACTGTGGGGGCAATATGCTGACTCTGTAAACCGCTTAGAGAGGGCTGAAAGCCCTATGAAGCGGTATATAAGTCTAACTGCTACTGCTAATTGCAATCCCATGACTGCAGGGAATAGGGTGGCCATAGGAACTTCAAATCTGGGTCAAAATTAACCCCAGAGAAGTCAGTCATAATTTTCAGTGCTAAGCGACTAGTCCTCAAATCAATGATTACCTGCACCCAGTCTCATTTTATGTAAGTCTAGCCCAGGGGTGTCAAACTCGATTTCATGGAGGGCCGCATCAGAGTTGCGTTTGACTTTGGGGCCGCGGGGGTGGGGCATGGCCAGGGGGTGTGGCCAGTTCAATGTCACTCATTGTGAGCCTCCTGGAGCCCTCTGCCAGAGGAAATGGAGCCAGGAAGGCTGCAGGCCGGTCCTTTGCTGTTTCCAGGGTGGGCCCATGGGCCAGATCGAAGCACCCCATGGTCCGCCTCCTGCCTGCGAGCCTTGAGTTTAACACCCCCTGGTCTAGCTTATCAAGCAAACCAAAATTAATACATTGCTTCAGGAATGCATCAGAATTGTTGAGGTTCACGATACTGGTCTGTGACTGTGGAAAAGGATTTGCATTGATTTGATTGGGGGGGGGGTCACCCTTTCCTGCACATACTGCAAAATTTGATTGCTGTTCATTGTGCTTGCTAGCCATTTTGGGTTGACATCAGTGATGGGTTTCAAAAAATTTTCGAACCTACTCTGTGGGTGTGGCCACCTTTGTGGGAGTGGCTTGCTGGCCATGTGACCTGGTGGGAGTGGCTTGCCGGCCATGTGTTTTCTCTCTCTCTTTCTCTCTCTCTCTCTCGTTCTCTCTGTTTTTCTTTCCTTCCTTTTGTCTCTCTGTCCCTTTTTTCTTTTTTTCTTTCATCTCTCTCACTTTTTCTTTCTTTTTTATTTCTTCCTTTCTTTCTCTTTCTCTCTCTGTGTGAGTCTGTATATCTCTGTGTGTGTGTGTGTGTGTGTGTGTGTGTGTGTGTGTTTGCCTCTCTCTCCCTCCCTCCCTCTGTGTCTCTCTATGTGATTCTCTCTCTGTGTCTGTCTGTCTGTCTGTCTGTCTCTCTCTCTGTATATCTCTCTCCTCCAGTGATGGGTTTCAAAAACTTTTGGAACCTCTTCTGTAGGTGTGGCCTGCTTTCCGGGTCCACTGGTGGAACCTCTTCTAACCGGTTCGGTAGATTTGACGAACCGGTTCTACTGAATAGGTGCGAACTGGTAGGAACCCACCTCTGGTTGACATCCACTCCAAAGTTGGAGAAATGCTTCAATCTTTGTTGTTTTTTTCCCCTTCCTTCCTTCCTAGAACACAAGGCCGATCTTTTTAATATACACTGCAAAGTCCAGATTTTGCTAGACGGCATGAAATACCGCTGTGGATACGAAGATAAAGGTGACGCCGCTATGAATGAATAGACATCATCTAAAGTTGGGTTTACATTTAAACCCAATTTCCGTAATAATGAACTCATTTGAATTCACTCTACCTTTGCCTGTCGGGTAAAGATAAACAGGGAAGTGTATGAAATATGATTGATACGTCTCTAAGCAAGGAACAAGGAAATAGAAGTCCCTTGTAACTCTATCAATGTGCACTGGTGTGAACCGTATTTACCTTGTTCGGAAAGAATAAGAGGGCAGGGGACCATTTATATAAGCTACTTAACTTGTGGTTCAATTCTGAATTTCAGAGGAAATAGAGCTCGCCGATGAGAGTGGCCAAGTCAAGAATTTACTTCAAAACAAATATCACTATGCGACAGAACTCCTGGGAGAACGAGAGACGTACGTGCTTCTCCGTGTCACAAGTAAGAGTCTTGATTTGAATTTCTGTAACATCCAAAGGCAGCCTGGGGCACAGGTCAAGTTGAAGACAAACAGTTCAGTTCCTCCAGAACTTAATCCTAGAACAAAGGACATACTGTTTTCTTTGTTCAGAATAATTGCATGTGGATTGGATTCTCTAGAACAGGGGTCAGCAACCGGTGGCTCCGGAGCTGCATGTGGCTCTTTCATCCCTCTGCTGCAGCTCCCTGTTGCCAGTCGGCACCACAATTTTGAGAGGAGCTTCTGGTGGGGGGGGTAGGAGGGGGTTCAGGGCACGCCAGGAGGAGACTCTATGGCAAGATGTGGGTTTTCCGGTCAGCTCCACAATTGATTGGGCTTTTGGATAAGACAGGTAGAGGAAAAAGGACACCACACTAGGAGGAGACTCTATGGTGGGGAAACCGGATTTCTAGTCGGCTCCAGAATTTAACAGGGGGGCTTCCGGTTAGGACCTTTGTGGCTCTTTGAGTGTTTAAGGTTGCATTAGAACCAGTGGTGGGATTCAAATAATTTAACAACCGGTTCTCTGCTCTAATGATCATCTGGGTAGGTGGGGCTCGGTGGTCATGTGACTGGGTGGGCGTGGCCAACTCAAGGTCACTCAGGTCGATGGGCGCTTTGCCTTAGCTGTTACAATGTAATAAGGGTTAACCGGAGAGGCAGTTTCTGTAAGCAGAGCAATAAAGATTAGGCTAGAAACAACACCAGAATGTTTCCTTCCTGCCTTCCTTGCAGGATTAGCCCTGTAAAGTGGGAAAAAACAAAAGGAGATTTCTTCCAACAATCAGTTCTCTGAACTACTTAGAAAGTTACCAACCGGTTCTCCCGAATAGGTGCAAAATGGCTGAATCCCACCACTGATTAGAACATAGAATCAATAGAACAGAAGGTACCCCAAGGGTCTTCCAGTCTAACCTCCCTGCTCAAGGCAGAAGACTTTATACCATTCCAGTCAAATGGTTATCCGGTCTATTTTTGAAAACCTCCAGTGATGGAGCATTCACAACCCCAGGAGGCAAACTATTTCATTGATTAACTTTACACTATCTAGGATGGATCTCTCGTTAACAAGTTTTCATCCATTGCCCCTTGTCCTGTCCTCTGGTGCTTTGGATTTTGAACCTAAAGTATGCCTCCTTCAAGTTCCATCCATAACTCAGTGATGACATTCATGTGATGACACGCATCACAGCGTGTTCATTACTGTATAAGAATTTCTAATGTTCTGATGGTCATTTCAAAAAAATCCTTTCTTAGCGACCACCTAGAAGCCAAGAGAAGCATGTGTACCAAATTTCAAGTTTGTAGGCTTTATGATTCTGGAGATTTCATGATGAGTGAGGGGTACTTGGCTTAGATAGATAGATGATAGATAGATAGATAGATAGATAGATAGATAGATAGATAGATAGATAGATAGATAGATAGATATAAATAGACAGACAGACAGATAGATAGATTTGATAGATAGATGTAGGTAGGTAGGTAGGTAGATATAGATGAGAGAGAGAATAGAGATAGATAGATAGATAGATAGATAGATAGATAGATAGATAGATGGATGGATGGATGGATGGATGGATGGATGGATGGATGGATGGATGGATGGATGGATGGATGGATGGATGGATGGATAGATAGATAGATAGATAGATAGATAGATAGATAGATAGATAGATAGATAGATAGATAGATATAGACAGACAGACAGATAGATAGATTTGATAGATAGATGTAGGTAGGTAGGTAGGTAGGTAGGTAGATATAGATGAGAGAGAGAATAGAGATAGATAGATAGATAGATAGATAGATAGATAGATAGATGGATGGATGGATGGATGGATGGATGGATGGATGGATGGATGGATGGATGGATGGAGGTAGGTAGGTAGGTAGGTAAGTAGGTAGATATAGATGAGAGAATAGAGATAGATGGATGATAGATAGATAGATAGACAGATAGATGATAGATAGATAGATAGATAGATAGATAGATAGAGAGAGAGATAGATAGATCGATAGATAGATAGATAGATAGATAGATAGATAGATAGATAGATAGATATGGATGGATGTAGAAGATGATAGAAGATGATAGAAGATGATAGAAAATAGACAATAGAAGATTGATAGGTAATAGATGATAGAAGCAAGAAGAATGATAGATAGATCTAATTTACTCTACCTAATTTTCTTTTTAACTTTTGTAATATGTGATTTTTTTAATGTTGTATGCCGCCCTGAGTCCTTTGGGAGAAGGGTGGCATTTAAATCCAACAGACAGACAGACAGACAGACAGACAGACAGAGTGATTCAGTGCAGAACTGGCTCTTCAAATCTAGTGGATCCATGCTCAAGAAGAATTAACTATAAGCTGGCACGCCAAACTCAATCATGAGCCTTGGCTACAATCCAAGTACAATGTGAACTGCCTTTCTTTGGTTTATGACATTGTTTAATTGTTGGAAATCCACCTGGACAATTATGATTTCTTCTGCTTCAAGTTTTATTTTGACCTTCCATATGCATCTATCAACTTTTTTTTTTTTTTTAAAAAGGAGAAAATTGTAGAAAGAACTATGTAATGGCAATTTCATTAAAGCTTTAGGGATTATCTTTGAAGGGAGTAGGCAAACCGGATTTAAAATACTGGATGCATTCAAATAAAATATTTGCCATCTGAGGGGGGAAAAAATCACGTTCGAAAATACTTTTCAGTTTAAGGAGAAAGTCCTGATTAGTACACCATATTTTGATTACTAGATTACAGTTGTTTCCATCTTCACGTTAATTGCTTTCTTACCCCAGATGGAGAAAAACCTTCGGAGACTGAATTTAGGCCACTGTTGAAGGATGAGCACATTATTAACCCCAAGTTTCTAGGTCAGTAAACAATTTCGTTTCCATTTGTCAGTATGACCCAAAATTAACTTGAAAATAAAACAAGGAGAGAAAAACTGGATTTCGCCTGAATATGTTGAAGATGAGATGTGTTGGAAAACATTCATATTTTTTTTAAAAAAATTCATTTTGTTCATTATTTTTTTAAAATTCAAACCAAGGGACAAATATAATATTCCTTTCCTTCCTTTTTCTGTTTTTGCCATAACGACAATCCTGCTGGGTGGGCTGGGGCGAGAGAAAATGACTGGCCCAAAATCACCCAGCAGGTACTCTTTAAGTTAGTTTAGTTTAGTTTAGTTTAGTTTAGTTTAGTTTAGTTTAGTTTAGTTTAGTTTAGTTTAGTTTAGTTTAGTTTAGTTTAGTTTAGTTTAGTTTAGTTTATTGATCTTGTATGCCACTCACTCCCGAAGGACTCCAGGCGGCTTACAATAAACAAGGGAAGGGGATAAATAAACAAGACAACACTTTAAAATATACAACATTCACAGTTACCGTGAGGCTGGATATTTCACAAGCCCCCCGGCCTGCTGGAGCAACCAGGACTTGGTGGCTTTGCGGAAGGCCGGGAGGGTAGTGAGGATCCGGATCTCCACGGGGAGGTCATTCCAGAGGGCTGGAGCTGCAACAGAGAAGGCTCTCCCCCGGGGAGTCGCCAGCCGACATTGGCTGGCAGATGGAATCTGGAGGAGACCTAACCTGAGAGATCTAATCGGTCTATGGGAGGTAATCAGCAGGAGGCGGTCTCTCGGGTATTTAAGGCGGGATTAGAACTCAAAGTCTCCTGGTGATTGGTCCAAATTCACCCAATCAGCTTTCATGCCTGAGGCAGGACTAGAACTCACAATCTCCTTTGCTATATCAAAAGCCTGCGAACAACATTGTTCTAATTGTAAGCATTTTTGAGGCTAAACGGTTGACCTGAAACTGAACTTTAGTTGAATAATTACCAATTAGGCTATTCGTTGCATTTCCCAGTTGAAAAAGCGAGGTTAATTCGGGTGAACTAATCATGCATTCCTTTTACATAAAGCTAAATTAGGAAGTTGTCAAGAACACAAGGGACCATCCCCAAGGATGAAATCCAGAAGGATTCGTCGGAAGTCAACCTTGGATATTCCCCCGGCTGAAGGTACAGTAAGCTTGTTGTTATGAAAAAAGAGCGGGAAACTTGGATGATTAAACATTTTGATGGTTAAAATGTTTTTATTTTCCATTTTTCATTTTCATACACTCACATATATACTGTGCATAGCCGGGGCCATACAACATTAAACAATAATCACAGCAATTCCTCTTGTCAACAATACCCCCCAAAATGGAAACCCAATATACCTCTTCCACTCTCCATACACCTCTTTCTTCCGCCCCCCTCCAACTTTCTATCTTCCCTCCATCATCCCCCTCTACCCTACTTCCCCTCCCCCTTTACCACTCCTCTCTCCCGATCCACTCCCTCCCTTCCTTCTCACCCTCCCTCCCATCCTCTCTCCCGTCCCTCTCTACCCATCTTTCTTCTATCCCACTACTCCTCCCCTTGGTGTATTTCCACTATATGTCAGTGTACTTAACTTATCCTATTTTTACAGAGAAATTAAAGAAAAACAGTATACATGTGAAGTCGCATTACACTGAAATCTAACACATAGTATATATCCCCCTCCCCCCACCCTCCCCCCCAATACCCCACCTCCCTCCCCCCCCCCCAACTTCCCAGAGCCCATACACGGTATAGATTTTTAACAAACAGTCTAAAATATATTGAAAAAAAATGAAATAGAAAAAAGAGGTTAATAACATCTCTACATTGATCTTAGCTTCTTCTTGCTACACTAACTTTGAACAGTTTAAATCATTCCTGATCTTAAGCATAGGCTATCTGGAATTTCTTAGTCCCGTATTTATTTTGTATATAGTCAATCCATTTTTTCCAGTCTCGTTTATATCTCTCATTTGAATGATCTTTGAGATATGCCGATATTTTAGCCATCTCGGCTAAGTTTGTAACTTTCAATGTCCATTCTTGAGTTGTAGGCAAGTCTTCCTTCTTCCAGTATTGTGCCACCATGATTAAAAATGATTAAACATTTTGTGATGCTTTCCATGGGCACTTACAACAAAAGGTTCATTTTATGACATGGGCTTGTTAGAGAGATCTGGTATCCTATCCACTTTCAACAAACCAAGAGACTTAGGGTTGCTAATGCTTCCAAAATCAGATTGTTGATTCTTGAGAATCTCCAAGGCAGGTAACATAAAATAATAAGAGGAAACTTCATGTAGACTTTTTTATATTTTTTTAAAATATTTTTAATTTCCATTTTCACAACATACAATCACATGTATACTATACATAGCCAGTATCATAGAGTAACAAATAATGATCACATCAGTTCCTCTTGTCATCAACACCCCCCCAAATATCCCATTATTAGCTCTTCTGCTCTCCATACACCTCCCTCTTCTACCTCTCTCCTACTTCCCTATCTTCCCTCCATCATCCCTTCCCTCTCTACTTCCCTTTCCCCTCTCCCTCTCCTTTCCCTATATTCCACTCCTCCCTATCCTCATCCTCCTCATCTTCCCCCCTCCCCCTCTCTCCTATCCCTCTCTTCCCATCTTTCTCTCTACATTCCACTCCTCCTTATCCTCCTCATCTTCCCCCCTCCCCCTCTCTCCTATCCCTCTCTTCCCATCTTTCTCTCTACATTCCACTCCTCCTTATCCTCCTCATCTTCCCCCCTCCCTCTCTCTCCTATCCCTCTCTTCCCATCTTTCTCTCTACATTCCACTCCTCCTTATCCTCCTCATCTTCCCCCCTCCCCCTCTCTCCTATCCCTCTCTTCCCATCTTTCTCTCTACATTCCACTCCTCCTTATCCTCCTCATCTTCCCCCCTCACCCTCTCCCCTCCCTCTCTTCCCATCTCGCCTCTATTTCCCACTCTTCCTCTCATTGGTGTATTTCCGCTTCTGAGCAAACTCCAATCTATGTTGATAGTATTTACACTTCCATAACAATATACTTAACATATCGTAGTTATAAAGAAAAAATAAGAGAAAACAGTATACATGTGCAATCATATTACATTAAAGTCTAACACCCCTCGTAAAACCTCCCTCCCTCCTACCCCCCCCCCAGCCTTCCCTCCCCCGACTTCCCAGAACCCATACATGGTATAAATCTTTAACAAAAACAGTCTAAAATATATTGGAAAAAAGAGTTAAAAAAATATTGATAACTTCTTTACATTGAGCTTAGCTCCTCCTTGTTAAACTTTTTTATATTTTTAACACATACGATCAGTGGCAAAATTCAAAATTTTTCCTTAGCGGTTCTGTGGGTGTGGCTTGGTGGTCCTGTGACTGAGTGGGCGTGGCCAACTCAATGTCACGCCCATGCTCCCTCAGTCACATCACCACCACCACCAAGCCACACCCACAGAACCCAGTAGAAAAAAAAACTGCATTTCTATTCTACCTATTTTCTGCCCTGGCTTGGCCTAATATCCTCTTGTGCTCCCTTCACCACGCAATGCATCCTTACCATCCTCCCGCAGCTGGCTGCCAGGGAAGGCAAGCCAGGGCTAAACCATTGCCACCGGACTCCCCCCAGCCCACATCTTGTCCCTCTCCTTGTTGTGAGATGCTTCCAGCCACTTCCTCTTTTTTTCGGTGTGCCTGGAGATGCTTCTTGTGCCAAAAGATGCAGCGGCTGCAGGCTTCTTGCAGCGAAAATTACCGCTTCTTGAATGCGCCGATGCCCTGTTCCGTGCGCTGGCACGGGCATGCACACCTTTGCCTGCTGCTGCTGTGCTGGAAGGAACAGCCAGAAGGGGCGAGCGAGTGGCCGGAAGGGGTGAGCAGCAACCAGATGGGTGTGGGCGTGGCCAACCAGTGGTGATTTTTACCGGTTCGGCGATCCACTTCAAATCACCCCTACCAGTTTGCCTGATTTGGTCCGATCTAGTCGAATTTCACCCCTGCTTAAGATGGTTTCCATCATATTCCCCCCAAGACCTAGTTTTCTATATTTTTGTTCGGATAATACGAGGCTCCAGTCTTTTGCTATCCAGGTAAACCAGGAGTGAAATCCAGCAGGTTCTGACAGGTTCTGGAGAACCGGTAATGGAAATTTTGAATCGTTCAGAGAACCGGTAGCGGAAATTTTGAATAGTTCAGAGAACTGGTAGTGGAAATTTTGAGTAGTTTGAAGAACCAGTAGCGGAAAGTTTGAGTAGTTCAGAGAACCGGTAGCAGAAAGTTCAGAGAACCAGTAGCGGAAATTTTGAATAGTTCAGAGAACTGGTAGCAGAAATTTTGAGTAGTTTGAAGAACCAGTAGCAGAAATTTTGAATAGTTCAGAGAACCAGTAGCGGAAATTTTGAGTAGTTCGGAGAACCGGCAAATGCCATCTCTGGCTGGCCCCAGAGTGGGGTGGGAATGGAGATTTTGCAGTATCCTCCCCCTGCCACACCCACCAAGCCACACCATGCCCACCAAGCCACGCCCACAGAACAGGTAGTAACAAAAATGCATTTCACCACTGAGGTAAACACTAATCCAAGTAATCCAGAAGCCAAAATTCTCACTCGGATGAGAAATAACCATCTGATGATGTTACCTAGTTGGATAATGAATCATCTACAAGAAAACCATCAAGCTCAGAGAGCAGCAAGGACCTCAGAGTTCAACCCTGACCTATAAAAATTATATACCGTTGGTAATCATCTTTGAGGGTTTCCCAAACACTGTAAACCAACCCTGTTTGCAGCCTTGCTTATCTTGATTCATATAGTGGCCCATTTCACTTACATGACTCTGGACAGTTCACAAGTTCCATCTGTGTTTGATTTATCATTGTTTCTTTCAATTGCAGGCACAAGAAACGCTTCACCCCATGGCAGTAGAACCAATGTTTCTCCAAAACAGAGCAAGAAAAACTGATTGGGTGGGTGACTTCATAACCCCTAACACGTTTTTGGGAATGTTTTCTGTTTGTTGTAGAATGTGGATTGGAATGGAATAGAATGGAATAGAATAGAATAGAATAGAATATTGGAATTTAGAAGAGAATAAAATGGAATGGAACGGAATGGAATAGAATAGAATAGAATAGAATAGATCACATATTGGAATGTAGAATAGAATAGGAATAGGAATAGGAATAGGAATAAAACAAAACAGAGAGAATAGAATAAAATAGAATGGAATGGAATAGAATAGCAATAGCAATAGCAATAGAATAGAATAGGAATAAAACAAAACAAGAGAGAATAGAATAAAATAGAATGGAATGGAATAGAATAGGAATAGGAATAGGAATAGAACAAAACAGAACAGAGAGTAGAATAGAATGGAATGGAATAGAATAGAATAGAATAGAATAGAATAGAAGAGTTGGAAGACACCTTGGAGGTCTTCTAGTCCAACTCCCTGCTCAGGCAGGAAACCCTGCACCATTTCAGATAAATGGTTGTCCAATATCTTCTTTAAAACTTCCAGTGTTGGAGCATTCACAACTTCTGGAGGCAAGTCGTTCCACTGATTAATTGTTCTCACTGTCAGGAATTTTTTTTTCTTAGTTCCAGGTTGTTTCTCTCCTTGATTAGTTTCCATCCATTGCTTCTTGCCCTGCCTCCAGGTGCTTTGGAGACTAGCTTGACTCCCTCTTCTTTGTGGCAGCCCCTGAGATACCGGAGCTGACAGGTATCTGCTGAATTCTCTTGCATTCATTCTCATGGGGAAAATATGTGAGCCGGGAAACTATTTTGAGCATTCTATAATCGGAGTTGAATCATCGTCAACATCAATTAATTCATCAATGTTATTATCTGCTTTATGCATCATCAATTTGGCAGCTGTGAGTTTCATGTTCATTTATATACTTTTGTATCGCCGCATTGTTTCCGTTTTCATTCAATAAATGTTTTGGTATGCCTTCTAAGTGCAGGCAATCAAAATACAACACTGTAAATAATTTTAAAAATTTTTGCATGAGAGCCTCTATATTGCTTCATACAGTGCTGAGAATCTAGAACGGATCCATGCTGCATCTCTAGTGGGATGGGAGAATATTATGAAGGAAGAGAACAAACACAGCTTAGACCCGTGGTGACGAGTGGCACGCAGAACCATGTTGCCTGGCACACGCGGAATCACCTGTTCCTCTTCCGGGTTTCTTTTTTTAAAAAAATATATTTTTATTCTTTTTAAACAAAACAACACATACAAAACAAAGCAAGAGAAGAACAAAGAACAACTTTCCTCCATTTCATCAAGCATGTTGTTTGGTTACAAGTTTTTATGCGTCAATTCTTAAGCTTAGGATTAATATCACTGGTTTTCATTAAACATAACTGGATATTTCTCTGTCATTGAGCATTATGTGTTCAAATTACCATTAATATTCTTTCATTTGTAACAATCCTTGTTTCTTTAAATTCATAATTATCTATCAAATAACAGTGAGTCTTTAAGGTATTATACTGCAGTGGTTCCCAAACTTGGCAACTTTAAGACTTGTGGACTTCAACTCCCAGAATTCTCCAGCTGGAGAATTCTGGGAGTTGAAGTCCACAAGTCTTAAAGTTGCCAAGTTTGGGAACCACTGTATTATAGTATCACCTATCTCTGAGAAAAAGCGAAGATTAGAAGAAAGAATTCCCATTAATTTATAATATACATTCATATTTTCAATTGACCATAATGTCACCAATCATCCAGAGTTCCAACAATAATTTTCCATTATTAATTATTAATCCATATAATGGTTAAGTATTTCAAATCATATATGTATCAATTGTTCATTACATCATCATTGATCCGACATGGTCAGACAAGGGAAATTCAAGTCCAAAGCAAGAATGCAATTTGAGAAAGCATCTCATAGGTGACCTTCCCCCCGGTTCTAGAGAAGATGAAGGGAAAAGAGCTAGTTTGGCCTAGTGGTTAAAGCATCCAGCTGGAAACTGGGAGCCTGACTTCCAGTCCTACCTTAGCCATCAAAACCGGCTCGGTAAGTTTGAGCCAATCACCAGAAGACTGCAAATTCTAGTTCTGCTGAAAGTTGGCTGGGTGACTTTGGGCCAAAAACTAGGAGATTGTGAAGGGTAGTAATGCCGTAGCCATGAAAACAGCTCGGTGAGTTTGAACCAATCACCAGAAGGCTGTGAGTTCTAGTTCTACTTTAGACATGAAACTTGGTGACTTTGGACTGGGTGACTTTGGGCCAATCACTAGGACACTGTGAGTTCCAGTTCTGCTTTAGCCATGAAAGGTAACTGGGTGACTCTAGCCCAGATATTCTCTTAGCCCAATTCACCTCGCAGGGTTGTTGTTGTAGGGAGAGGAAGGAGTATTAGGTATGTTCTCGGCCTCACATTATTTATAATAATAATAATAAAGGCGGGATACAAATAAATAAATAAAGAGCAGGGAAGCCCATCCAATTTGCAAGATTCTGTTACTGTAACCTGTAAATCTTGTACAGCAATAATTAAATATTGTATATATTAAAAGCAGTTTTACTATTCATAACTTTGGTATTCAGATCTGGTCAACCTCGGTGACATCACCCTCGGTCAGCAGTCGTATTTTGCAAAGCCAGTGACTGAGTTCAAACACCAAGTCAAAATCAAGCCAAACCAGCTCGATTTTAGTTTTGCACCATTATCCGAATGCAGCCGTTGTGGCAGGGGTGGGTTTCAACCGGTTCGTGGTGGTCCCTGCGAACCGGTTGGTCGCCGAACCCGGAAGTAAGTAACTTCCGGGAATGGCAAAGGGCCCACCCACGCCCACCCGCGCCCGCGTGCCCGCGCCTGCTCCTTACCTGGTTTTGACGAATTCTGCGCTTCCACGCATGCGCAGGATGCATACAGCGCCTGCGCGATCCTCCAGGAGCAGCTGGAGCATCGCACAGACGCTAGTACGCATGCGCGTGCCGCGACCGTGCGCGAGGACGCTGCCGGCCTCGTTCCAACTGAACCGGTTGGAACGGGGCGAGAAACCCACCCCTGCGTTGTGGGATATATTATTGTCAATGTATCTAGATTATTTTCTTCTAAGCAAGGCGGAGAATAAATTTGCAGAAGCATCCAAGCTTACCTTTGTAATATAGAAATAGTAATGTATGTAAAAAAGATGTGGAGACTCATCTCATGTGGAGAGTGCAGAGAAGAGCATTAAAGATGATTAGGAGACTGTAGGCTAAAACATGAATGGTTGCAGGAATTGGGTATGTCTAGTTTCATGAAAAGAAGGACTAGGGGAGACACGATAGCAGTGTTCCGAAATCTCAGGGGCTGCCACAAAGAAGAGGGAGTCAAGCTATTCTCCAAAGCACCTCAGGGTAGGACAAGAAGCCACGGATGGAAACTCATCAAGGAGAGAAGCAACTTAGAACTGAGGAGAAATTTCCTAACAGTTAGAACAATTAATCAGTGGAACAACTTGCCTCCAGAAGTTGTGGATGCTCCAACACTGGAAGTCTTTAAGAAGATGTTGGATAACCATTTGTCTGAAGTGGTGTCAGAAGGGTTTCCTGCCTAAGCAGGGGGTTGGACTAGAAGACCTCCAGGATCCCTTCCAACTCTGTAATTCTATTCTATTCTAATATCTCCAGTTAGTTGGAGAAAGTTCAGAATACAACGAGAAACACATTTTGTAAGAGATGTAGACAAATTGCTACCCATCAGACTAATCCAGTATTTCTCAATCGTGGCACCTTTATGATGTACGGACTTTGACTTCCTGAATCCACCAGTCATCATGGGTGGCTGGGGGATTCTGGGAATTGAAGTCCATGCATCTTAAAGGAACCAAGATTGAGAAATATTGGATTAGTCAATCAAGTCAACATGTAAAAACATCTTATGTGCATGAATATTCAGCATTAGGAAAGAAAATAATATATTTTGGATCTTAATTACTTCCTGAAACCTGAAACCACAGGAGATTAAGGGTGACCTATTTTCAGTTCCATGTTCAGGTCACACATTGGCCTGGAAATCGGACTTGTTTCATCCACCAAGCAGTCTCTAAGAACAATTGCCAGAAACTATCACCATAGCTTTTGAATGGGGTTAAGTCAATGTGTCACTCTTATTCTTCTTAAGATAAAGGTAAAGGTTACCCTCACACATATGGGCTAGTCATTCCTGAACCTAGGGGCCGGTGCTTATCTCCCTTTCAAAGCCGAAGAGCCAGCGCCATCCGAAGACGTCTCTGTGGTCATGTGTCCAGCATGACTCAACGATGCACGGAACGCTGTTACCTTCCCACCAAAGGTGGTTCCTGTTTTTCTACTTACATTTTTACATGCTTTCGATCTGCTACCCTGTTTTCCTGAAAATAAGACCTCCCCAGAAAATAAGCCCAATTGGGTGTTTGAGCACAAGCACTAAGATAAGCCCTCCCCCCAAAATATTTAAATGTATGCACAGCCAGTCCCCACCATTTCCTGGGGGAAGGGGGGGATTTGTCCCACATGCCCCACATGCACCTACCATTCACGCAGAATGGCCTTGCGGAGGCCGCTACCACAAACCCTAGCTACCCCGCCCATTCTCTTAGTGGCGGCCACAAAAATGGCTGGCAAGAGTGTGCCAGAAACAGAGACAGAACTTCTGGCCCTCTCTGGATCAGCTGATCCATGGGCTGAGGCTAAGAGACCTCCTGCACCTCCAAAATAATAAGACCTCCACCAAACTAAGACCAAGCACTTATTTGGATGGTCAAAAGTAAATAAGACCCTGTCTTATTTTTGGGGAAACACAGTAGGTTGGCAGAAGCTGGGTAAAATAACGGGAGCTCACTCTGTTACGCGGTGCTAGGGATTCAAACCACCGAACTGCTAACCTTTCTGATCGACAATCTCAGCATCTTAGCCACCGAGCCACCAGGTCTTCTTAGTTCAGTACAATTAGCTACACATGGAGACACCCGATTAAATTGGGTGTTTTTTTCCCCAGTTTAGGACAGTGGAACCAATTATACTGTGCTTATCCATGTTTTGTTAAATGTGAGTCTCTGGCTACCAAAGGCTTAATTTTCCCTAAGGATTCATTCAAGGTACCTCATTCAAGGTACTAATGATGACCTTTAAAGCGCTCCATGGCTTAGGCCCAGGGTACCTGCGAGACCACCTACTGCCACCGGTAGCCTCCCATCGTCCAGTGCGATCCCCCAGAGTTGGCCTCCTCAGGGTGCCGTCGGCCAGACAGTGTCGACTGGTGACCCCCAAGGGGAGAGCTTCTCTGTGGGAGCGCCTTCCCTCTGGAATGAGCTGCCCCCGGAGCTTCGTATAATCCCCGACCTCTGGTCCTTCCAACGCGCCCTAAAAAGTTGGCTTTTCCAGCAAGCCAGCCTGGCCTGAACAAAACAAGATAAATTATTGATCATTGTTAATTTTAATTCAATTTTTAAAAAAATCTTATTGTGAATCTTAATTGGGTTTGTTTTTTGGATATTCTATCTAATTTTTTTAGCCTTTGTAATATGTGGGTTTTTTTAATGTTGTGCACCGCCCTGAGTCCTTGGGAGAAGGGCGGCATATAAATCCAATAAACCAAACCAAACCTAAGGATTACTCTATAAATTATTTTGGAAAAACTTGTGTGTGTGCGGTTGTAGTTTGCTCTTCTTCCCTTGCGGTGGTTCCTCAACGGCTGAGAAAGGATGACCCTCCAGGTGGGGATGATTGACCATTCACACAGTTCTTCGATTATGGCCGTGTCTCATTTCATCCTCTACCTGCAATTTGTTTTCCATGTCAAGCAGAGAACTGTTTCTGAAAGAGGCATAGACGCTTCACATCTGGTTAGTGAACCACACATTTAAAAACCAGGGGTGGGATTCAGCCCGTTCGGATTGGTTCGCACGAACCAATAGTTGCATCAATCAGTTGGCCCCGCCCACACAACCCTGCGCTAGTCTGTCGGTCATTTCCTTTGTTTGAAGCCCAGCTGATAGGCACGGCAGAGCTCTGCCGTACCTCAGCTGTGTTTGTATTTGTATTTGTATTTGGTTTATTTGTATGCCGCCCTTCTCCAGGAGGGACTCAGGGCGGCGAACAACTCAGGGGGGAAAGGGAACATAAACAACAGTACACATAATTAAAATACACGAAAATCACACAGCCATACCAGTCGAGAGGGGAGGGGAACTCATCAACCCCAGGCCTGCCGGCACAGCCAGGTTTTGATGGCTTTCCGGAAGGCCTGGAGAGAGGTGAGGGTCCGGATCTCCGCGGGGAGTTCATTCCAAAGGGCCGGAGCTGCTACAGAGAAGGCCCTCCCCCGGGTAGTAGCCAGATGGCATTGGCTGGTGGACGGAACCCGGAGGAGGCCGACCCTGTGAGATCTAACGGGTCTTTGGGAGGTAATTGACAGCAGGCGGTCTCTGAAGTACCCAGGTCCAATACCATGAAGGGCTTTATAAGTTACGACTAGCACTTTGAAGCGTATCCGGAGACAGATCGGTAGCCAGTGCAGCTCGCACTGTTACTCACTGGGGCTGCAGTAGAAAGTACGTTTTAGAGCAGTTTTCAAACGGGCTGCGCACAAGCTCAGCAAACTGGTTGTTACAGCGTTTGAATCCCACCACTGGTCAAAACATATCCAGAGGAAGGGTTGCAATGCAAACCAGCTTCATATTGCTGTCAAAATATACTATACGGACAGTGGTGGGTTTCAAAAATTATTGGAACCTACTCTGTGGGTGTGGCCTCCTTTGTGGGAGTGGCTTGCCACCCATGTGACCAGATGGGAGTGGCTTGCCGCCCAAGTGACCGGATATGAAATTATGAATTAGTACTTAGGTTGGTCCAAGTAGCTATTCAGAAACTCTGGCATTGAAGCATGCAAATCTTAAAGCTGTCAAGTTATAAGATCCTTGCCAGTGGTGGGCTTCAAAATTTTTTGGAACCTCTTCTGTAGGTGTGGCCTGCTTTCCGGGTCCACTGGTGGAACCTCTTCTAACCAGTTTGGTAGATTTGACAAACCGGTTCTACCGAATAGGTGCGAACTGGTAGGAACCCACCTTTGCGTTTGCTTCTTCAGTCTGCATACTCCTATTTAAAGTATTTTAAAGTTTGGCCTGTAGCTGCTCATTCAAACAACGCATTCAATTTGCATCCATTGGTTCAACTCTGCGGATAGGAATATACATATTTCCCTGTTAACGTTTTCAGAGAGGAGTTTGGAATGGCTACCGAGAGAAAAATCCATCTTTCTTCATGACAGCAAAAAATCCCCACTTGATTGGACTTGATTGCTTGCAATTTTCTTTCTTTTCTTTTTTTTTACAAAATCTTTACAGGGCCAGAAAGGGGCAAAAAGGTATTTTAAATGAATTTCTATCCAGGTTTTCAATACTGCTTTGATTTTGCTCCAGTGGGGAGGGAGGGGGGAGGGAACTGTCTCTGTTTTGTTCCGATCAGAGCAGATTAAATAAGTCTGCATGGCTGCGATGAAAGAGATAAGGCACATTTTTTCCAATGTGAAATATTTGCAGACGAGTGTGTGTGTGAGAGAGAAAGAATACACACCGTGTTCTTCACTCATTCTTTTCAAAGAATGTGTTTCTATTTTGTTGGCATGGCTTGGGAACAGAAAGGATCAGATAACGTCACACTTCATTTTGAGGACTCTTCTCTTGAGCAACACCAAATGTATGTTAAAGAGAACTCCAAAATTAACCATATGGAGGGCAGTAGATATATTCATGAACATGCACCCTAAAGGTAATAGTGTAGTCTTTATTGTCATTGTACATCATGCATACAACAAAATCGGTTTTAGCCTCACTGGTGCCATCCATGACAAAAAATACAAACAGCATAAATAGTATAAAGAATAATCCCTATGCAAGTAATTAGGAAGGAAGGAAGGAAGGAAGGAAGGAAGGAGAAAGAAAGAAAGAAAGAAAGAAAGAAAGAAAGAAAGAAAGAAAGAAAGAAAGAAAGAAAGAAAGAAAAAGAAAGAAAGAAATAGCAATAGCAGTTAGACTTATATACCGCTTCATAGGGCTTTCAGGCCTCTCTAAGCGGTTTACAGAGTCAGCATATTGCCCCCAACAACAATCCGGGTCCTCATTTTATCCACCTCGGAAGGATGGAAGGCTGAATCAACCCTGAGCCAGTGAGATTTGAACAGCCGAACTGCAGAACTGCAGTCAGCTGAAGTAGCCTGCAGTGCTGCACTCTAACCACTGTGCCACCTTGGCTCAGAAAAAAAGAAAGAAAGAAAGAAAGAAAGAAAGAAGGAAGGAAGGAAGGAAGGAAGGAAGGAAAGAAAGAAAGAAGCAAAGAAGCGAAGAAAGAAAGAAACAAAGAAAGAAAGAAAGAAAAAAAACTAGTCATGTTTCCACGTGTGCTTGGCGTGATTGTGGTCGTCTTTAAAAGTCTGACAGCCCAAGGATAAAAATATTTTAAACCTATTTGATTGTCTGGCTATGTTTTGATGTCTTCTGCCCGGTGGCAGAAGTGCGAAGAGACACTGACCAGGGTGTGAATCATCTCTGAGTATCCTCCTTACTCTGCTAAAGCAGTGAGACCTGGAGACCTTAAACATTATTAAGCGGGAGTAATTACTATAACCTTATGCGAACTTGGGCTCAAGGCGATGGAGAGGAATTATTTTATTCTCAAGTTCCTGCCTTGCGTGTAGAACCAATTTCATTGTATTTATTTTGTACAATGACAATAAAGGCTATACTTTAGTTAGATTTGTTTTAAGTGACCTTTGGACTATATAGCAGGGAATTCAATAGAACATCTTTGCATCTTTGGTGTCCTCTGAGCTCGGTTGTTTTCTTGAAGACATTTCACTACCAAAGTAGGTAACGTCATCAATTACATTAGATGATGCTACCATGTTGGATAATGAAACTTCTGCAGGAAAACAGCCAAGCTCAGAGAACACCAAGGACCTCTCAGTTCAATCCTGAGCTACAAATATTCAAGGATTGGTATTGATAGAATAGGTTTTAAAGCTAGAAACTGAGCCATGGGGGTGCAGTGGTTAGAGTGCAGTACTGCAGGCTACTTCTGCTGCCTGCGGGCTGCCTGCAGTTTGACAGTTCGAATCTCACCAGGCTCAAGACTGACTCAGCCTTCCATCCTTCCGAGGTTGGAAAAATGAGGACCCAGATGGTTGGGGGCAAGAGGCTGACTCTGTAAACCGCTTAGAGAGGACTGTAAAACACTGTGAAGCGGTGTATAAGTGCTATTGCTATTTTCCTTCCTTCCTTCCTTCATTCCTTCCTTCCTTCTTTCCTTTCCTCTCTCCCTCTCTCCCTCCCTCCCTTCACAGTGGTTAGAATGCAGTATTGCAGGGTAACTTTACCCCCAGCCAGGAGTTCGATCCTGATCAGCTCAAGGTTGACTCAGCCTTCCATCCTTCCGAGGTGGGTAAAATGAGGACCCAGATTGTTGGGTGGCAAGAGGCTGACTTTGTAAACCACTTAGAGAGGGCTGCACAGCCCTGTGAAGCGGTATATAAGTCTAAGTGCTCTTGCTATTGCTAGAAGTTGTCTTGAGTTGAAGAATTGTCTTCAAGTCCTTTATTAGTTCATCATCCTCTGCAGTAGCCATGCTTGCTTTCCTGTCTCATGAAATGACATCTTTCTCAATCTGAGGTCGTCTTGATGTGTTGGGTCAACTGTGTTCAAAGTCAGCTTTCATAATCATGTCCCCCACCCCACCCCAAGACCAAGTTTCCAAGAAAATGCCACAGCCCATTCATATCAGCAAGGAGCCATTTCCACCCGCCCACCCAATCTATTTCCAAGTGAAGATCTCCAAAACGCTGGTTTCACGGAAATTCCTCCTAATGGTAGTCAATTTTCTTTTCCAGCTAGGAGACCTGACGGAAAAGCAGCAAAGGAAGTTGGGCATCCCAACAAGAAAGCACCAACGATATATTTCTTCTCATTTCCATTTATCAATATTGAGCTAAAGGGTACATTTTGCTGTTTCGCCCAACTGAAGCCAAGCCAATTTGGGCCACAGCTTCTAAAGATGGTCATGATTATGCCACGTGACCACACAGATACGCAACTGTGCAAAAGATACGTTGGTGGACTTCAGCTAGAAAGGGCAACTGTCACATCCACCATCGTTAGTCATGCTGGTTGGGGTTGCAAGTTCAAGACTATCGTGAGGTTGCTCAAACACTGGAGGTTTTTAAGAAGAGCCACTTCTGGTTTGTCTGTAGGGCCGTTTTTAGTCCTCCGGAGCCTTCAGGGACTTCCGGTTTGCTCGTAGGGTCATTTTTTGCCCTCTAGAGCATTCAGGGAAGCCTCCGGAAGGCCCCTGAAGGCTTCGGAGGGCTAAAACCGGCCCTACGAGCAAACTGGAAGTCCGTTCCTGAACTTCTGGTTTGCGCATAGGACCATTTTGTTTGCGCTCCGGAGGCTTCAGGGAAGCTCCTCAACCCTCAGGAGGGCCTCTGGGGAGGCATGGGAGGCTATTTTCGCCCTCTCCAGGCTTCTATAAAGCCTCTGGAGCCTGGGGAGGGTGGAAAAAGCATGCCAAAAATTGGGGGTGGAGTGCTGGTCATTCACACATGCACGCTGGGGCCGTGGGTGTGGCACACCCGCGCACAGCCCCCCCCCCTGTGCTCCCCCCGCTTTTGGCACGCGAGCCAAAAAAGGTTCATGGTCTCTGATGGGGTTTCCTGCCTAAGCAAGGGATTGGACTAGAAGACCTCCAAGGTCCCTTCCAACTCTGTTATTCTCTGGTTCACATTTTACCTAACCTGCATAACCATAAAAACTCTCTAAAGGAAACAGAACTAGGACATTGTAAAAAGTGAAAGTGTAGGATGGAAACTCAAGTCAGGCAGAAGCAATAAAATAGGCAGAGCAGGTTGGACCGGTTTGGCTGCTGCCAGCGCAGCACAGTATATAGATTTTGCAAAATGAAACCACCTGTATCTGTGTCTCTCAAGGGGACCTGCAAGTTTCAACATCTGGTTCCCGGTGTCTGAAGGTATCGTTTCAAATACAGCGATAGCACTTAGATACATATACCACTTCACAGTGCTTTACTGCCCTCTCTAAGCAGTGCACAGAGTCAGCAAATTTGCCCCCAACAATCTTTACCCACCTCGAAGGATGGAAGGTTGACTCATCCTTCAGCCTGGTGAGATTCAAACTGCCAAATTGCAGGCAGGCAGCAGGCAACAGAAATCGTCTGCAGTTCTGCAGTGTGCCACTGCAGCTCATATATATGTTTGTGTGTGTGTAGATAGATAGATAGATAGATAGATAGATAGATAGATAGATAGATAGATAGATAGATAGATAGATAGACAGACAGACAGACAGACAGACAGACAGACAGACAGACAGACAGACAGACAGACAGACAGATGATAGGATAGATAGATAGATAGATAGATAGATAGATAGATAGATAGATAGATAGATAGATAGATAGATGATAGATAGATAGATAGATAGATAGATAGATAGATAGATAGATAGATAGATAGAGATAGATTAGATAGATAGATATAGAGAGATAAATAGATAGATAGAGATAGATAGATAGATAGATATAGGTAGAGAGATAGAGAGATAGAGAGATAGAGATAGATAGATAGATAGATGACAGAGAGAGAGAGAGAGAGCGATAGCCAAACTACGTAACATTATCAGTGCTGGAAGAGAGTGGGGATTGTGGAGTGGAGAAAGAGGGGGAGGGGGGAAGAAGAGGAGGGAGGGAGAAAGGAGAAGAAGGAGGGTGGAGTTTATGGAGGGGAAGAGGAGGAGGGGGACTGTGGGGTCCTTGGTGCTCTCTGAGCTTGCTTGTTTTCTTGCAGACATTTCATTACCCTACTAGGTAACATCATCAGTGCTAGTAAGGTGTGCTGTTGGCTGTCATTTTATATTCCGGTGTCTTGTGTGGATGGGGGCTCTTGAGAACACTTAAGCGCTGGACAGAAATTGCCACTGTTGTACGTTCTGTGATAACCTCCAAGGTCCCTTCCAACTCTGTTATTCTGTTGTAACTTCTCCAAGACATTATGTTTTGTTTTGATGGACACTGGACTTGCTCATGTTAACTAGACATGATCCTAAGTACCAAGTTTATTAAGAGGAGAGATTCAATATTTTATTGCAGCAGATGGCTGGCTGACGGCAAAATTCATAACAAGATGGATTTACAGTGCACTAATTAAAAGAGGTGGGATTTTTTTTTTTTTGTCCTTAGGCGGATGAGTAGTGTTTAAGTCTTGGCAATGACAGTAGTTTTCTGCATCTGCACAAGAAATCTGACTTTTCTTCTGGTGAGTCATTTGAGCACAGATTTTAACATTTCCTTTTAGGACGGAGCTAAATGTAGGAAAACACCCACTTCCCAGGTGCCACCTGTAGCCTTTGGTAATATCCAACGCAAGAAGTAAATTGGCTTTCAGGAAGCAGAGGCAGGAACCGTCTGTATTGGAGAAGTTAATCTGCATGGTGTCCCATATCTGTTTGTGTGTGTGTGTGTGTGTGTGTGTGTGTTATATTTGTGCTGATAAATAAATAAAGGGAGACTAGTATAGATCTATTTCAAGCTATTTAGCTCTCATCACCTAGCCATACCCTTACTGGAAATCTAAATAGATACCTTTCACCCTGGCTGGCTGATAAGGAGTCGAGCTCTGTGGCTCAATGGTTAACACATCTGCCTTAGAGGCAATACAGCACAGGCTCGATTCCCAGTAAGGGTATGGCTAGCTGATGAGAGCTAAATAGCTTGAAATAGATCTATACTAGTCTCCCTTTATTTATTTATCAGCACAAATATAACAAATGTAACAAAAAGGCAACAGTAAAAAAAATATTGGGTTTCTGTCTGGATGGTCTCTTGTGACGAGCCGAAGGACAGAGAATGGAAGTAGTGATCTTCCTCCCATATTTGGGCATACCGGGGGTTGCAAATATATATATATATATATATATATATATATATATATATATATGTATATGTATATGTATATGTATATGTATATGTATATGTATATGTATATGTATATGTATATGTATATGTATATGTATATGTATATGTATATGTATATGTATATGTATATGTATATGTATATGTATATGTATATGTATATGTATATGTATATGTATATGTATATGTATATGTATATGTATATACATATACATCCAAAAACAGCCCACAGACTCTTCCAGGGGGAACTGATTAACTTCAGTTTTGCACCAGCTTCTGCCAACTGTTAAGGAACCAGGCATGACAAAACAGAGATTTTTTCCATAAAAAAAGGCTTTTATTATCAAACTATATTTGTACACTGCAATCCAGGGCCACGCAAGGCGATCGACACCTGAGAGCTTCCGCTGGGATTGCTTGCAGGAGGTGCCATGGTCACGCTGAACGACAAAAATACAACTTTGAAGAAAGTGCAATTCGAAGGCCGTCCTTTTTGCTGTCACGGGAAGGACAATCCTTCGGTTTCTTTCGCTCTATATACAAGAGGCTTCAGACTTCGTACATGTTCAACACTTAAAGGATCGGGCAATAAAAACGGGAAATATTCAAGTTGGTGATCCCAGGTGAATTCTTTTACAGTGCCATGGTCCTTCTCTTCTTTTTTTTTTCTTTCCCTCCAGGGAAGAGATCCTGCTACCAATTGATATTGCACAAACACAACTTTGAAGGAGCGACCCCCCCAAAAAAAGGCCCCTGTCGTATACCATCCATCACTCTCAGTAGTACATGTTTTTATCCCACCAGCCTATAGTGAAAGGAGAAAAAAATAGGGAAACATAAACATTTTTTAAAAAATAATCAGGTTGGTTGGCATAATGAATGCTATTAACAGGGGAAAATATTTGTGTATCAGGGTTGGATTGTGGGGTCTTTGCTACTCTCTGGGAGCTTGATTGTTTTCTTGCAGACGTCTCACGACCCAACTAGGTAACTTCATCAGTGCTAGATGAGAATGGGGTTTGCTGTCTGCATATCTACAGAGATGATGTTACCTGGATTAGACTGCCATTTGTCAGAAATAGTGTAGGGTCTTCTGTTTGGGTGGGGGGGGGTGGGCTAGATGACCTACAAAGTCCCTTCCAACTCTTTTAATCTGTAGAGTTTTTTAAATTCTCTTGAAATGACAAGAGATCTAAAACTATAACTGGCTAATTTAATTTAATTAGCTAAAGGCTAATTAAATTAGCCTTTGGCTTTGGCTTTGGCTTCTCTCCAAACCAATGAACCCTTTATTAGAAAGTGAAGTGGAGCCAGGTTTACTAGCTTGCAATTCCTGGGGCCAAGACAAAATAATAATAATAATAATTCCTGACCTGAAGAAACCTTTTAGCAAGGGCGATATTGCCTGTGATTGCGAGCATTTAACCTACAATTGCAGATTCAGCAATGTTCGCTTGGATTGGAATAAGTGTAGGACTTTAAATTGTGCCTAAAACGCTATGCCACTTACTTCCGGGGTATCGTCGGATGAATAACTTGCGCATTTCATCGTAGACCCATATCAAGATGGCATAAGGCACGGAGACAAACCAATACTGGACCCTAGAAAAGAGAAGGTTGGGCAGGAATTAGGGAATTCTGCTGATTGGGAATTAGGAAATAAAGTAGCAATAGCAATAGCAGTTAGACTTATATACCGCTTCATAGGGCTTTCAGCCCTCTCTAAGAGGTTTACAGAGTCAGCATATCACCCCCACAGTCTGGGTCCTCATTTCACCCACCTCGGAAGGATGGAAGGCTGAGTCAACCTTGAGCCGGTGAGATTAGAACCGCTGAACTGCAGATAACAGTCAGCTGAAGTGGCTGCAGTACTGCACCCTAACCACTGCGCCACCTCGGCTCTTGATTCAGTATAACTCATGGATACAAGGTTGAAAAAGCAGGAATGATACTATACTACAATCACAGCAGTGTGTAATTTTAATGTTGTTAGCCACCACTAACTTAATTAACTAATTTAATTAACCAGTAACTTGGAGCACCACTGGGCTCCAAGATCATCACAGATGGGGACTGCAGCCAAGAAATTAAAAGGTGCTTGCTCTTAGGGAGGAAAGCTATGGCAAATTTAGGCAGCATCCTAAAAAGCAGAGACATCACCCTGCCAACAAAAGTGTGTCTAGTTAAGGCGATGGTTTTCCCAGTTGCAATGGATGGCTGTGAAGGTTGGACCATAAGGAAGGCTGAGGGCCAAAGTATGGAGGCCTTTGAACTCTGGTGCTGGAGAAGATTCCTGTGACTCCCTTGGACTGCAAGGCCATCAAACCGGTCAGGCCTAGAGGAGATAAACTCTGACTGCCCTTTAGAAGGCCAGATCCTGAAGAGGAAACTCAAAGACTTTGGCCACCTAATGAGAAGGAAGGACTCCCTGGAGAAGAGCCTCATGCTGGGAAAGACAGAAGGCAAATGAAGAACAGGGCAACAGAGAATGAGGTGGCTGGATGGAGTCACCGAAGAAGTCAGTGTTAGCTTAAATGGACTCCAGAGGAGGGTAGAGGACAAGAAGGCCTGGAGGAATGTTGTCCATGGGGTCGCGATGGGTCGTACACGACTTCGCAACTAACAACAAGAAGAAGTCACCACATGACAGGTGGGTGACCATATACATTTGTTTTAATTGATTCATTCGTTAGCCGAACCACAAGAAGTTAAACTTACCGAAGAGGTTTGAAATTCAAGGCACTGATGCTTCCAAGACCATAACAGAGAATCAAAGCTATTCCTATCTGTGAAATTATACCGATCCAGATGACTTTGTTCCTGCAAAAAATAATAATAAATACAGCTAAGGATAATCACATTATTTATGAGAGGTGCACATGGAGAGCCTTTGATAGCATCAACAGAAGGTTCGCATACAGATGTTAGTATGCAGATGTAAGTGGTTGGGTGGTCAGGAAGAGGTTATGAAATCCATGCTTGACTTCCTAGATATGGTTTCTCTCTGCGTGTGGGTGCATTTTCTTCCAGACCCCAAAGCTCCTCCATTTTCACTTTAACAACTATATATTTCTAGTTGTTTAGGATCACATTCTTGAGGTGCTACTGAGCTCAAATTTGAATCTTATGATTCAACCATGGGCAGTGATGCTAGCACTGCATCCCCTGACGCTTTCTTGAGCCGAGGTGGCGCAGTGGTTAGGGTGCAGTACTGCAGGCCACTTCAGCTGACTGTTATCTGCAGTTCAGCAGTTCTAATCTCACTGGCTCAAGGTTGACTCAGCCTTCCATCCTTCCAAGATGGGTAAAGTGAGGACCCAGATTGTTGTTGGGGGCAATATGCTGACTCTGTAAACCGCTTAGAGAGGGCTGAAAGCCCTATGAAGCGGTATATAAGTCTAACTGCTATTGCTATTGCTTTTGCTATAGCCCAAGTTTGAATTCCGAAATTGTTTGGACAATTGTGATTTTGTTTTTCCGGGGGTTCTCAGCAGCAACTAAGAGTGAGGAGCAACTGCCTTGTCCTAAAATGTTGAGGCCCATGGAATCAAAGAAACGGTGTAGGGCTGTGACGGCGAACCTTTGGCATGCATGCTACAGGTGGCACACGGAGCCATCTCTGTGGGCACACAAGGTGTTGCGTTATGTCAGCTCCAGTGTGCATCCGGTCACATGGGTGGCAAGCCACTCCCACAAAGGAGGCCACACCCACAGAGTAGGTTCAAAAAATTTTTGAAACCCATCACTGATTCAGCGGCTTATTCGTTACTTACTTCTGCTGCAGAACTCTAGTCTCCTAACGGGGATTAGACTTAACAGCACCCAAGGCGAAAAACATTCGCCATCACTTGGTGTAGGGTCTCCTAGGCTTGGGTGAGTGGGTGGAGTTGGATTAGATGACCTACAAGATCCCTTCCAACTCTGTTACTCTGTATCTACACCCACCTGAAAAGTCCTTGCTGGAAAATGGAGTTCCGTCTGGTCTTCCTGATGATTAAATCCGCCACTTGTTGAATGGTGATGCTGACGAAAAAGGCCGTGTAGCCTGTATACTGCAGGTTTCTCCTTTGCTCAAAGGTCTGCAGGGCGTGGAGAAAGAAGAGAAGTTAAATGGCTGAGCTCAAGACAGACTTTCATCGCCAACTGAGGTCTAGGATAAGTTTGTTTATTGGGTTTATATGCCGCCCTTCTCCCAAAGGACTCAGGGCGGCGTACAGCATTAAAAAAAAAAGCACATATTACAAAAGTTAAAAAGGAAATAAAGTATCCCAAAACAAACCCAATTAATATTAACAATACAATTTTAAAAATTAGATTAAAATGAACCATTAAATTAATCATTTATTTTATTCTGTTCAGGCCAGACCGGCTAGGAATAATTCAGGGAATGATTCTGGCTAAACTGTGGCTAGTGGTCGGACATGTGCTTCAGCATCTCCATCTCCCACGGTTTACAAATTCCAGCTGATGGACAAGAGCCAAAGTGGGATATTTATTCAGGCTGCCAGGTCCTAAAGGTGTTTGTTTTTTTTCAGGAGGCAACTGGAGGTTCTTGCTGTGTTTCTTTGGAAGACCTTTCGCTTCTCATCCAAGAAGCTTCATCAACTCTGACTGGATAGTGGGGAAGGGAGGGATTGATATTCTTTGCAGACAGCTGGTCATTTGCATCCTCTTAGAGGGTCGTTGAGGCCACTTGGAGGTTGATCTGTGTCCTCAGGGTCACCTGAGTGGTGCAAATGGTTCCTGTAGTCTGCAGTTTTTCCCCTCTGGAAATCCATTCCTACTCCCACACCATTCCAAGGGTGTCCATCCCAAATTGTATAGCTAAAAAATCTGTAGAGATTCTCAGTCATCATCCAGGTCATGGTTGTCCCAAAGGTGCTTTTTTCAGGAGGCAATTGGATTTTCTTCCTGTTTTTTCATTTGGAGACGTTTTGCTTCTCATCCAAAGTGCTTCAAGGACCCTCTAAAAGGATGCAAATGACCAGCTGTCTGCAAGGAGTATAAATCCTTTCATTCCCCTCCATCCTGTCAGAGCTGAAGAAGCTTCTTGGATGAGAAGCAAAACGTCTTCGAAAGAAAAAAACAACGAAGTCCAGTTGCCTCTTGAAAAAAGCGTGACCCGTCAAAACCGCGTTCCACAAAAGCGCGGTCGACGAAATCGCGTATGTGACATCATCACAGCGCGACGAAAAAGATCGAAAAATTGAAATAAAAATTAAATTACACCAAGCCGATTCACATAAAGGTAAGCGTTAGGTTAAGGGTTAGGGTTAGGTTTAGAGCGTTAGCGTTACGTTTAGCATTAGGTTAAGTGTTAGCGTTAGGTTTTTCGTTAGGTTAAGGGTTAGGTTTAGGGTTAGGTTTAGGGTTAGGTTAAGGGTTAGGTTTAGGGTTAGGTTTAGGGTTAGGTTTGGGGGGGTTAGGGTAAGGTTTTCGCTTTATTTTTACATTTTTCGATCTTCTTCGTCGCGCTGTGATGACGTCACATATGCGCTTTCGTCGACCGCGATTTTGTCGTCCGCGGTTTTGTGGTGGAACCGAAAAAAGCACCTTTGGGACAGCCATGACCTGGATGACTGAGAATCTCTACAAACGTTCAAACTGCCAGTGACTATTTGTTGAGTGACAGGTTTGTATACATCATCTTAAAATAGATGGTGGCGTGGTACAGAAGACACTGCAATGTGAAATAATACAACGTCATTGTATAACTATATAATAAGTAGCAGCCTTATAAAGTGGAATGGCTCCATTGCCTCTGATCCAAGAAAGGCCAAGGGTATAAGCTATTTTTTCTTTGTCAGCTAACTATGATGGCTTTATAAAGTGTCTTCTAAATTGGTAGCTACACTGAGTGAAGGAATCCATTTGATCCTTCCTGGAATTTGATGGTTGACCTCAAGACTTATACTCGTACCAGCTCAGTAAGTGGATTAGAGAGATTCCTATGAAATGAATCACTGGAACTATTTTTAGATGTTCCACCCAATATATCCTATATTACTAGACAACACAAGAACGGCATTTTTGTTTTAGGCTGAACAATGTACAGTGAGCACTTCTAATGTGAAATCTAATCAGTGTTGTGGTCTGTCAGCTGCCGGCCCCTCCAGCAGCCGAATCAGAGGAGGAGAAGGCGTGGGAGTCAGGGTTAGTATTCAGGGTGACCTGAGAGCTCCGAGGGGGAAGAGGGAATGGAGCTCGCAGAGACAGAGACAGAGACAGACAGACAGACAGAGAGAGAGGGAGAGAGAGAGAGAAAGAGGGAGAGAGATATGAGAGGAGAGAGAGAGAGAGACAGACAGAGAGACAGAGAGACAGAGCGACAGAGACAGACAGACAGACAGAGAGGGAGAGAGAGAGAGAAAGAGGGAGAGAGATATGAGAGGAGAGAGAAAGAGAGACAGAGACAGACAGACAGACAGAGAGACAGAGAGACAGAGACAGAGACAGAGACAGATAGACAGACGGAGAGGGAGAGAGAGAGAGAGAGAAAGAGGGAGAGAGATATGAGAGGAGAGAGAAAGAGAGAGAGGGAGAGGGAGAGAGAGAGAGATAGACAGGGAGGGAGGGAAAGAGAGAGAGAGAGAGAGATGGAACCTGGGCCATCTGTCAGCCCTCATATGGAGAGTCAACAGCCCCCAGGTCTGGAGGTGGCTAATGAGGAAGAGGAGAAACAGCTGCAGTGGTGGGATTCAAAAGAATTTACTACCGGTTCTGTGGGTAGGGCTTAGTGGGCGTAGCAGGGGAAGGATAATGTCAAATATCCACTCCAGGGGAAGGTTACTGCAAAATCCCCATTTCCTCTGCTGGGAGAACAGAGACTAGATAGGGGCGGATCCAGTCAGAGGTGATATTTACCGGTTCTCTGAACTACTCAAAATTTCTGCTCCCGGTTCCCCAGAAGTGGTCAGAACCTGCTGAATCCCATATCTGAACAGCTGGGTCCAGTGCCTGACATGCGGATGTACAGAATACAGAGGAGAGGAAAGCAGTGGAAATCTATGAGCCGGTCCTTGGGACAGAAGAGCCACTAGCTTTTCTCCACCCTAGCTCTGGGGATAAAAGGCAGGGGGAGGAGATGAATAGGTGTAGCAGACAACTATTCATCTCCCTGCTGGACAGATTTGTTAGCCTGCTGAGAGAGAGAGAGACTTTTTGCCGGGCTGCTGGCGCTCCTAATTATGGTTATTTACCTACAAAGGGTTTGTCTGTTTTGGAACCTGGTCAGAACACTTAGGAGCTGCAGAATCAGGAAATACCATATTTTTCAAAGTATAAGATGCTCTGGATTATAAGGTGCACCTTAGTTTCTGTGGAGGAAAATAATAAGAAGAAAAATTCTGCCTCTACCTACTAGTATCCATGGTATTCAACTGACACATGCTAACAAGGTCAGCCAATGAATAGGCATAGCAACTAAGTCAGCCAATGAGGGCTATTTGGACTCTGAAATAGTATTTGCTGTGTGAGCAACAAGGAGACAGGAAGGAGCCTGGCTTAGCCCAGAACTGAAAATGAAACTACTTGTGTTTTGCTTGTATTTACTGCTACCTTGGAAAACCTGCTTTTGGTAATGTGTTGCATATTATTATTATTTTGAATCCTGCTGAATCAGTTACTGTGCTTTCTGAATGTGATTGCTGCTGCAAACTCTGACCAGTCAGGTCAGCTTCAGCACTTATTACAGCCTGATTCAGCACAGCTGATTGGCGGGTGGATCAAACTGCCGGAATACCCCCAATCAGCTGTTCCAGGCTGCAGGGATTGCCACAGACCATCGCTGCCTGCATGCCTGGTGTTTTTGGCCTCTGGTGGGGGTGGGTGGGGCTACATTCGGTGTATAAGATGCACCCAAATTTTCTTTGAGTGTTAGTTTGGGTGGGGGAAACCTGGAAGCTGTCAGATTCGGGTTTTCCCAGATGTGCCAATAGGACATCTCTAATAAAATGGGACTTTGAGGAACCTCAAGTCACGGAGTCTTCTTTCATTGGGGGGGGGGGTGTTACAATGACACAACCATGACCTGGATGGCTGAGAATCTCAACAGACACTTGGCCTTCTTCCTACAGTTAAGAAAGAGTGACTGGCCCAAAGTCACCAGTTGTCTTTGGAGCTAAGGTGGGACACAATGAAATGGAATCTCTCTTCTCCTTGTCTGTTACTCAGCCTAACTGATGCCTTCAAATGAAAGAGATTTGCAACACTCTACCCATTCTTGTCCATAGCTGTCCGTCAAGTCAGACAAATATTCCTCTTCCCACGGAATCCGGATATGCAGAAGAGATTGAGGGAGCCAGCCTTGCTCAGCATAAACGGTGAAATAGGTCAAAAAGGCCCCAATGGTTTGGAGAATGCCTGCAAAAGAAAAAAAACAGGATTGGCTTTTATAGGAGAAGAAAGCTGATGAAAAAAAGAAAGATTGGAAGAATGTCTACCACATTGTTTTCTCTGGAGACATTTGGATCTCAGTTAGCAGGATCCTGGTCAGTAGTGGGATTCAACATTTTTACTACCGGTTCTGTGGACGTGGCTTGGTGGGTGTGGTATGACTTGGTGGGCATGGCAGGGGAAGGTTACTGCAAAATCCCCATTCCCTCCCAATCAGCTGGGGCTCAAAAGCAGAGAATAGATGGGGCGGGGCCAGCCAGAGGGGGTATTTACCGGTTCTTCGAACTACTCAAAATTTATGCTACCGGTTCTCCAGAATACCACCTCTGATCCTGGTCATTGAAGATGAGAAATAGTCTCCGTGTTCACCCACAAAGGTTCCATCCCAACACCTACTCCATTCCTCTCTGGTAAGAATTTCCCTATCGTACCGATTTGCAAGTAGGAGTAAACTGCAAGCTCCTGGTTGACCAATCTGTCTCTTTTCTTGTGCCTCGGTTTTCTCTTCATGATGTCACTTTCGGCTTTTTCATAGGCCAGGGCAACAGAAGGAATCTGTATGAGGAAAGAGAAGAAGACGCTAGGAATATGCACATATTTGATTGATTTATGTTCACGCCAAGAAAGTCTAACCTACAATTCCCTTATTAACCTAGGAAGGTATTCAAGGAAGTTCCAACCTAGTAAACAACAGCCCAATCAACAAACCAGCAAGAACATTCTCACTGACATGCAAGCAAGCCACTACTATATAAACAGAGAGGGAAAACCCACTGCCTTCTAGCACTGATGATGTTACCTTGTTGGGTCATGAAACATCTCTAAGAAAACCACCAAGTTTAGAGAACACCAAGGAACCCACAAGTTTACCCTAGCCTTCTCCAACTTTATTCCCTTGGATGTGACATATCGCTTGTTTTGTGAGACAACTGGCTATATCAATTTGACAAATTCTAGCACTGTGGCAGTAAGATATCTCTTTGACTAGAGCTGGGGAAAATGGTTTAGGATTAAGCTGAAATCTGAGAATTAGCCCCTTTGATCTCAGAGGGACTTAAAAGAACTTTGTATTGATGTTGGCAGTTAAATGAGGACTTCTTTCATTATGTTTTCCCTTTCCCCCTTTTAAAAATTACTAGCTGATAATCCGGCACTTCCCAGGTGTTTATTTATCCCAAGCCTCCTTCCATGAACGTTGCCGCAATGTCTAATGTTGGATTTTCCCCTTTACCAGAGGGAGCCCCCTTGTGGAGTACTGTGAAGCCATTACAATGACAACTCCACAGCGCTGTACAGTAGAAGCCATTTTAAGGCACAACAGGCTGTATCTTAACAGAATACACACCCCGAGGAGGTGTTAGGGGTGTCTTACCCCCACAGTATTTGTTTCCAGAGAGTAAGTCATCTGTGTATCAAGTTTGGTGGTGGTGTGTGGGTGTGGGTGTTGGTGTGTATGTGCAGGAAATGGGAAGATAGCAGTATGATTTTAAGTCTGGTGTTGGCAAATTGTTTCAGTGAACATGCACATGAGAAAGAGGAAGTTTTGTCTTTCAGAAATCAAGAACTCACAATGTCTGTGCCCAGGTCGATAAAGAGGATGGTGATGGTGCCAATAGGGAGGGGTATGCTGGCAATGATGTAAATCAGGAAAGGACATAACTCGGCGATGTTTTTGGTCAAGGTGTAGGCGATCGTTTTCTTCAAGTTGTCAAAAATCAGGCGGCCTAGAGCAGGGAAACAAGAAGATTGTTGAGAGCTGTCTGAATATGACATGCCACTTTCTGAGATCTACAACTCCTTTATCAGTTTAATCTGAACACTGTTGGTGGTTGTGTCTGCTACAACACAACACCAAGGAGGCTTATGTTTCTTTGGCTGTCATTACTTGCACTGAAAAAAATCAGCTTTCCAGCAATATTCTCAGGACTAAGTCATTAGTATGCTCAATATGTCTTTCCCTTGAAATTGCCACAAGGGTAGACCTCATCTGTGGACAACTTCAGATAACTCCTGCAGAGGTGATGTTCTCAACATCTGATTCATTTCATGGAGAACGACGAATCAAATGCTACAAAATGTGACCAATTCCTGCAATGTCTACTGCTATTATATGAAGATAAGCAACAGGACATAAAGTTCTAAAACTTGGATGGATGGATGGATGGATGGATGGATGGATGGATGGATGGATGGATGAATTTGAGATAAACTGGGCTGAATTTGGCCATGATTGGGACATATGACAAGTTAAAAATCAGTAGACCTGGATAAAGGATGTTTTTTATCAAATATTGTGGCAATGGTGGTTATGAAATTGTCTTCATATTTTCATGGGGATTCTTTTCTAGATATGTCCAGCTTGCCCTCAGATACATCAGAATTCCATAATCCATCCAGCTTTAGCAGTGAAGTCCCCCCTCTTTAAAGGTATACCAACGAATCACGGTGTGCGGCTAAGGTTCAAATCATGGCCTGGTCGTCTTACCTTCTTCAACTCCAGTAACGATGGAAGCAAAGTTGTCATCCAGCAAGACCATATCTGCTGCATTTTTAGCTGCATCAGAGCCAGCTATCCCCATTGCAATTCCGATATCTGCTTTCTTCAAAGCTGGTGAATCATTGACTCCATCGCCAGTTACAGCAACTACTGCTTCCTGGGGGACACAAAGGTTGAAGAGTATGATATACACCATGTCAACTTTAAGACCCATGGACTTCCAACCCCGTCAACTTTAAGACCTGTGGACATCATGTCCAACCATATCCAACCATGTCAACGTTAAGATCTGTGGACTTCCAACCCCGTCAACTTTAAGACCTGTGGACATCATGTCCAACCATATCCAACCATGTCAACGTTAAGATCTGTGGACTTCCAACCACGGCAACTTTAAGATCTGTGGACATCAAGTCCAACCATGTCCAACGATGTCAACTTTAAGACCTGTGGACCTGACTCCAAGAATTCCCCAGACAGCCATGAAGTCTTGAAGTTGCCAAAGTTGACCACTCCAATATATATGTACCAAATTCTTTCCTTGCTTGAATCCTGTTCTGTTCACATGTGTGATTTGAGATCTGCAGATAAATATTATGAAGAAAACTTACACTATCAAAAATGTTATTATTCTGCTACGGGGATGGCTGGAAGAAATATTATTACTATTCAAAAAGGTCTAATCTTCTGCAACAGATTGTTGGTATGCAACATGTGTCAACATTTGAACTTGGTTTTTTTCCCCCCTGACCCAAAGATAAGGAAGAGTACTTTAAAAAAGAAAACAGGTTGTAGTTTTCGTACTTGCTTTGTTTGCAATATTTTTTTTCAAATATTTTTCTCCCCGTTAATCTGTTTTCATTTTTTAAAAAAAATCTATAATTTCAGTATGAGACAGAATTGGAACAATTAAATAAAAGGATTGATGCCTGATCCTGCTCTAGGCAGTTTGGAAAAGCCAATCCATTGTATCAATGCTACTAACATTTCAAAAGGGTTGTGTAAGAGTTGTTTAACCTTGCCCCAAATTGCCTCTTAATCATGCCCGAAGGAAGTGGTTATACATTGTGGAATGAAGCTAAACTTCGGTTTTTGCTTTGCCTTTTGCAAGTGGAAAGTTTGGGGAGGTTTTTATCATTTCTTCCGGACTTGATTTGTGCAAAGCAAAAATGAGAGGAGGGGTAGGAGAGAGGGAGAAGGGGGAGAGAAAGGGAGGGAGGGAGAGAGAGACAGAGAGAATATATGTGTTCCTTCCAAGAGCCTCAATTGGTTCAGATAGCTGAATTCTGTTTACATAGCATTTCATTGACCAGTCAACCCAACGTTTACTGCTGCTCTGTAATATCATAAAAAAAAGTTCTGAATATCAATCAATCAGAATAGAGCTTGATCTTATTCATCTACTATAATTTGTTCCCTTTGGGTTACAAGTCATCCACTGTGAAAAGTTGACAACCTTCTCCAAACAGAGGTTCTTCTTTTCTCCTCACCTGTCTTTGACAGCCTTCCACAATGATCAGTTTTTGCTGGGGCGAAGTCCGGGCGAAGACAATCTCTGAATGGTGGATTAGGATGTCGTCCAATTGTTCTGAACTCATATCCTTCAGCTCCATGCCATTAATCACGGCTGCTTTGGCTTCCCTGCAAAACCAGACATAAAGGTAAAGGATTTACTGGTCCGCATTAGTATGGTAAACCACAATGTGGCTTATTTAGTTCTGTCTTGGAATACTATGTAAGTATATCAACCATCACAGTTGACAAACCATGGCGTTATTTGTAAGTCATTCATTTATTTCATTTCATTTATTAAATTTATAGGCCGCCCAATCCCGGAGGACTCTGGGCGGCTTACAACCGAGGTGGCTCAGTGGTTAGGGTGCAGTACTGCAGACCACTTCAGCTGACTGCTATCTGCAGTTCGGCGGTTCAAATCTCACCGGCTCAGGGTTGACTCAGCCTTCCATCCTTCCGAGGTGGGTGAAATGAGGACCCAGATTGTTGTTGTGGGCAATATGCTGACTCTGTAAACCGCTTAGAGAGGGCTGAAAGCCCTATGAAGCGGTATATAAGTCTAACTGCTAACTGCTATTACAACGAAAGAAGAACAAAAGAAATAAGAAAAAAAAATAGTTTAAAATTCACAACACACATACATTCTAATCGGGGCTGGACCTTAACACTAAGGTCAACAGCCCCAGGCCTGCCGGAACAGCCAGGTTTTAACGGCTTTCCTGAAGGCCATGAGAGTGGGTAAGGTCCGGACCTCTGGGGGTAGCTGATTCCACAGGGTCAGAGCAGCCACAGAGAAGGCTCTCCTCCAGGGGCCCGCCAGCCGATACTGTCCGGCTGACGGTATCCGAAGGAGGCCCACCCTGTGGAATCTTATTGGCCGTTGGGAGGTGTATGGCAGTAGGCGGTCTCGCAGATAGGCTGGTCCTAAGCCATGTAGGGCTTTAAAGGTAATAACCAACATCTTGAATTGCGTCCGGAGACCAATTGGCAGCCAGTGCAGCTTGCGGAGGACAGGTGTAATATGGGTGTATCTCGGTACACCCAATATCGCTTGCGCGGCTGCATTCTGGACTAGCTGTAGTCTCCGGACGCTTTTCAAGGGTAAGTGAGATTTGGTTGGTGTAACCTTGCAATAAAGCTAGAGAGAGCACTTCTGGGTGTGCTGGATGACCTCGCAAAACTGACAATATTCTTGAAAGTCTGAAAAGTGCAGTAGTACCTCAATACTCATTTGGTTCTGGGAGGCACGATGAGTACCAAAAATGATGAATACCAAACCATAAGATTTTCCCCAGAAGGAATAATGTAGTGAGTCACAAAGCAGCTGGCGGCCACAAGTTTTAGCTTGTGCATTGGAGTATCAAACAAATGATGAGTACTGGGACAAAATTTTCATGTCAAAATAGCAATAGCACTTAGACTTATATACTGCTTCATAGTACTTTACAGCCCTCTCTAAGTGGTTTACAGAGTCAGAATACTGCCCCCAACAATCTCGGTCCTCATTTTGGAAGGCTGAGTCAACCTTGAGTCTGGTGAGAGTTTAAACAGCCAAATTGCAGGCAACCAGCAGCCAGCAGAAATAGCCTGCAGTACTGCACTCTAACCACTGCACCACCATGACTCATACATTGAGTACCAAATTTGATGAGTTTGAAAACAGTTTGAGTACCATGATTACTATTGTACTTCTCCCCCATCTCATCTTTACATCCAAGAAACTAGGGGAGGATTCCTTCTGACACGTTTAAAAGGTAAAGGTTCCCTTCGCACATATGTGCTAGTCATTCCAGACTCTAGGAGGTGGTGCTCATCTCCGTTTCAAAGCCAAAGAGCCAGCGCTGTCCGAAGACGTCTCCGTGATCATGTGGCTGGCATGACTAAATGCCAAAGGTGCATGGAACGCTGTTACCTTCCCACCAAAGGTGGTTCCTATTTTTCTACTTGCATTTTGACATGCTTTCGAACTGCTAGGTTGGCAGAAGCTGGGACAAATAATTGGAGCTCACTCCATTATGTGGCACTAGGGATTTGAAACTGCTAACCTTTCTGATCGACAAGCTCAGTATCCTAGCCACTGAGCCACCGCATCCCATTCTCTGACATGTTTACCATGTCCCTATTCTTTCTGTGGGCTCAGCTGCTTCCTATCAGACTGTTGTTTAACCAGCAGCTCTTCCTTCTGTCTCCCAAGGTGACTTTCACATACCCTTCCAAGACTGTGGAAGGAGAGGTTACCTTCTCCCATCCATTTCCATGCCAGCCTTACCGTTTGTTCACCTGTTCAACAGGAATGTTGAGGCGCTTAGCGATGTCTTCCACTGTCTCACTGGTAGCCGAGATGATCCCCACACTTTTAGCAATGGCTTTCGCTGTAATAGGGTGGTCTCCTGTCACCATTATTACCTGTAGAATGGATTAATGGTAGGAAAAAATCATTCCAAGGGGTGTCTCTCCTAAATATTCTCCAGGTCCACTAAAATAGTCCACTAAAATAGACCATCTGCTACTGGTCACTACTTGGGTATCACATTCCTTTTCAGAGAGAAAATTTCAGCATGAAATAGGAAAAAACCATTGAGTATGAATGTCTACGGTGATTCGTTCATTTAGCTTGGTTATCCCAAACTGTTCAAAAGGCAGTTGGATTCATTTTGGTTTTTTTGCTTGAAGATGTTTCGCTTCTCCCAGAACTGAAGGAGCTTCTTGGATGAGAAGCGAATTGTCTTCAAGCAAAAACGAAGAATGCCCAGTTGTCTTTTGGGGAAAAAAAAAACCTTTGGGAAATTGGGTATGAAAGATCTACAATGAATTGTCCTTTTGTATTGTCATAATATTTAAGATGGTGGGTGGGTGGGTGGGTGGGTGGATGGGTGGGTGGGTGGATGGATGGATAGGATTGTTGAGTTTTGAAATTGTGCTTGTTTTGAAGCTTTGAGGAAGCGGGCATGAAACATCTACAATGAATTGTCCTTTTGTATTGTCATAATATTTAAGATAGTGGATGTGTGTGTGTGTGTGTGTGTGTGTATGGATGGGTGGGTGGGTGGGTGGATGGATGGATAGGATTGTTGAGTTTTGAAATTGTGCTTGTTTTGGAGCTTTGAGAAAGTGGATATGAAAGATCTATAATGAATTGTCCTTTTGTATTGTCATAATATTTAAGATAGTGGATATATGTGTGTGTGTGTGTGTGTGTGCGTGTGTGTGTGTGTGTGTGGATGGGATTGTTGAGTTTTGAAATTGTACTTGTTTTGAAGCTTTGAGGAAGTGGGCATGAAAGATCTACAATGAATTGTCCTTTTGTATTATCATTATATTTAAGATGATGGATGGATGGATGGATGGATGGATGGATGGATGGATGGATGGATGGATGGATGGGTGGGTGGGTGGGTGGGTGAATGGATGGGATTGGTGAGTTTTGAAATTGTGCTTGTTTTGGAGCTTCCTTTGTTCCCAGGTATTATTGCTCTGAAGATTTGGAAATTGTTGTCCTTTTTACTTTGGGGGAGGGAGCCTACCTTGATCCCAGCACTACGGCATTTTATTACAGCGTCTGGAACAGTAGATCGAGGAGGGTCAATCATTGACATGAGTCCCACGAAACAAAGACCATTGGTGGGAAAGTTCATGGAATCAGTGTTGAATGTGTAGTTCTCTGGAAATTCCTCTTCTGGTAGATGCAAATGACAGAAGCCTAGATTCAAGCGAGAATCCACAAAGCAAATTATATTAATAGTGGGGAAAAATGATATTCTAATATTGACATGGAGTCTTTATTGATTAGCCCTTGGGCCATATCAAAGCACAAAGTTCCAGAAACAAATTATTACTAAAATTTGAGAAAAGCAATATAAAATGGAATTTGAAAAAAAAACCCATGACTTAAAATGGAATTGGAATAAAATAAAGTCTAAAATGAAATCTGAATGGAATACAATAATTTAAGATATAGATAAAATATGATAAAATTATATTTCAGTGTCACCCCTGCAATCTACCCCAATCAGTCCCACGTATGCAGATCTCAACCAAATCATTTTGTTTAAGGACTGCCCTGTGTTAAATGTTATTTCGCACTTCTGGCTGCACATAAGGTAAGTTGTTTTGATATGGGGATCCCAATGGGTTCGATATTCTAATAATCATCACATTTTATGGATCAAGGTATGTGTGATCCTCGCCAGCTTTCTTTAACCGGCACTTAGCAATATCTAAGTTGGGTTTAATCCCTTGTGAAACACATTATCTTGTTAAGTGTGTCCAAGAAAATAGCCAGCACAGCACTTATGTCAGCAATATACAGTTAAAAACAACACAGTGGAATCAATTTATAGAAGCAACTTAAGCAACTCAAAGCTCGTATCTTAAAAAGAAGTAAGTGGGTGGCCAATTAGTAATTAAACTTACGTATTTGCTTTGCTCTGCTTGGTTTAGCACGGTCTTATAAATAAATGCCACCCAACATTATTGCCAAATAAAAGTTATGACTCTTTCTTTAGAGCAGGCAACAGAAAGAGCAACTGAACATTTGTTTGTTTACAGAAGTCTCGGGTCAATGGTGAGATCTTCCAAGTTCTGAGCATAGAGATGCCCGAAAAGGGTAGGATTTGATAGTTGAAGAGTTCAGGATAGTTTGAGGCAGTGATGGGTTTCAAAAATTTTTGGAACCTACTCTGTGGGTGTGGCCTCCTTTGTGGGAGTGGCTTGCTGGTCATGTGACCTGGTGGGAGTGGCTTGCCAGCCATGTGTTTTCTTTCTTTCTTTCTTTCTTTCTTTCTTCTCTCTCTCTCTCTCTCTCCCTCTCTCTCTCTCTCTCTCTCTCTCTCTCTCTCTCTCTCTCTCTCTCTCTCTCTCTCCTTCCTTCCTTTTGTCTCTCTGTCCCTTTTTTCGGTAGATTTGACGAACCGGTTCTACCGAATAGGTGCAAACTGGTAGGAACCCACCTCTGGTTTGAGGACATGTTGTTTTCATCTGTCATGGGAGATTGGATGCTGGTGGCTGAAGCTTGCTAAACGTTGGAGACAGATTAATATTCTGAAGTTCTCAGAATATTAATAGAAAAGAATATTTGTAACTCAGGGTTTGGTGTGGCTCTTGAGCAGTTAGTGGAGCTGGCAGCAGATCCAAGCAGTGAGGTGGTTGGGGAGGAACATGGGCCGGTCCTAGAGTCTGGGGAAGGCTCTGATGAGGGCTCTGTGTCAGAGGCAAAGAGGCAGCCAGAGCCGTATGCCAGTTATCAGCTGCCTTCAGAGTCGGACATCAGTGGGGTAGAAGAACAGCTGGAGCCTGTTCCCAGTGTGTGCATGTGCAGAGTTGCCAGATGAAGGAAACAGCTAAGGAACAAGGGTCAACTTGGGAGTAAGGCCACAGGTGGACGATGAACGGCCCCTCCCATAGGGAATAAAAGAGGAGTGAAAGGGGAGTGGAGTTTGCAGGAGGCAATTAGTTCGCTTAATTGGTTGGTGTCTTTCCAAGGCTCTTTGCCAGGTTTTGCAAATATCGGCCTGGCAGCTCTCCAATCCAGATAAGGTCTGTGATTGAAAATCCTCCTTTGAAAGACTTTGCTAAGCAGAATTTACAGTCAATTAATAAAAAGGGTTTTTGTCGGGACAAGGAGTTTGGGAAGCCTAAGTCAGAACAGGGTTCAATTGTGAGGCCCTTGGTGCTCTCTGAGCTTGGTTGTTATCTTACAGATGTTTGCAGGCCCCAGTTCCTTCTAACACTGATGATGTTACCTAGTTAGGTCATGAAACATCTGCAAGAAAACAACCAAGCTCAGAGAGCACCAAGAGGCCCATTTTCATGTCTGAAGGACGCCTAGTGGGTGAAGATGCTCTAGGACAGGGGTGTAGAAATTGATTTCATTGAGGGCCGCGTCAGGGTTGTGTTTGAACCTCGGGGGGCCAGGATGGGCATGATCCAAGGTAGGCATGGCCATCTCAATGTCACTCATTTCGGAGACACCTGCATTGGCCACAGTGCTCTGCCAGAGAAAATGGGCTCGTGAGCTTCGTTTTTGGCTGGAACGGCCTCCTGCAACCCTCTGCTGGCAAAAACGGAGATTGGGAGGACATCACATGGCCTTCGCAAGCTCTGTTTTTGACTGGGACAGCCTCCTGCAACCCTCCCAAGCGCCATTTTCACTGTCACAGACACCGCAGGCCGGTCCTTCACTGTTTCCAGGGTGGCCCCATGGGCCAGATCTAATCACCCCGCAGGCCAGATCTGGCCCGTGAGCCTTGTGTTTGATGCCCCTGCTCTAGGATGATTGTTGTGGCCAAGCAAGAGCCATTGGAGCTGCCACCAGACTCCGACAGTGAGGGGCCCTGGAGGATGTGGAGGACCCTGGACAGGGTTCCGACTCCAAGCAGGGTGCCGAGAGGCTGGTTGGCCACCAGAAGGGACCTGAGCCTTGGACCAGTGGGGAGGAGACAAGGGAGAGTGAGATGAATGCCAGTAGTAAATTGTTCCTGGATGCATGCCATCGAAGAGCTACTAGGAGTCAGGAACAGTTGCGCAGTTACAGGAGGTAATTGCTCTCAGCTGGTGGTCATTAGGCTCCACTCCAGACTATAAAAAGACTCCTTGTGCACACGCCCCTCTTTGCAGAAGTCAACGCAGGATTGAATGTCGAAGGACATTACTGTGAGCTTGGCAGGCTGGATCGCTGCCAAGCCTTATCTGTGTTTATTGCTGCCCAAACTTGTCTGTGCCGGTTTGCTGCCAAGGACCTGTCTGTCTGTTAATTAAATGCTGTAACTTATCTCTGGCTCGGAGTGTGTGTTGATGTGGGACGAGGGGGGTTAGAACAGATGATTCTGTTCCTCCTTCCAGAGTTACAGTTGAACCAAACACGCTCCTTCTACTTACCAAGTACTCTTTCTCCCATTCCCCCTAGGGCCAAATATGCTGTTTGGAATGCTTCTGCTTTCTCCTCATCCAGAGGCTCTTCCTTTCCGTTAACCAGCATGGTGGTGCATCTCTCTAAAATCCGTTCGGGAGCACCTTTCATCACCAGCAGGAAACGCTTGTCATTCGGGTCTTCAGTTTCATGGATGGAGAGCTGAAGTCAAAGGAGAAGCAATGACTGAAATGCACTGGTATATTGCAGGGTGGATTCAGGGCATCTGAATGGAACTGAGTGTTTACTGGCCAGATGCCTTTCCTATTGCCAAAGCGGAGTTTGCAGTGGATATATTCTAGCAAGCATCCTTGCACTTGGGAGCGAAAACGGGATGTGGGGACTCCTGGAAGGGGAAGGGAGGGGCCACCCAGAGGCGGTATTTGTCGGTTCTCTGAACCGGTTAAAATTTCTGTTACCGGTTCGTGCAAACCAGTCCAAACTGGCTGAATACCACCTCTGACCAGTGCTCATCTCCATTTTTTGCCTGAGAAAGTCCAAAGACATTTCCCATGATTATGTGGCCAGCATGACTGTACACCAAAGGCACCCAGAATGCTATTACCCTCCCACCAAAGTGGTACCTATTCATCTACTCGCATGTGCATGCTTTTGAACTATATACGTTACTCCGGCTAAAATACAATCTCATTTTCTTCAAGATGATCTATTTTCCACCCAGGCATCTTGTAGTGTGTTTTAGTTCACAGGACAACAGAGAAAAATCATATTGTTACCTGAAACTTGTTAGTGGAATTGAAGGGGATTTCTGCCACTTTCCGGTTTTTCTTCCTGATGTCCATGACGTCGCCCAAAACCACTTCTGAGAACTTTAGAAGAGCTGTTTCTGAAGCATCTCCCACGACTATTCTCTGGAGATTTTGAAAATTTACCTCAGTAAAAAAACCTCACGTACCAACATTATTGTGCACATTTTTGTTATATTAAGATAAAGGTTCCCCCACACATACGTGCTAGTCATTCCTGACTCTAGGGGGCAGTGTTCATCTCCTTTTCAAAGCCGAAGAGCCAGCACTGTCTGAAGACGTCTCCGTGGTCATGTGGCCGGCATGGCTAAATGCCGAAGGCTCACGGAACGTTGTTACCTTCCCACCAAAGGTGGTTCCTATTTTTCTACTTGCATTTTTAGATGCTTTCGAACTGCAGAAGCTGGGACAAGTCATGGGAGCTTACTCTAATACATTAGCTATTCCCTTTATTATATCACGTACCTCTGATTTTAGCCTCATTGTAAAAGAAAAATATTATCTTTTTTTCATGATAAACAATAAGGGATTTGTTTAAATGAATTCTGAAAAAGACAGCTTTCCACACTAAAAGTCACGTGGCTTCTAAACACTTCCAAACAGTCTCTTAATATAGTTAAATGCTCAGCTCACAATTTAAATTCTCCCCTCACCACAAGGGCAGAGCTGCATCTCCTTTGGTATTTTATTGATTTCGAGGGGCAAAATGCTTTTAGCCCATTGGTGATATGTCCAGTGGTGGGATTCAAATAATTGAACAAACGGTTCTCTGCCCTAATGATTTCGTCCAACAACCAGTTCACCAAACTGCTCGGAAAGTTAACAACCGGTTCTCCCGAAGTGGTGCGAACCGGCTGAATCCCACCACTGCCCTCAGGGCTTAGTTTGGAGAACTGCTCCGGCAATGTTGCATGTTGAATGTCTGAGTTTGGGATCGGAAAGTAAGAAAATGTGATTGCTTGAACCAAACTTTGTTTGTCATAACACCCACAGATTCTTTTAAGGGAACACTTTATATCAGGGGGAAAAAAAGCAATTGCTCAGAGGTTGAAAAGCTCCATCTTTCCAAATGCTTGATGGACTACAAATCCCATCATCCCTATCTATTGACAAAGAGTTGTGGAACTCCACAGTTGCCTACTCGTATCTTAGATGTTGCAAAATGAACTTCCTGTTTCCAAAATAAATTCAGAAACTCAAAACAGCTTTTATGGAGTCCTCCATACCTTCATGATGGGTACATTTTCTTGGCCTGGCCTAAATTCAGCCCGGTTACAGAGGGAGACAATTTTGGATAATGCAGCCCATGTGCCTGACGTTTGGTCGAACGATTGACCTGAAAACAGAAGGAGCAACAATTATTCTCTAATCAATAACAAGGTGTCAAGTTCCAAAACCCAAGAAAGATAGGATAAGAGTCTTATATTGTTCCTCATTCACAGACGGAAATCTTGCTAAACTAAAGCAGACTATTTGCATCATAAAACATATACTCTGGAAACTATTAGGGAGGAACTGTCTTCACCTTCTTTCTCCCACACTAAATTGAACTGTCACTTGCTCCTGTGGAATTCAGCCCATCCCTCCTCGGAATCCAGACTACGTTCCATCACACCCTTGGTGAGTTGCCCATCTCTTTTAACCCCAGGCTGATTATTTACTTGACTGATCTTCGCTGGTGTCCGCTGAGAAGACTTCATTGTCAAACCACAGGTGAGCTACAGTCATTCGATTCTGGGTCAGTGTTCCTGTCTTGTCGGAGCAGATGACAGAAGTGGATCCAAGTGTCTCTACGGCTTCCAAATTCTTGACCAAACAATTCTTTTTGGCCATCCTCTTGGCAGTCAAGGACAAGCTTACCTATCAATGAATGGGGATGGAATATGTCAGGTACAAGAATTCAGGAACTGGGATAGAGTTCAAAAGTACTATTTCATGCTGCTTATAACAAGAATCTGATCTATTAATGGTCAAGATGAATTGGCGCCAGATAACAGTCAATGGATGTCAGGGGGGGGGGTATGTTTTTGGTCTCTTATGGGAGCGCATAGACTCCAAACTGATGATCTTTTGACCCCGCCTTCAAGCTCAGCTTTATTATCTCCTACAGAAAAGTCAAGTGGTTTAAGCAGATGTCTGTAAGCAAGGATCAGGGTTTTCCCACCATTCCATCCATGATGCTCATTTATTCATTTTATTTGTCAATTTAGTTCTACAATGGCCCATTTGCACAAAGTCTATGTGATTTAGATTGACTTTCTAGAGTTAGGCAACCTCATATTGGGTTGAGCAGATATTCCCGTCCTATTGCAAACATGCCTTGAATAAGGCTGCTAGAAGATGTCTCTTTTAGACAATACTAGCTGATAACCCGGCGCTGTCCAGGTGTTTATTTATCCCAGCCCTCCTTCCATGAATGTCACCGCAATTTCTAATGTTGGATTTTCCCCCTTACCCAAGGGAGCCCCCTTGTGGAGTACTGTGAAGCTATTACCATGGCAACTCCACTGTGCTGTACAGTAGAAGCCATTTAAGGCACAACAGGCTGTATCTTAACAGAACACACACACTGAGAGGTTTTAAGGGTGTCCTACCCCCACAGTATTTGTTTTCAGAGAGTAAGTCATCTGTGTACAAAGTTTGGTTAAAATTGCTCGAGGCGTTCCAGAGTTATGCTGGAACACACACACATACACACACACACACACACACACACAGCTATATATATATATATATGATTTTTTACAACCCCTGGTAAGCCCCAATTATCTGGATCTCTGCCTAGTATGCCTAGTGTGCAATATAGCCCAGGTTCAAATCCCAGTAAGGGTATGGCTAGCTGATGAGAGCTAAATAGCTTGAAATAGATCTATACTAGTCTCCCTTTATTTATTTATCAGCACAAATAAAACACACACACACACACACACACACACACACACACACACACACACACACATATATATATATATATATATATATATATATATATATATATATATGTAGGTCTCTAGTTGTTCGGGTTTTCTCCCGCGTAGAATTGGAGATGTCTTGGCGACGTTTTGACGAAGTCTCATTCGTCATCTTCAGGCGGCTTCAGACTACTTCAGGTTTGGTGTTTCCAGGAGTAGTGTGAGATCTCGGCTGTTTGTTGCTTTTAACTGCCAGTTAAACTGCCAAGACATCTCCAATTCTACGCGGGAGAAAACCCGAACAACTAGAGACCTACATACTAACACCCGCAAAAACCTCAGAAAATATATATATATATATATATATATATATATATATATATATATATATATATATATATATATATATATATATATATATATATACACACACACATACATACATACATACATACATACATACATACATATACACATACACATACACATACACATACACATACACATACACACATACATACATACATACATACACAAACTTTCAAACAAGGAAGAGAGCTAAAATCCAGATTTGGAAATCGTGGGATTTTTAAAAATTGTATGATGCATCATTTAACATGCTAGAAATAGAGGTTAGTGCTAGACTGATATTTTCTTCGGCATTATTTTTGTCAACGAGCGGGGGAGGGAAATATTAGCGAAATTCCCACGAGTGGTGTGCTAAGTCTCGGCAATTAACCTAGATGGAGTTGGCTGAGTACAGTTCTGTGTGGTTTTGCACATTTGCATATGATAACCTATCTTTCTTCATACAGTCCTCTTTCCAACTAAAGGCAGTCCTAATGCAGTTTGCCCATCGTACTCGTAAGTCAGGACAGTGATAAGAAAGGCTGGCCATGCGACTGACCCAATTTTTCCTCTTTTTTTTGCAGTGGTTGTTAAGTGAATCACTACAGTCAGTAAGTGAAGCCATGAAGGCTTCTTTGTACCCTGGAAGACATGGTTTGTCTCCACCTGCACCAAAGAAGTTCCTTTAATCATTCTAATTTAATGTCCTGGAGGATCTTACTCTAAGTACTAGCTGGACCTGATCCACTTTTGATCACCACACTATAAAAAAAGATGTTGAGGCTCTAGAAAGAGTGCAAAGAAGAGCAACCAATATGATTAGGGGACTAGAAGCTGAAACATACAATGAACAGTTGCAGGTACTCAGCATGGCTAGTCTAGTGAAGAGAAGAACCAGGGGAGACATGATAGCAGGAATAATGGATGGAAACTGAACAAAGAGAGATTCAACCTGGAAATAAGGAGAAATTTTCTGACAGTGAGAACAATCAATGAATGGAACAGAAGTTGCCTTCAGAAGTTGTGGGAGCTTCATCACTGGAAGCTTTCAAGAAGAGACTGGACTGTCATCTGTCAGAAATGATGCAGGGTCTCCTGCTTGGGTGGGGGGTTTGGACTGGATGACCTACAAGGTCCCTTCCAACTCTTTTAATCTATAACTTACCTGTCAGCCAGGAGCTGCTACTAGCGCTAACTAGAGAATGACTGGAAGGAACTACAAAGGAGAACCAACCATGTGCCAGAACCTTTGCATTACTTAAGAAAGTTCTAAAAGTCTACCACAACATATTGAAAGTTGAAATGCCATGAGGATTCGGCAGAACAGAAGTTTCATTACAAGAGAAGCCACCATTGGAGAACATTCCCACCCAGCACATTGAGAAGTCTTCTCCTAAAAGTTCATATCCTCTTGTGTTCGGTAGAAGACCACGTTTCACCTGCAGACCCGGAGTTCTGCAGAATTACTGATGGTGCAAGCGGAGCAATGCATACTCACCGTAACCGTAGCTAACAGTCCCTCAGGCACGTTGGCCACAATGATACCGATGAGGAAGATGATGGAATCCAGGACGTGGTAATGCATGGAGACCGCAATGATGAAGAAAAGCACTCCAATGGAGATAGCAACACCGGCCACAATGTGGACAAAGTGTTCTATCTCAAGAGCAATGGGTGTCTTCTCATTCCCCACTCCAGATGCCAGAGAGGCAATTCGGCCGATGATAGTGTTGTCACCTGTGTTGATCACAATCCCCGTAGCAGTACCTAAGAGAAAGGATTGGTTAGCAAGAAGACTAGACCAACAGAAGAGAATGGTTGTTCCTCAGTGGTGTCCTGAGGGGTCCTTGGTGCTCTCTGAGCTTGGTTGTTTTCTTGTAGACATTTCACGACCAAACTAGATAACAACATCCATGCTAGAAGGGAGCGGGGTTTGCTCTCTATTTATATACAAGTGGTTTGCCCTGTCAGTATTGGTGGGGGTGTTTTTGGTGGTTCCTGATGAACACTTCCATCAACACTGGCAAAGCAAGGTTAAACAGGGTATATAAACAGAGAGCAAACCACACTCCCTTCTAGCCCTGATGATGTTATCTAGTTGGGTCATAAAGCATCTTCAGGAAAATAACCAAGTCCAGATAACGCCAAGGACCCCAAAGAAGGCTATACAGTATATTGATAAACTGAACATTTCTTCCATTCAAGTTTTCGTCACACAACCCTGCCTTTTCCTGACACTTCCTCCATACATTCATGCATATATACAAGTAGAGACCATCTCCTGGACTTTGGATCAGAAGGATCCCTATGCTCCAGAAGATTGGGGGGGTCAAAGATCAGCTTCGATTCCCCCCCCCATATATTTGTTTCCAACTTCAAAACACTGGATTAAATGTTCTTGTTTTAACATACTAGCTGGATACCCATGCGTCGTTAGAAAACTATATGATCAGGCTTGATAATTAATGCGTGTTATGATTGGGCTTGATACATTAACACTTAACGCTTGAAAATTAATGTAGAATGTGAAATTCTTTAGTATCAAAGTGTGTTAATATCAGGCAATTGGCAGTTGGGACAGAGTTCTTTTAAGGTGGGGAGGGGGAGTAGAGCGTCTAGGTCCTTAGCATCAATGCATGTTCACCTAATACTGTATAAGAAATACTGATGAGTTGATGGTCATTTAGAAAAATCCTTTCTTAGCGAGCACGTAGAAGCCAAGAGGAATGTACGTGCCGAATTTGAAGTTTGTAGGCTTTACAGTTCTGAAGGTTTTGTGATGAGTGGTTGGTATTTGGCTTTTATATAGATAGATAGGTAAATAATGATTAAGGGTGGGAAGTCCAGCCTTGAACCTCACTGGGTTCGGCCCCAAAGTATAGAAAAATGGTAGGTAACAGAGTCTTTCTCCTGGTTGCAATTTCACATAGGCACAAAATGGAAAGGACAGTTCGGGTAACATGTGAGATTGTCATGGCAGGGAATTGAACTAGCTCTAACAGGAGGCAGATGTGAAGCAACCTGCCTCGGGCAGCAGATCCTGGGTGGCATGGTGAGGCAGGAAATTGTTATTTACTTTGCTTGATTGCAATTTTATTGCCTTGTTCCCATTCTTTGAATTTTATTGGCTGTTTCTGTTTCCCCAAAGAAGGGGCTTATGGGATTTTTTTTTCCTGCCTTGCAGGTCAAAGATAAACTAAAAATGGAGTCGCCAAGAATGTTCTCGGAGTAATACAACAGAGATGCAATGTTAAGGAGCAAACCGCCTTGAGCTTTGACGAGTCTCATCCTGTCTCTGTCACTCCTCTGACACACATACCTTCCAAGCAGGTTGTGGAATAGAAACCAATGTTTTTGGTTTCCAGTGGATTTTCGTGAGTGAATTCACATGAGCGGGACTGAGGTTCTGACTCCCCAGTGAGAGAAGAATTGTCCACCTGTGAAACAAAGATCAACATGAGATTAGAGGTTAGGGGTAGGGGGAGTGGTTAGGGGTTAGAGGTTAGGGTTAGGGATAGGGATAGGTGTTGGGGTAGGAGAAGTGGTTAGGGTTAGGAGTTAGAAGCTAGGGGTTAGGGGCTGGGGGGTAGGGGTAGGGGTTGGGGTAGGGTTAGGGGAAGTGGTTAGGGGTAGGAGTAGGGGTAGAGTAGGAGGTAGGGGTTAGGGGTTAGGGGTTAAGGGTTAAGGGAAGGGATAGGGGTTTGGAGTTAGGGGTAGGATTAGGGATAGGGGTGAGGGTAGGGGTTAGGGGTTAGGGATTAGGGATTGGGGGCTAGGGCTTAGGGGTAGGGGTAAG